>NW_022196897.1:121409277-121449285 GCF_008632895.1 Mastomys coucha
TTGTTTATTTGTTTTGTTTTTCACTTTTAAGGTCCCAGGAATTGAACCAAGTGCTAGCTGAGTGCTATTCTACTGGTCCTGATCTGTAGTTGACTGGTTTTTGTTTTAGTCTTGTCTTGCTAAGTTGCATAGGCAGGAAATGAATTTTTATGACTTTTGGTCTTAGCTCTTGAGTAGCTTAGATTACAGGTCTATGCCATCCTGCTGTGCAAGAAGTAAGTTCATTAAAGGGGCATTCAAGTGGTGTCCCTAGCCCAACAGGCTTCCCAGTCAGTCCCTCTGAGCCACCCCAAGTTTTGAAATGACTATGTGTGAATTAGGAAAAAATGTCCCTTCTTCCATACAACCCACCTTAACATGTTGCCTTGTGTGTCACCTTCTCTCACTGAAGTTCCAGAAGAACTGATAGATCTGGCCTGGTGCCACCCCTTCAGAGTAAACAAGTTCAATTTTTATTTTTTCTGTATAAAAATATTTTATTTGAAAAAAATTGGGGGGGGGGTTTCAAGACAGGGTTTCTCTGTGTAGCCCTGGCTGTCCTGGAACTCACTCAGCCTTTAGACCAGGCTGGCTTCGAACTCAGAAATCCACCTGCCTCTGCCTCCCAAGTGCTGGGATTAAAGGTGTGCGCCACCACCACCCAGCTATTTGAAAAATTTATTTGTCCATTTATCCTTCATGAATGAATTAGTTTTAAGTTGATTTTGAAATAAATACTTCAAGTACAAGAAAGCCAGAGATGAGCCGGGCAGTGGTGGCGCACGTCTTTAATCCCAGCACTTGGGAGGCAGAGGCAGGTGGATTTCTGAGTTCGAGGCCAGCCTGGTCTACAGAGTGAGTTCCAGGACAGCCAGGGATACACAGAGAAACCCTGTCTCAAAAAAAAACAAAAAACCAAAAAAAGAAAAAAAAAGAAAGCTAGAGATGCACAAGGCCATTTTAAGGTCTCTTATGAGTATGGCATTCTAGAATGTGAGCCAATCAGTCTGGAGATGACAAAACAGCAGACCTTGTTTGGTGCCAGGAAGGAAGTAAGCAGGATATTGTAACAGGAAGTGAAAAGCAGAATATGGAGATTGGAGAGACTCTGAAGAGAGAATGGATCAATCATTAAGGTGAGAGCTGGAAAATGAAGAGCCACAGACACCAAGGGGATGAGAGAGACATTTATGGAAAGGTGGAGCTAGCAGTGCAAAGGCCTTGAGGCTTTAAGCAAAGCGGGTCTGTTGCTAATGAGCAAAAAAAAGAGTAAAGAGCCAGGAGCGGCTCAAGTGCAACAGGAAGGACCGGATCCTTTAGACCACTGTAGCTGAAATTTTACCCTAAATATAATGGGAATTCATTAGTTTAGGATTTCTTTATAGAACTGGCTAAAGCTTAAAGAATCAATCTGGCTGCTGTGAGATAAACATAGGAATGGGGAACAATCCATAGGAGTGGTGACAAATGTTTGCACCAAGGTTATGATGGTAGAGATGGAGTTAGTGCAATAAGTGCTATGAAGGCAGACTATGAAGTGAACACGAGGAGAAAGCACAAGAAAGAAAAAGGCAAGGATGACTCCCAGTCTCAGGGAGTGAGTTGGCAGGGTGAAAAGTTAGATGCACTCGTAAGGACAGTCTGTGATGGTAGAGAAGCTGAGAGAGGAGAGAGGGACATGCTGATTTTGAAACATCTCAGGATGACAGCGGGGGAGCTAAATGTCTGATTCGGATCTCACAGGTCATTAGGTTGCTATTTTAAATGTGGGAGGCAGCAATAAGTTGTCAGTATCGATGCCACGGCACTCTACAGAAACCTAGGAGCATGAAGGAAGTCAGACATCCAAGAACCAAGTCTTGAAGGGCATATCGAGTGTGGGTGTGTAAGGAAAAGACAGGAAATGGCATTAGAGGAATGGGGCATGGTCACAGTGTGAGGAGAGAAGGTATTTCAAGAAGAAAGGAACTGTCAACCACTCAGAGGCCAAATCACACACATACTACTATACAACTTGTTTATAGTTGGTTACTATGGTTGCAATACTCCGTGCTGTAACTTAGTGGGTTGTGTCTCCGAACTGTGTACCTTGCATACATACTTTGATTAGTACGATAGGGTACTGTCATAGTAATGGTAAGATTCTGAGACAAATTAGGAGGAAGTAAATACTCGATGGTACAGCTGGATTTTGTCCTCAAAGGCAGAGGTCTTCCATATTCACTGATCTGTCTCTGGTTCTCAGTACTGTCATGGATTTCCCAGTACCCAGTATGGAGTTGAATACATGTGGTGATTCTCTGTCAGAAAACTACCCAAGTTGAGGTCCACCTTTATTCAGGGATGGCAGTCCCCTGGACTCTGCCACCTGTGGCAGCCATCTCTTGACATTGGATTTGCTGTGATGAATATTGCTCTTTTCCTAGAATTTAGAAAGATAATTTTGGATGGATGAAACTAAGAATCTGACATACCTTTCTTAAAATGTTAATCTTGTAATTGCTTTGTATCTACTGGTGCTCTTATCCATGGGGAAAGGACAGGTTCTTAATTGTTAGCATTGTGGTCAACTACAAAGACATCTTTAGATAATATGAAGAATGCCTAAATTTGCTGAAGCACAGAGCCATGTCTTGGTATTATACAGATACAGGGCACAGAGCTTCTGAGTTCATTTCCTAAACATTCTTTTTCTCTCACTGACAGAATTTTCTTAATACTCCTTTTTGTTTTGTTTTGTTTTTATTAGATATTTTCTTTATTTACATGTAAATTTCTCCTTTCACAGTTTCCCCTCCAGAAAACAAAGAAACAAACAAAAACAACAAAAACAAACCCCTGTTGCCTCCCACTTCCCCATGCCTGCCACCCCACTCTCTCCTACTTATTGGCCCTGGCATTCCCCTACACTGGCACAGAACCTTCATAGGGCCGAGGTCCTCTCCTCCTATTGATGATCGAACTTGCAATCCTCTACTATACACATGTTGCCAGAACAATCAGACCCCTCCATGTGCAGTCCTTGGTTGGTGGTTGAGACCCTGGGAGCTCTGAGGGTACTACTTAGTTCATATTGTTGTTCGTCCTAAGGGGCTGCAAACCCCTCAGCTCCATTGGTCCTTTATCTCCTTCACTGGGGACTCTGTACTCAGTTCAATGGATGGCTGTGAGCCTCTACATCTATATTAGTCAGGTACTGTCAAAGCCTCTCAGGAGATAGCTATATTTAGGCTGGCTTGCCCTTCAGTCTCTGCTCCATAGTTAATCTCTGCAACTCCTTCCGTGGGTATTTGGTTCCCCCTTTTAAGAAGGAATGCAATGTCCACCTTTTGGTCTTCCTTCTTCTTGAGTTCCTTGTGGTTTGTGGGTTGTTCTTCTTGTATTCCAAATTTCTGGGCTAATAACCACTTATCAGAGAGTGCATACTGTGTTTGTTCTTTTGTGATTGGGTTACCTCACTCAGGATGACATTCTCCAGATCCATTCATTTACCTAAGAATTTCATAAATTTATTGTTTTTAATAGCTGAGTAGTACTCCATTGTGTAGATGTACCACAATTTCTGTATCCACTCCTCTGTTGAGGGACATCTGGGTTGTTTCCAGGTTCTGGCTATTATAAATAAGGCTGCTATGAACATGCTTGATATTCCTAAATGTCATGGGCCAGGAATCCCTTGGGCATAGGGTAGCTCTCCTGTGGTGTGTGAGTTTGGAAACCACTGCTTCTCCAGGGAAGCTTTCATTCTGTGGTTTTCATTGAGTTTCTGGAGTCAGAGTCTACAGCAGTGAGACACAGTGCAGTGTGTGTGCATCAGAAGCCCTGGGGCGCTTGTGAGAGCATGTCACCGAGGCTAGTATTGGTATGAACCAGTTACAGGCAGCAGTGTGTCCTGTATGGAGGGCGAACAGGTGACACTTAGTTGCCTTCTATCACAAGATCTTCACAGAACTCTTTTCTGTATAAATCCAAGACATGGATGACTTTAATTTCAAACCTGTTATAGAGCAATGTTCTCTGTTAAAGAGATCAGCTTTTCAATACAGAGAAAGAACACAGTGTTATAAATAAAAACGTTCAAAGGGCCGTGGTGTCCTTTAACCTCAGCACTTGGGCAGAGGCAGATGGATCTCTGTAAGACTGAGGCTGTCCTGGACTACAGAGTGAGTTTCAGGACAGCCAGCGCTGGGCAGTGAAACCTGTCTCAAAATAAAAATCAGTCAATCAAACAAACAAACAAAAACAAAAAACCAAACCAAACAAACAAACAAAAAAGAAATGTTGAATAGTATCATCAGAAATGGAGTTGTTAGGCTGCAGATAAAAAGGGTGTCTGCTTGTCGTCCTGTAATTGGATACCATGTTGCAAGTAACTGATACCACCCCACTTCTTTTTAACAGGAATCTTTCGTGTTTGAGCCCAACTGCCTCTTCAAAGTGGATGAATTCGGCTTCTTCCTGACCTGGAAGAGTGAAGGCAAGGTATGAGAGCAGCTGCTTGTTCTGTCTGCTTTCCAGCTCAAGCCATTTCACTTCCCAGCAGGTGGACCAAGCACCCCATGGGAGCCTGGAGATCATGTTTACTCATTCCCTTGGGATTCTTCACTGAGTACTTTCCTGCCCCACTCCTTGAGGATACCTTGGGAATTAAAGACATTATGCAGTTTAGCTCTCAAAGATTCGACTGGAGGAAGAAAGCTTGCGTTTTTTTGAAAGAGCTACAAGTCATTGTGAAAAAGAAGTTACATTGTTATAAAAGCTTAGGCAAAACAAGTCTGGTTTAATCTTGAGAGTTAGCAATATTTTCTAGAAAATAATTTTCAAGCTGAGACAAACAGGTGCCTTGAAAGAGGTCCATTATAGCCTGGGCAATGATGGGTGTGCAGCAAAGCGTGCACACTTAGTGAACACTGGAGACGAACCAAGACGGGGAGTTGGCAGTGTATAAAAATTCGCATTTATTTCTACTTAATGTTTTATATATGCAGATATTTAATGATACACAGGCATTTTTGTGTATAAACATTTTACTAATCATTTAGAATTACATTCATATATATTCATGTTAATGCTTGTATACATATATGAAATAAGTTTGAGTCTTTTCTTTCTGATCATTAGACATCATTACTGTTATTTGGTTTTGGTTTGGGTTTTGCCATTTATATGAACAGCATTGAATTTATCTTTAGAAATGCTTGTTAATACTCTGTGTCATGAGGCTGACAGATTTTAAGTTCCTTACTGGGTTGTATGCTCTCTCTGCAGGAAGGACAAGTGCTAGAATGTTCCCTCATCAACAGTATTCGGCTGGCAGCCATACCAAAGGTAAATGTGATTGGTGTTGTTCTTCGATTTCATTTTATTTACAGTGTGTAGGTGCACAAATGCATGAGTGTCTGTGTGTGTTGGAATGAAGTGAGTGTGCATGTGCTATACGTTCCTGTGGAATCGACTCTGTCTTTCCCCCTTGACATGGGTTCTGGGAGTAAACCTCAAGTTATCATGCCTGCACAGCGAATACTTTTACCTTCTGAGCCATCTTTCTGGCCCTGCTGTTTTTTTTTAACATAGAGTTACAAGACTTGAAAAATGATCTCCGGCATGCTGGTTAATTTCTTACTGGCCCAAAGTCATCAGCTTGGATTTAAGAATGGGCCCAGATTGGGCTTTTCATGTATAACTCTTAGGTGACTTGGATTATGTCCTTTGGATTTCAGTTCCATTAGAAATGTCTTAACCCTTGGAACTGAAAGCATTGCATGGTGTCAGTATCAGAGAGACAGATCCCTTGAACTAGAAACTAATTTAAAACTCTCTGCATCCACCCGAGTCAGCGACGTGCTCTCCTTGTGTGACTGATGAATGTGGGGGTTTACACGGCCGAGGCACCCATATTTCTTCATCTGTGCACTCAGACCCTAGTGCACACACAAAGCCTGGCTGAACTCTGAGAAGGAAGGTACCCAGAGCACAGAAATCAGTGATCTTCAGAGACTGGTGTGTTTGAATAAGAAGCTGTCTGCCGAGTGCTGGGAGGAATTTAAAAGGTTTCTCTTCATAGAATGTTCTACCACAATATTTATTTCCCTAAGTGTAAGTTCCCTGTGTGGCTTCAGATTTCCCAAACAAAATTCTATTCCCGATTGTTTGTTTGTTTATTTTTATTTGTCACTTGGCCTCTTTCACGTTAGCTATGTTTCCTGTGTAACTACTTACTGGAATTTCCTCTGGAAAACAAGTGTGACATTTCATGTGGAGATTAGGGTAAACTTTCATAGCTTTCCTTCCATGAGAGGGTGCATAGATTGTAGAAATGCAAATGCTTGGTCTTTGTATCCAAGCTGTTTGAGAGTCTTCACTTCATTTCCTCAGAATAGCCTGTGGTAGTGATGTGGTGACAATGCTGTTCTCATTCCTGGTAAATAAGCCCGTGCTCTGTGGTAAAAGGCTCCATTGGATATTCATGGACACCAGCACACCCCAGTGCAGTCTTTCCTGAACACAGCCAAAGCTGATCTTCTCTGGGAGTAACAATCAAAAGTTCAGACAAAGAGACTGGAGATGTGGTTCAGCATTTAAGAGAACTGGCTGCTCTTCTAATGGACCCCAGTTCGAGTCCCAGAACCCAGAGGAGGGCTTTCAACTATCTGAGCACCAGGCACACACAATCGTAGCCATACATGCCATCAAAACAAATAATTGAGATTTATTTTTAAAAGATCTACACAAAAGACGACTGAGCCAAGTTGTTTTTTTTTTAAAAAAAAAAAAAAAAATGTATAATGCTTTCCTGAAGCAGTTTCTTGTCCACTGTAATGCTGGAGACCTCAGCTATCAGGTTTTATAATAACGCTAGTTCTCTGGGGTTTTTAATGCAGCAGGGACCATTTCCCTTTAGGTATATTTTTACATGAAGTGTGGTTTCCTTTCACTGCATTTTTCTCCACACTCTGCAACCTAACATATTTTTTCCTATTTTTACACATCTACAGGATCCCAAAATCCTGGCTGCTCTCGAAGCTGTTGGAAAATCTGAAAATGATCTGGAGGGGAGGATACTGTGTGTCTGCAGTGGCACAGATCTGGTGAATATTGGCTTCACTTACATGGTGGCTGAAAACCCAGAAGTGACTAAGGTAACCTCTCAATGGCTTCCCTCCCCGATAAGGACATGTTGCATGTGTGTGCAGTTGTTTAATATTTAATATAATTTTAAATACAAAATTGAGAATTGCGCGATCATTTTAATCTTTTGAAAGTCCACTGTTCTGCTGGCATGTTTCTGTACAAATTTCAGCAACCAGAATGCCTTCATCACCTATCACGCACAGAGGTCAACCCTGGCGTGATATGTTATTAGAAAACTACCCCAGGCCTTCCATAACTTGAATGTACCCAGGAGTCCCTGCAATCAGTAGGTCTGAGTTAAGAGACAAGAGGTTCCTTTTCTGTTGAGCTCAGAGAACCATGGTTTGAGTATTAAATATCTTGGTCTGTCCTGCCCACCAGAAACAATGTAAACCATGTATGTAGTTTGGGTGTAGCTTGGGGGCGAGAGAGCAAACATGGTCTGGATGAGGTTCTAGTATTTAAAAAAAATGAAATGAAAACATAAAAAGGTAATAAGTGGCTCAGTAGTAGAGACTATGACAAGTGTGTTCAATATCCTGGGTTCTACCCTCAGTGCCAGAGACCAACATGGGTATAGCTATTTCTATAAAATATGGTATTTAACCCAATATATTCTTGCCATTGTTATTTTAGTATGCTATAAGCATAAAATTTACCAGTGACATAGTTTACATTCATTTGTTCATGGTGTTTGACATCTAGTGTGTGTTTTCACATCAGGCGTGTCAAACTAAAAGTGCAAAGTAGCCGATGGCTACCATATTGAACAGTGTAAACTCAGTTGCTTAAAAACCCCAAACTCTTTTCCTCAGTAAGCTGTTTGAAGTTTGAGTTAAGATCTGTCTTGTATTATGATGCCCATTATGTTCTATGAAACCATTGCCCTAGCAAGCTAGTCTCTAAGAGATTTTGGTGAAAAAGCTTCAGACTTAAATCTTCCCAACTTGACTTCCCAACATATGTAATCTGTACGAAGGAGACCAAGCCTTTTCTTTCCTGTCATAGAGACCTGGGTTTGGGAAAGGAGAGGTCTTTCATTTTCCATTAATCTCATAATTAGAAACACAGCATATATTTAGTGAGAAAGGAATCAGTAGGAATGATGAATTGTATAGGAAGGAGGACATTTACCATCTAAGGTCAGGTGAGCACAGAGGCTCAGTCATGGACTCGGGGTGTAATAAGAGGCAGAATTGAGTGTTGCCCACTCTGGGCCCACAGGGTTCATTCACCATCACGCATGGCATGGCTATCATTCTAGAAGCACTCGCCTCACCTGGGATGGTCCTTACACAGTAGTCCCAGATCACCAGAGGCACTGATGCAGAGCCTGCGCTTGTAAAAACAGCTTCCAGGTGACTTGTGTGTGCGTGTGTGTGCGCGTGTGCTTGTGTGTGTGTGTGTGTGTGTGTGTGTGTGTGTGTATGTGTGTGTGTTTCAGAAGCTCTTGCTTTGTGCTTTTGGAACCAGGCATGGGCCCTCCAAGGACAGACAGCCTTTGCTCTGTCCTTGTGGAAGTGGCTTTGTAGATTTGAGAGAACAGCCTTAACAGGCCTCTCAAGTTTTTACTTCTCTGCTCAGACAGGAGTCTAATTTGAATGGATTATTGACCTTGATCTAGACAAATAGTGTTGCTGAATCTATAGTTCAGGTTTGAATATTTGCAGCAAAGGTCTTTCTCATCACTGTTTGCCATAGCAACACTGAATCTTGGGGATTCATCCTGGCTAACTGTGAAGAGAATGACTTACTAGTCAGATACTACTGACTACTTGAAATTTTGCAAAAATATTATAAACTTCTTGTCATGTAACATCAATTCCTGTTAGGAAAAAACACCGTGATTCCTTCTAAAGCAAAGACTTTGCACTCGGGCTCTGATTAGCTGAGCAGAAATACTTACATCTCCTTCTCAGCCAACTAGGAACATAGACCCCGTATTTACTCTTCTTTGTCTGACTTCCTTTTTTCTTCTGTGAAATGAGACTTGCATAAAAAGACCTACTGCATGATTGTGAGGGTGGCTGGAGTTGCTGCTTTGAAAATGGGGGGTGCATTTCATCCTCCTGTTAGCTATGATGATCCCAAGGTCAGAGTGTAAGCTGGGAGGTAAGAGGACCTCAGGGTGAACCTCCTACCATTTTATCTCTCAGATGTTTCAGATAAACTGTGGAACTCCAGAGACCACATGGGAAGAAGATAGACCAAAGCCCAGGCTTAAATTCAGGCTGTCTGCCTTCACTCCTTGATACTGGGTATATCGCCTTAAGCCCTGAGAAAGTAAGGTCCTAGAAAGATGTCTCAAATCAGCAAGGTCAGGTGCTTGTTTCCTATAATTTGATAGCTGTCAATCTTGGTCTAATGTATTTAAAAATCTCCTTTCTTGAATACACACAAATCAGTAAGTCATATATATAGAGGAGTGATAAGGTGGACATTACAATCTCAAAGACAAATTCAACTGTTTTTCTTTTAGTAGCAGATATATTTTTTTAAAAAGCTTTATTTCCTAGAAAATAAAGACTATCAATAATTCTGTCCCAATTATCAGTTCAAACTCATAGATATTTAACCCTACTGTCTTTAGGGGGAAATATTTTAGTTTCTTGGAACTGTTACTTAGAAGAAATGGGATTTTAAAATATTTCTCTAATGGTATAACATACAAATAATAAATTTCATTGTCCAGACTGAAGACTGTTACGTCATGTCCTTCTGGTTGATGAGTGCTTGCTGACAGCATTAAATTCATTTTACCTAACTATGAGTAATAATTTTTCCCTGAAATTTTCAGTGAGTATGCATGTGGATGGGTAATGATGCCCATATCTCATTATCAATACTTAAAAGCTTATATTAGTCAACGTCAGGACCTTTTACTGATTTTACTATTGACAGTATTTTCTACATTCCCATTTTATTTCTAATCCTAGATAGATGCATCTCTAACAGGTTATACAAGCCAAGAAATGAAAGAGTGATTGGTTTAGGTAAAAAAGATGGAAGAGTTTATCAGTTAACCCAGGTCAGTGAGAAAAGCAGAGTGGAATATGGTTTAAGGTAATGTAGCCAGTATCAAGAAGAGAAGGCAGACAGCCAGAGTTTAAGCCTGGGCTTTGTTCTATCCTGAGTGGTCTTTGGAGTTTCACAGTTTATCTGTCATGACTGAGGTGGAGAGGTGGATGTGACTCGGTGTTACCAGTCATGTGTGAGTGGAACCAAGGACCCTTGCATTATGGGATCACAGGATGTGCTAATGGCCCAATTAGCCCATATGGAAGATGTGCCTGGTGAGTTCATTAAAAAAGCCAGTAACAGCAAAGAAGTGCTTTTTATATTAGTATATAGAGATCTTGAGTGTTTTGGCTGAAAGCAAGTACATATGCTTCACTTGCTGGACATTCTCTTAATGGCTGAGCTGCTGTGGTCTGTTGATGGGATGTCATGGAGCTTTTTTATATATGCCCCAGGCATTACGGATATGTGTGGAACTGGCTGCAGTTAAGCCCACATTTCATAGCTCTGTGACTCCCCTTTATCTATTGCTCATCTAGTGCTATGTAGACTAGCACGTACATAGCATCTGGAGGAAACAAATAGCAACCTGCCTTTAAAAGGACAACTCCAGAATATCAACTCTAATAGCAACAGGTCTTTTTCTTTTTACTAGAATGTTCCATTTGTTTATGTAATATTTCATTATAACTGAAAAAAACAGGTTTGAAAAATTAATAGAAATGTCTTGTTGTAAGGGCAAAAGAATTTACTACCCATATCACCATGTGGCCTGGAAACTGAGTTCAGTGTCTGGGTATCCATGGGCTTTGATTGTCTTAGGAGCATTCCACATTGCTTTCTCTGACCAGGGAGAAGACAGGAAGAGAGATTCTAGCATTGCATTTGGTTATCGAAATGCTTGGATCTCCTCATGGCGCCTAGACTATTTATTTTGTACAGAACAGTCCAGTGTTCTCTGCGAACATGGCTGAAGCCAACTTTCTTTAATCCAGACTCCAGAAGGACCACATTTAACTCAAGAGAAATCTTCTGACTCTGAGTGAGTCCTTCATATTGTTTTCAAAGAGAGTCTTGGATATTTGTGTGTGTGTGTGTGTGTGCGCGCGCGCGCACGTTCCTCATTTAACATGGCTGTTTGGTGAGTCAATAAAAATCCAGATGATTCTACTTTCTCCAAGTTCAATTTGCAGATCCTTATAAAGTACTTTCTAGTCATTTGGCTGTGAAAATGTGGTTGTGTTTTTTGTCCAGAGATGACGGTCTTATATAAGACATTCTGGAAGCTCAGCTTGTGCTGTCTCCAGCTGCTCTCTGCTGTGTAAACAGACTAGCCTTGCCACTTGCCACTTACTGAGGCTTGCGCTGACTCCACTTCTCCTCCCTTATATGGTATCCTAAAAAAGTTGGTGGCCAAACTTTTCACCTGCTGTCCTCCTCTCAGCCTCTCTGCCAAGACCACCCACACCTCCCTCTCACACCCCCAGATCATCCCTCATATTATTCAAGTTTCGTCTCCTCAGTATATCCAGAGTACAGTTGCTTCTTACCGCCACTATTCTGTGCTGCGGTCCTGGCTGAAACTGTTTATACCTCTTCTTCTCCCACCTCTCTCTCTCCCTCTCTTTTGTGTGCGTCTGCATCTTGACCTTACCCCTTAGTCCATTCTCAGAATAGCAGCCGAAGATAAGCCTCTCCAGATCATGGGCTTTCATCACCTGGGATCCTTTAAGGCCTCCACGTCCCTGTGAAATCCAGCCTCATCTGCTTCCCTACCTGCCTTCGCCTCCATTTTCCTCAGCCATGTTTCTGTCAGCTCTCCGTGGATATGCTGGCCGTTTGCCCTTTCTGCTGTTATAAAGGACGGTTTTATGTTTGTTTGTTTGTTTGTTTTGTTTCCCTGTTTTTTTTTTTCCTGGTTCTCTTCCCATCCCTGCTGGACTATTCCCTACCTACTGCAGCTCTGTCCTCTCCATACACTTCAGCCCTTTCCCAATCATCCTGCTTTCCAGAACAGTTTCCAGTCTTTTGAAAGGGCTCAAGGCCAATATATTCTAACCCAGGTGGTTAAGATGACAGTGGTCTTGCCCTAACTTTTGCGGAATAGGCTCCGATATCCCACAGTGAAGGCCTGAAACCACAAATGGTACCAAGCTCTATATGCACTTCTCTATTGTTTCTTCTTCATGTAAATGCATCTGATAAAGATTAATTTATGTTAAAGAAAGTCACAATACATAATGAATTGTGAACAATAGATTGTGATAAAATTGCCACCACCAGTACAGTTATGTGTGAGGACATTATTAAGTAAAATAAGGACTACTTGAGCATAGCCCATATGATAATGAGGTAGCTCAGAGTGCCTAAGGAGAGGGTGGTACATGTACCATGGGCCCACTGTTACAAGGGGTGACTCAGAAACGAGCTGCATAGAACAGGACAATATAGGATGAGTTTCTGCTACCAGAGGGTGTGCAAGTTATAACTTACGAGTAGCTTGCTTCATCCATTTTCATTTAATATTTTCAGACATGCGCCACTAACACCATTGACAGTGAAATAAGGGTAAGGGGGGGCACTATATCACCTCGGTGTTTTACACTTTGATTTTATACAAATTCGCTAAGGAGGAGCTAGGAAAATGGTACTTGACAAGTAGGCTGAGAAAATGTGATTTGATGGTGGTCCAAGGGGAACGGAATGATCTATAATCCCGGGCTGTTATTTTTAGAGTCATTTTTCAGGATGTAATGAGATTGCTGCCACCGAGAGTCCATGACAGGACTGGAGGTTTTGACGCTGTTCTCTTGGCCTCCTCCCAATCTGGATCATCCTATCCTGCTTACCTAAATACTTCCTGCCCTTCCAGTTAGAAAATGCCGCCTTCCTTTCCTCTCTTGAAAAGCCCTCTGTTAAAAAAGAGTTGCTAACAAATTTCTACCACCTCTACCCCAACACCAGTGTGCTGCTGGGTAAAAGGTGTGTCTTCTCTGTCATGTAGCTAGAAACACTTGAGAAGAAGCAACCTCATGCTGAAAGCTTTGGCCCATTTTCCAATAAACTGTAATAAACCTTTTTTATTCTTCCTCCCTGAACCATCTTCATCCCTTTGCTTATTATTCTATCATAGGCTATGCAAATTACTTAATAGCAAGCTTACAGCAACGTATTTAGTTAGAAAACCAACTCTGGTTTATTTGTTTGTTTATTTGTTTGTCTGTTTCTCAGAAGGGTTTCAGTCTCCAGAAAATAGGAGTTCAGATGTCTTTCGTTCAGTTACAGCTGGTTCTGCACAGCCAACTGAAACCCCAGTCACTGTGCTGTGCACCAGGCTGAAGCACATCCCTCATTCAGTGTTTCCACAAATAAATCTGCCATTTTATAGCGACTCGAATTTTCCTTTGATTACAGAAATAAGCTGTTATTGTGAGGTTCAAAATGCAGAGATTGGAACTGAGTTCAGGCAATTTCCATCCTGCTCATTATACTTTCTTCAGGTTATAAATATTTGGCGAACTTCGTAAATTATACTTTGTGACTAAGTTACCAAATAGGCATGAGACTAACTACTGAAGAAATTAAATTATGAAAAATAGTAAGTGTTCTTTTTTGGGTTCAAAAATTACAGTAGGGTATGTAATTTATTGCAGGCAGTAAACTATCATTTTAAGAAACTGAGTTGAGTGGTAAAGGTACCTTGCTTGCACTTGGATTATTTTGACTAACTACAGAGGTTCCTGGAGAAGGAAGGGATTTACTCTTTGTTTTACTGGGAAAACAAAAGCAGGGTCTCACTTCCTTCTGTTGACTCCACTAACATCCTCCATAACCTGAAAGACCTCAATCTAGTTGCTGTGTGGATGTTCAAGCACTGGGGAGCTTCAAGGAATCAGGCTCAGCTTCAGCTAGGGTCTTTGAGAAATGCTAATTCTCAGGCCCCCTTCTTGCCTAATAATGAGAACTTTAGATAAAGAGTCTAGGAAAGTTTTAACAGACTTCCTAGTGATCTGGCAATTGATGTTTGAAACCAACTAGACTACTATACAGGTAGACTTAAAGCCAAATCACCGATTTTCAAGCACACACGTGTTGAAGTGACTATAGCATATAAAGTAAAGAAATGCAGCTCCCTGCTCTACCAGCCTGCACATGAATTCACCATGGCAGAACAAGAAAAGGTACCTGGGGTAAACCAGGGTCTGTGACTCTAGAGAGCTCACACTTGCTTTGCAGGACCCCATGTTACAAACCTTTCATATAGTAGTTTGTGTTAGTTTGGGTATGGTATTGCCAGGGACTTGGGCATTCTAGGCAAATATTCTACCACTGAGCTATACCCCCAAAACATTACAATGGTCTCAATTGCAGAGTATATGCTAGTGGCTCCCAGAGCCCTGGCAGCTCCCACAGAGCTTTAAAGTCATGTCCAGGCCCAGCCTCAGCCCTTCTGAATCAGAAACCCATGTTCTAGTGATCTGATTTGCCCTCCAGATGATTGTGGTGCACGCTGAAAAGGGTGGCTATGGGAAAACAGCCTTAATATCCCACCGTCCTATGGAGATCCAGGAGAAGGGGCATCCACCTACTGGGGTGAGCTGTGCTTGCTGCCTTCTAACGCAGCTGGCTTGTGAATCTGAACCTCTCCCCACCCCTCAGTATTCACTGACTATGTCTCTTTACTACATTGCCTCACAGAGAGGCTCAAACATAACAAGCATAGAGGGTGTACAATCTGTGTGCACTAATGTGTGTGTGTAGGGTGTATGTATGTATCTGTGTGTGGGAGAAGATATGTATGTATGGTGTGCATCTGTGTGTGTGTCTTGGGGGGAAGGATGTGAGGGGAGGCTCTCTCTCTCTCTCTCTCTCTCTCTCTCTCTCTCTCTCTCTCTCTCTCTCTTTCTCTGTCTCTCTCTCTCTCTGAGAGAGTGTGTGTGTTTCATGCTTCCAAAACTAACAGTTGGCATTTTTATGCCACAGTGTTAGATCCAGTGAGAAGACTGAAGTGAGTATTTGTGTTTCTCAGTTTGGCAAGGATCGTAGCTAGCTTTGAGTGCCAAGCCACGTTGCATACTGAAGAGTCCATGGAGGTGCTGAGAGGTCACGACTTGTGCTCAGCAAAGAATACCTTGGATACTTTACCTTCTCAGGATATTATTGTTATCATCAGACTGTGGGGGTCAAAGTATGGTCAGGGCCCAGCAGGTCATGTCACTTAGGAGCCAGTCTCAGAGCCACAGAGGGAAAACTCACTGTGCCAAGATGCTCAGGTTCTTCCTGCGGACACTAAGGTATGAGTGGTCCTAGGGGAGAAAATGAAGAACTCAGTGCTTCTCTACTCACCTGAGCTGTATAGAGGGAGAAAGATCTGTGAGGAATTAGAATGTTGAGTCCAGATTGGTCCCTGGTTGCCACTAGAGAAAAGAGGTTGCCCTGAATCAATAAATGTATTGCAGTTTTCCCTGTACCCTCAGTGAGTATAGTTTTACAAGGGAAGCAATCTATTCATCACCTAATCAAATGACAGGTAAAATGAAATAAAAAGGGTCCCTGGACTAACAGGTTTACTATAATACAGAGCTGGAGAAACAGAGTAAGAAAAATCAGGCAAAAAGCATATATGAAAATACAGACATAAAGGACAATTGTTTAGTTCAGTGCACCACTAAAGAACCAAACACTGGCCACAGAAGGAGCTGTCCACATGGTGAGAGACCAGGCCCTCTGCGTAACATTTGGATGGATCCAGAGAGCTGGCTGCCAGGTTGTCAGAGTGAAGGAAAGGACATGCTATTCAGATGGAGTATCTGCATGAATAGTCCAAGAGTGGCTTGACAGTGAGCTGTGTCTCAGATGACAATCTGAAGGCACCCAGGGTCCCTAAATTGTATTATCTCAACTTGCACTTATCAGTTGTGAGGGATGAGTCCTACACACCAACTCTCATTTAAATATCAGCAGAGTTGCTACTGTTGGTTGCCAGTCAATCTGTGGTAATATTGAGCCAGTCACCTGGCTTAGGTCTATCTTATGTCATTAGAAAGCCCAAAGTGGAGTTAACACCACATTCCGCATAGGAAGTGCAGAAGAATACAGTCAGACAAAACCAGAAGTCTCTTAAAATGAGTTTTCCAGTTCCTGTGTCATCTCTTAAAATTGCTATGAAATTGGCTTTCTATAAAACTGCTTCAAAATGAACACACTGAGTGTTCTTTATTACTCTGTAGTGTTGTATAACCACCACTGTATAGTTCTAGAGCATTTTCATCATCCGGAAAGGAAGCCCATCCTTCCCCCACCACCCCAGCCTGCAACCCGAGTGCACCCTTTTATCAGTTGGCCTCCTGCTGTTTATCAGCGTAATGTATCACATTCTATCACTACAAGTTTTGGCACGTTCCTTCACTGCCTTTAAAACGTGGTCCTAGACATGAATGTCACCAAGTCCCTGTGATCACTGACGTAGGCTTTCTTGGAGTTTTAGCTTCTTTTTCTTTGGAAAATGTCCAGCATCTGGAACACTTCCCTTGGAGAATCTGTGGTATTCATGAGGGCCATACTGTTCTTGGCTGGTGCCCTCCCACCATTGTATCTCTGGAATTTACTAGTTGAGGAAAGAATGTAGGCCTTCCCAGAGCATGCATTTTGCCCTGATTTCCATTTATCAGATATCTCCAGCAGGACAGTTATAATAATCTCCACAGAAGCATATTGTTAAATTTGAATTTCTCCTTTGGCTCCTGGAAGGAAAAATGTCACTAGCCTTAAGTTGTTTCTCCATTTTCCATAGAGCTCCAGTTTTTACTGCTGTCAAAAACAGCTATTAGGAACATAACTTGTGTGTGTGTGTGTGTGTGTGTGTGTGTGTGTGTGTGTGGTTGCAAGCATGCACGTGTGTGCACGTGTACCTAGGTGCATATATATGTATTTATATAATTGATAACTCACAAGTATGCACACATGGATAAGCCACCTCACTTTAGATACAGCTCATCTGCCCTAAGCTTTTCTATCTGGAGCAAATAATTTAATCATAATTAGGAGTTGGGGAGCACAGCTCTTACAGCCAGTGAATAAACAACTGAGTCTTCATTTATTTTTAAGCAAAGCATGCAAACTATGCTACAGAGAACATGTATAATCCTAGAAACTGAAAATATTATACCTTTCAGAAGTTGTACTGACCCCTAGTAATAATACAAGCTGAACATCCTTACTTTCAGAATTCTAAATCTGAAGTGCTCCCCAGTGTCTGTAGTACAGGCATGAAAGAGAAATGGGACCTGTTGTCACAGGTAATAATCACACTGTGGATGCAATAAAAATATTGTGAAAAATTACCATAAGGGTATGAGAATAAAGTATGTGTATATATGTATATGAACGTGTATATATATATATATATATATGTATATATATATATATATATATATATCTCACAAATGAAAATGAACTTTATGTTTACTATACGGGCTCATCCCTACATCTCCTTCCATATGTACTGGCTAGTTTTGTGTTAACTTGACATAAGCCAGAGTCATTTTAGTAGAAGGGACCTCAACTGAGAAAAGTCTCCCATCAGATTGGCCTGTGGGCAAGCCTGTTCTGCATTTTCTTGATTGATGGTCACTGTAGAAATGCTGCACACACTAGGCGGTACCTTCCCTGAGCAAGCTAAGGGAGCAAGCCAGTAAGCCTGTTCCTCCGTGACCTCTACATCAGTTCCTGCTTCCAGGTTCCTGTCTCCCTTGAATTCCTAACCTTACTTTCCTCAGGATGACGTATTGTTTGTTACCTGGAAATGTAAGATGGAATAAACCCTTTCCTCCCCAAGTGCCCATGGTATTTTTTACACAACAAGGAAAACCTAACTAAGCCAGTATATTATCTTCTTATGTGCATATGTACAGATATATGATTCTGAAGAAATCTCAAACATTTCTAGTCTCAAGCATTTTAGATATGTGTCAGACATTGTTCAAAGTGTTGTGCATATTATTTAATGTCACAGCATCTCAATTGGATGAGTAGTAATGATGGTCTTCCTTACATAGAGGAGATGTGGGCCCCAGAGATGAACCTACCAAGGTCATACCATCAATGATGTTATACCCCCTTGGTGCCAGGCCCTGCCTCAGATCTCGAGTTCTAACGCTGCTGTGCTGCAGCTCACAGCTATGGACTTCTTTTACCAACATAAAGGCAGAATTGTGACCATCCCCTTTACCTGTAACATCATATGGTTTTCATGTGACGTTTACGTGAATAACTTTAATAAGGTTGGTATTCTGTGGGATGTATGTGCTTGGAGAAAGCAGACATCTTGACAGTCTTGATCTGCAGCCAGGTCAAGCAAGAGGCAGCACAGTCAGAGCCACCCTATTCTCCGGTGAAGCTCAGCAGAGGGGAGGGTGGGTTTTTGCTTTTATTCACTCATGGTGCTTTTTACTTTTGGAAGAATACCAAGTTAATATTTCAGAAAGGCTGCTCTGAAGACAGAACGATGATGTCACAGAGGTGTCATTCAGCCTGACATGACTGTATAAACGGTGATGAAGTCTTGGCATTTATCTACTTATTGATAACTGTGAGCATTCTGTTGATAGTCAGTGTGCCCTCCAGTCACTTCTTCTGGATGAATTTATGGTAGGAAGCTTCCCTTAGAAGATAGCACCTCAGATAACAAGATTTAGTCTCAGTAGTTTATAGCACTTCGAATCCCACTTACTTTGATATTCATAGTTTCTAGGCTTCCCTATAGATCTCAACTGTTTGAACTAAACAATAGGGAAGTAACAAAATGTATATGCTTGGGTAGAACACTGTGGCAGGCACACTTGATAGAGGAAGTTTTTCATCTCATGGTTGACAAAGAGCAGGAGAAAGATAAACAGAAAGAAGCCCAAGTTAAGATGTAGCTCTTTTTGGCTGCTTGGTTCCTACTCTTAGAAGTTTCAGGACCTCTCAAATGGCATCACTGAATCAGAGAGTAAGCATCTTTGAACCAGAACATGGGTCTCACCCAACACCTCATTTGCTGGTATCAAAATACCAGCAATCTTAGTCTTTCAGGCCTCCAGAAATATGAGAGCTATTCATATTTTTGTCTATAAGCCACACAATTATAGCATTTTATTATGGCTTAAACATATTAAGACAGAAAACAAACCTAACTAGACCTTCTTGGATGGGGCAGTGGGAAACTAACAAGTTGGAAGAAACTAATCTTTTAGATGCATCACGCTTTTCAATGAATATGCACAGACTCACCTGGCAGATGTAAACTCTGATCCCGGGAGTACAGGAAGACACCTAAGACTCTATTGCTAACAAGTTCCCTGGAAATATTGCTGCCCCTTGGCCAGGAATCATACCTGAGTTAGAGGGTGTGTGTGTGTGTGTGTGTGTGTGTGTGTGTGTGTGTGTGTGTGTGTGTAAAACACATTGCTGCAGGCCGAGGCTGTAGGTCAGTGGTAAAGTCCTCATCTCCCATTTATGAAACCCTAGACTACACACCCTCTCCTTAAAAAAATTAAAAAGAAGCCAGGCGGTTGTGGCGCACGCCTTTAATCCCAGCACTTGGGAGGCAGAGGCAGGTGGATTTCTGAATTCGAGGCCAGCCTGGTCTATAGAGTGAGTTCCAGGACAGCCAGGACTACACAGAGAAACCCTGTCTTGAAACAAACAAACAAACAAAAAATTAAAAAGAAACAGATTTCTGTTCTGCATCCTCTGAGTCCCCATGCCTGTGTACTGAGTCAGGGGGTTGGACATGGCCACTTACATTTGAATAATTTCCAAGTTATCTTGCTGCTGTTCCAGATAGGAGGAATGGAAGGAGAGAGGAGAAACAAGGAGACGAGGAGGGGTGGAGGGCTTTTAAGGTATAACCCAGGCTGGCACTCCTGGCTACTGGGATCCTTTAACTAGCAGGTCTATGCTGGTGTTGGGTGCGTTTCCTTGGGAAGACTCCCCCAGTATGTGAAGCAGTAACAGAGAATGAAGTGAAATTCTGTGGGTAGTCTCCTCAGATGAGGAAGGACATTTGGGCTAATGACTCTAGAAAGAGCCGGACTGGGATCTGGAACACGGAAAGGGAAGGAGGAAGCTAAACCACAACCCTGGCTGTCCTGGAGCTGTGTGCATCCATCTGACCTCAAACTTGTAGTGACCACCTTGTAAAACAGTGGTTCTCAACCTTTGTGTCATGCACCGTCTGGGGTGGGTCAAACATCCTTTCACAGGGTTGCCTAAGTAAGACTACCAGCAAACACAGACATTTCCATTACCATTCATAACAATATGGAATAGCAACAAAATAATTTTATGGTTGGGGGTCATCACAACATGAGGAACTGTATTAAATGTCACAGCATCAGGAAGGCCGAGAAGCATTGTTCTAAAGGAAAATCCTTGCTATATCTACTGAGTTTCAATTCATGTAGGTTTAGTCTAGTTTCATTATAAGTGTGTGTGTGTTTCTGCATTATCTTAATGAGGAGGGGTTCCTTTTGTTCATGACAGTGTTTTCCAGTGCTCTACAGCAAGGAGACACATAATGAGGAAGGCCCAGACATTTTCCAGGAGCTGGATGCTTGATGACTTGCTGTCTGTATGAAGAAAATTAGGTCAAGAAGTGCTAGAAGTCAGGCCCAGTGTCCGCAGGAACCTCTCCCATGTGCCCAGAAAATCCTACACAAGACTCCTCAAGGATTCCATTTTCCCGAGAGGGGATACAATAGGTCGAGTTAATCTATAAAGTATTAGAAAGGATTAAAGAGTAAGAGAATAAAGTGTTTATCAGTGCTAATATGTGTATTTAGTATGCTTAAGGCTTTGGCTTCAATATTGAGCACAAATAAAATGAAACTAAAATTTAGAAGAAAGAAATTTAAATTTAGGGAAGCCACACCTCTCTGTATTCAGGTGCTGTTTCCTGTCATGATCAAGTTACCTGGTACCCCTGATGTGTGTGCCCATTCAGAACAACAGGACCAGAAAGCAAGTGCCCACTGCAGGCAAGCCTAGGACCCCACCAAGGCACGTCTGTTATCCAATAGCTCAGAGGTACACCTCTAAGGTTGTCATGCTGATAAACTACTCAAGCTTATCTACAGCAATTCAAACAGGTATAGTCTAAATCACCATTTTAAAAACTGTTAATTTGGAAATAATCAAAGTGGTCAATAGGCCTGTAGCTCATGCCTGGCAAAACCTTCCAGAGAAAGTCTAGGACTCTACTGACACCTGCTGGCATCTCATCTATTTAATGTTTGAAAAGATCAACAAAACATTCCAGGCATTATCATTCCCTGTAGTCACTGGCACTCATGCTGTGTCTGGCCCAAGCAGTGGCAGGGAAATGGGGGAGGTCTGAAGGAGCTTTCCTTCACTAGACAGGGAGACAAGGAATAAGCCCTTGGGTTAAAACATCCCAACATGGGAACCTGCACCTCTACAGCTGCCCTGTGACTCTGGGCAGGGCCCTTGCTGGCTTTCATCTTCACAGAATGAACACACCACAGCCTCCCACCCGGTGCTGAGCTAGCCCTGAGGATGGTGGTGGCATTTTCGAGGCGTGGGTTCTGTCATGAGTGGTGATATCAAAGGCCACCACCTTTCCATTCTCATAAACAAGCCGCTTCCCCAATGCTATTAACAACAACAACAACAAAAAAGATGAAGGCAGCTTAAGCCACCTCAGTACCTTCCCTCCTCCCGGTGTCTGGTGGTTAGTTCTAGAAACAAGTAAATTAGTGTGATCAAAAAGCATTGTCTCTGTACCAGCTACTTCTGTGCCCTAGAAAACTGTGGGCTTTGTTCTGTGTCTTGGAACATAGCTCAGGCCTTCAGGTTGAGAAAATACCCCCAGTTAATGCCATCCAAATTATTTGTGCTTTTTCTGTCTGCTCCTGGGAAACTGTGTGGGCCTGTGGTTTGTTAGGCCAGCTACAGGATATTCAATAATCTCCGGGGAGCCAAGTCCATATTTAGCCCGACAGAGGAAGAGCAGTCTGGTAATGAGAAATGAAGCAATTCTTTAAAGCTCCTATTGCGTTTCTTGCTTCTCTCTCTGTCCCCAGACCTCACCTGTTTGTTGGAGCTTTTGATGCTATTTGCGGTTCTCAGAAAATGACCTTTGCTAGCTGCACAAGGAAAGTTACCTCTCAGAATTCTTCCATCTTCCATCAGAAAGCTGCTAGCGATGTCTGGAAGTCTCTGAGGCAATAAAAGCCATTAGTTTCACGCCCAACAGAGTGGCACTAGTGAGGATGTAGAAGTTAGCACCCTCATGCACTGTTGGTGGAAATGTAAGATGACATACTTATCACAGAAAGCAGTATGGCATTTTTGTTAAAATTTGAAAGGATCCTCATGATCCTGTGGCCCTGCCTGTGGGCATTTATGCAAAATAATTCATATCAGTTATTTACAGTATCCAAAACGGAGAAGCTCAGATGTCCATGGAGAGAAGAATGGATGGATGAACTGTGGTATGCACATACAATTGAATTCTGCCTTTACAAGGCAGAATCTGACATGTTAAGGCAAAGCTTAATGTTGAGAGAAGTAAGCCAGTCATAACATGGTAAATCCTGTGAGATTATTCTTGTGTGAGATACTTAGCGTAGTATAAAACATAGACCCAGAAAACTGATTAGCGAGGGTCAGAGGAAGAGGCGCCCACAGATGGTGGGTGAAGGACATGCAGGATTAGCTAAAGCTCCAGAGGCAGGACCATTTATGTTCTGTGCGTTTTTACCAAAATTAACACAAGAAGGCATCAAATAGCAAGACCCAGACCCCAAGCCGTAATGCAGTTATCAGCTCAGGGCTTTCAGAGATGAAATCTCTTGTCTGACAATGTGAAGCCTGGTGCTGTTGGGCAGTGCTGCTCAACAGGAATGTCTGTGATGGCAACAGTGTTTCTCCTGGGCACTCTAAGAACAATGCCTCGAGTCCCTGCCATGGCTTTGCAGTACTTGAATGTCAACTGAGACATCCAATTCTAGATCTATTCAACTTGAATTTAAGGAATCCTATGATCAATGACACTGGTGTTCACATTTATGTGACTACCCATTCCAAAATACCTTCCTTCTCTTGGCGGTAGCTGCAAGCCTAAGGAGTAAAGAATGGGCTCGGGATGAGCCTTAGCTCTTTTTATTCCCAAGCACCAATTTGCTACAAGGCATGTCACCAATGTGTCATTCCTCTATGGCATTCATTAGCATCAGACATTGGATCCAGGAGCAGGGTTGGCCTTAGTTCATGGGCTAACCTTTTCTAGAAAAATGCCCTTTTACAGACCCAAAGTTCTTTCCCGTCATGCTTAATCTGTCTTCACTTTTCCTTGTAAACCCATGGAGTGATGGTATGAACTGCAGCTGAGGTTCAAGTCCTTATACAGAAGTTATGTGAACACATCCCTGCTTGCTCTGGGTACTGTGGCAGCAGGCAAGGAGTCTTTGACTTTTTAAGGCTTTGCTGGAAAAGACAAACAGGTAAGCTGTGTAAGCAGGCCAGATGGAGAGAATCAGACGCTGCGGTGAAGGGCCTCGTCACATTTGTCCTCTAAAATGGAATAGGTAAATGTATCAGTGTGTACTGTACAGCATGGCTTAGAAAAGGCTGAGCAACTAAAATAGTAAGGCTCACATTTAAACAGGATGCAGGTGGGAAGCTTAGCAAGCCAGCCAGTGGGTGGCATCTCTTTGAGGCAAACCAATCTCTCATGGCATTGTGGATGCCACATTTAACTTAATGGGAAAAATGAAAGCAGCATATTAAAGAATAAAATGCAACCATGTAAACTATAGATGTCTGTGCACCAAGAGGGGATAAAAGGGGAGTCTGTAGTTTTATTACACAGAGGAAACAGGCTGTCTAATTTAAAAAAAAAAAAAAAAAACCATACCTGGCTACAGAGGACTGCTCACTGTGAACATTTTTTTTTTCCTTTTTCTTCCTTTTTCAGCAATGGGTAGAAGGCCTGAGATCAATCATTCACAACTTCAGGGCAAACAACGTCAG
Organism: Mastomys coucha; assembly: GCF_008632895.1. Classification (NCBI taxonomy): domain Eukaryota; kingdom Metazoa; phylum Chordata; class Mammalia; order Rodentia; family Muridae; genus Mastomys; species Mastomys coucha. Next base: position 121,433,443 of record NW_022196897.1, read on the forward strand.
TCCGATGACATGCCTCAAGAAACAGTAAGTTTTGTTTGCCATGCCTTTTGTTCTAAGGAGTTAGTTAGTAAGAATCCTGACTAGGAGGAAAGGACTGCATCTCATGTCCACCTTTCCTTTTGCACCCCTGGCTTTGGAAGTTGACCAACTCCCACCTGTATTTAAACCTCTTAGCAAGGCATATGTGATGTCCTCATCACGAGATCTGTAACAGACAAAAGGTTAGTAGCACAGGTATTGAGCATTGTTTTGTTTTTGTTTTTGTTTTCTATTTTTTGTCTCCTCAACTCCATTTTCTAATGGATATCTCTGCATGCCTTGACAGTAGGATGAGTTCTAGGGCGCCTCAGGTCTCCACTGCATGAAACTGACAATTTAGGGATATAGTCAAGAGAAGCAGTTGGAAAAGCATCCATTGCATAAGTAAAACAGAATGTCTTGCTCCCCTCCCAACCCCCCAAAATACTGCTTCCTATTTAATGTACAGCCAGGTTCTTTGAAATTTCTTTTCGAAATTTCAGTCAATGGTTCAGTCAAGGCCTGATGATCCTACTGCAGGTCACTGTTTTTGGAGTTCCAAGTGGTTTACTACACTGATAGATTGTCATCCTGCTCAGATCCATTTCTGGGTCAAATAATTGGTTCTCAAGTAGAAAGCACAGAAAAGAAATTATCTGTGATTGTGCAAGACTGCAAAATAGTATGTGACTTCATAGTGACAGCAGATGGCACATAGCTATGAGGTACCAAGACAAGCATATGATGAAGATGCAGATAACCTTGTGGAGATAAGCTTCCATCTCTGAAAATGAGGCCCTACCACCAAGAGAGTGATCCAGTGATTAGTCACCCTGCACAATGGGCCAACAAGCCAGTTCCTTAGGCACTTACTGAATGGTCAGCGGGTACTTAACTATGTGGACTCTGGGCTGTACTGCCACTTTGGGCAAATCTTTAGCCTCACAGTCCCCATTCGTGAACCACATTATCATGTAGACGAAATCAGAAAGCACCTCACCTAGAAATAGTAGGAATAAGAACCATTAGCTGACACCAGTCTTGATTCCAATGTGTTCTGGAATGTTCTGAGACATTGAAGGTTCCTAACATGTCCTGAGAGCTTGAGGAAGACAAAATTACCCAATATTCTGAGACCTTCTCTGGGGATTGAAGATGAAGGCAGGCTCCCACTCATTCTCCATCCGAATCTTGGAAGCTGGGAGTGGTGAATCCCCTTTGGTCCTTAGCCTACGGCTAGGCAGTTGCATTTCTTGTCATCTGAATGTTTTAAGAATAGCAAAACCAACACAAGTATGGGCAGGCACCATGTTTTGCTCAGTGCAAATCTCTAAATTCTAATTCCCCTAATGGTGTCAGATTTTAAAACAGGCCTCTCAGTTAAATTTGAATTTGAATTTCAGATGTATCTGTTTTACTGTAAATATAGAGTAAATGTTTTACCAGGACACATTAAAATAGTATGTAACTTGTCTTAAATTCAATGTTGCTGGGCATATTAAAATCTGAGGGCCCTACTTTCATCTCATAATGATATGAGTTTTAGAATAGGAGTTCCATCTGAAGAAGCTTTTCTCTGAAGTTCTCAATCATCTGGAAAAATGCTGGTAGGACCTGCTGATGGGTTCTGAGGCTGTGTTGTTCTTGTTTTCCAGCTGGATGAAACTGGCCTTTCTGACCAACACAACTGGTAAAATCCCAGTGAGGAGGTAAGTCAGACACGTGATTCTCTGCATCACCTTCACCGCATCAAACCAAAGACAGAGCCTTCCATACCAAACCAAAGCCCCAGGCTGCCATGCCAAACCAAAGACTCACCCTGCCACTCCAAATCAAAAGCCTGCCCTGCTATGACATAATCGTGTATGCTCTTTGCCTTCAAGATGTTTCCGGAAGTTTAGTTTCTGCTATTTCATGGCTCAATTTGTAAAACTCACCCATGGAAATAAAATTGTACCTCCCCCAGACTAGGAAGCATTAACTGTGGTAAAGAGTGTCTGAAAATTGTAGCACTGAATTTTAATCTGTGAATCACCTGGCTTTCATAATTCATATTGTGTCTCCCCCTATCCCCCTTTACCTGAGCAACAACCACCTTCCTCCTTTGAGCTGGACCCCTACTGTGACAGTACACTGATCTTCTGGCAGGTCTGTGCCTCTGGCCAGCACTCCCTCATTCAAGGTTGATGCTTTATATGGTCCCCAGAGAAGGTGGCATTTTCCCTAAATTCAGCTGCTGCAACAATATACCATAGTCTTCGGCTTATACGTAAGAGAAGTTAGTTTCTCACAGTTTGGGAGACTGGGAATGCACAGAGTGCTGCAGACTGCTTTCTTCCAGTTGTGTCCTTACCTGAGGTAAGGGCCAGAGAACTGTCTCAGGGACATTTTTGTAATGCACTAATCCTATTCCCAAGAGCTTCCCACCCCCTCAGAGGGGGTGATAAAACCACCTTCCACTGGCCCCTAATACCAGCATAGTGGAGTTCAGTTAGATTCCATATCAGACGAATTTCATCCCTCACCCACTGTAGTTAACAATGACAAAGAACAAAAAGCAGATGGAACCCAAAAGGAAGAAGGCATTAAGCCAGACGCACCCTCCCAGTTTCTCTGTAATAGTTCTGACATGGTTCATGCTGGGAGGAGTCCCCACGAATCCCTCTTCTCTGCTTCTCAGTTCCTTTCACAGTTTAGGGTTTGCTAATGGTCTGTGTAGAGCTGTAAGGGCTTTCCAGGGTAGCTATGGGAATTCTTCACTAAACTCTCCAGGATCATATTGTTTGATGTTTATGTAAGCATTCCCAGACATCAAAGAAGCTTGGCTCAGACTGAGAGTATCATCTGTGCACATGAAGCCAGAGGTTATGTGCCCTTAACATGAAGCATATACAGTCTCCTGTATACCAAGCCCCTCTTTCCAGATTTCTCAGCGCAAGAACATATTTATGTTGTCTCTGGAGGTGAACTTCAGTAAAGACATAGTCGTGCAAAACAACAAAACGTAGAGGAATGTTGTCCTAGACTAATCTGTCTTTAACACGCAAGACAGACAAGTCACAAGGGCAGATCATGGGTGGATGCCATTTGGCTGAGGCATTCGGGTCACTCCTGGCCCTTTCCGGGCCTTTTCTCATCCTACTTCTCTGCTTACATACTCCATTCTACACTAAACTTCGATTCTGTGCCCCTGTTCAAATGTCCCCACACTCCCCCTCACATTGTCACACAGGGCAGAATCATCCTAGACACCATCATTTTGGTCCATTCCATCGTTCATGAGGATCATGAACCTAAGTATCCAGGTGACATGTCTGTGATACTTATTTATGAGAGTCTGGGATACTTTGATGGCATGAGGATGACCCTGTGCAGGATAACTTTTTATTCAACCTTCCATGATTACCAACCAGCTCACAGATTGCATGCAGTCGTTGTAACTTTTTAAAAAATCCATGTGTAGGACTCTTTGCTGCCTTGTTACTGCTCAAGTGAGGGGAGGTTTTCAATAATATTTCTTCTAATAAGTCATGTTTAAGTATAGTTTAAAGGTTTATTTAAAAAAAAAAACCCTATGGTTACCCTGACTGGTGGTTGATACCAAAGACATTTCAGAAGGATCCTTATCTTACTGAAAACCTCCCTTCCCTTGAGCAGGAGCAAAGCAGTTATTTCAATGTATCCAAACCATCCTATGACTCTTGTCAGATAGACAGTGTGTACCCAGACTTAGAGTACATTTGTTTGTGTGAGGGACAGAGGGTACATACAGCAGTGCAGAGGGGGAACTCTGTGTATTATGTTTCATTTACTTTTTCCATAAGATTTGGAATATGGACTGCGTGGAACACAAGATCATGATCCAAGTGGTTCATGATCCAGTAGTTCTGGTTTCACTAGTCTGCCTTCCACCCACCATGCTGTTGAGGTTCTGTGGATCCCCATACAGCATGTTCACATACAGAATCATTACAGCTGTGCTAGAAATGGCCTAGATAGTTTGGCATTGATGTGGATTTTGTGTGCGTGCATATGTGTGTGTGTGTGCGTGTGCGTGTGCGTGTGCGTGTGCGTGTGCGTGTGTGTGTGTGTGTGTGTGTGTGTGTGTGTGTGTGTGTGCGTGCATGTCATTACTAAGAGGTCCTTAACACGAGACATCTGTGACTTGGGGCAGCTTGTTAGAATTGATGTAGAATTGATGCCAGGCCAACAAAAGGGGGATAACTTTCCTAGTAGATAGTCTGCCAAGGGTTAGGTAGAAATTGTTCTGAATGTTTTAATGGATGTGAAGGGTAAACACTTTTAAAAATGTCATCTCTTCACCAACATTTTAGGGTTTTAAAATGGAAACTATTAATATAGTGCACATTGTGTTAAAAGGGGATCTGGCTTCATTGTCATTGTACTGCTTGTGAAAGGCTTCTGCTCTTGAACATTAAACCTAAATATAATACCCAGGAAATTGCAGGAATGATTGATGAAGGGAGCCTCACTCCTTGCCTCCCTCTTCTCTTGTCTTTTTATATATATGATCTTTCCTTTAAATTCACCAGCTTACTGCAGTTCATCCTCCCATTCTCTGAAAGTAGCTTTTCTGTCTCACGTTCTCTGTAATATGGAGTGCTACCTATAGCTAGAGAGTTGGGTGATAGAGCTCCACATGGTTTTGAGCAGTGACCGGAGGGGCTACTAAAGTAAAGGTCAAGAGCCTCCATACAATAATACAGGCAACCTGGTCTGCACGACCCATCTATTCAGGTCCTGAAACTGCAACACCCTCAAAGGGTAGCACCCTGCTCCTTCACTTCTGGAGTCTCCTGGGACTGTGTCAGAAGTCAGTGTTCAAAACTCTCAGGAATACTGAAGAACACATATGTGCAAAAAGATGGACTCTCTTGCATTCTAGGCTCATGATTTCTAACTAACTTGGAATACAAAATTTAGCCAGCTGTGTGGTAAGACTTAGTACAACTTCAGTGTGCTTGCTTTTGTAAATTTCTTTAAGGGAAGGACAGTTTGCTTTGATTGAATAAAATCTCATTGAGAAACTTGGAGTGTAGCTTAGTTGGTAGGGAGCTTGCCTAGTGTATCCCCAAATCCTTGGTTTCCATAAATTCAGGTTTGATTATACACACAATCCCAGAATGGCAAGGTTGTAGGGGGTTCATGGCCATTCTAGGTTATAGATCCTGTCTCAGGAAAAAAAAAACTCTCATTGAGTATCTGGTACCTTGAAGCATTAAGCAGACTTCTTTGGCCAAGGAATTATATAGAGCACTGGTTCTCAGCCTTTGGATTGGAACCCCTTTAGCAACCTCCATCTCCAAAAATATTTATATTACAATTTATAACTGTACAAAATTACAGTTATGAAGTAGCATCAAAAATGGTTTTATGGTTGGGGGTCACCACAGCATGAGCAACTAACTGTATTATAGGGTCACATCATTAGGAAAGTTAAGAACCTCTTATATAGAGGTTATAAAAATGCCACAGTCCCCTTATCAACACACTGCTCTCAGAACTCTGGTGAACATAACATCTTTCTGGAAACTCAAGAATGCACATTCCCTCTCTAGCCTCCATACCACAGTAGATGAATTTTTCAGACTCAATAATGATTTGGAAAGATGTCTGGAGCAAAGGAAATAGACATTACTCTAGGGAGCGAGTCTGATTAATGCCCTTGTGGCTATTTTCCATTCTGAGGTTCTTCTCTTTTCACGTACAATGAGCAAATGTGCCTTCAGACTGTGCAGCCCAACCCTACTCACGTCTGAGAAGTCAGCACCTCTCTCTCTCTCCCACCTCCTTGCTCCTTGACCTTCTTGTTCTTAGTCCTATTTCTTGCCCCTAGCCAAGCACTCACCAAACGACCACTTTCTTTTCTTGCCTCCCTTCCCATGGTACCTTGGTTCTGATTTATCAGGGTGGCCCAGGTGGTGAGTTTTCATGTTGTTAGAACCAGGCCAGTCTAAGCCAGCAGCCTTGGGTCACTGCTGGGTAGAGTTTCCCCCTTCTGATTACAGGTACCTAACCTTGCTGTGGCGCCACATGTGTTTTCTCATCGCATCATCTTGTAAAGAAAGACACACTGCCACTTATCCTTACATTGAAACTGTTAAATGGCATCTACTCAAAGTCAGTGTCTAAAAGTTGACCTAGACTCTAAAGACTTGAGAAAATATGGTCATAACACCCTCCATGCTAGAATGCCATTATCCATGTTCTTAGTCTGACTACACACCTGGGCGCCACTGTCAGCCTTCCTTATACTTAACTAGAACTCTCTCAAGAAGAGCATTTGAATATACTTCTTGGCGTCTTAGTGGACCTACTATAAAACAATAATGGTTTAAATGGACGCATCACCTGGGTAAATCTCCTTCCTCTGGGTCTATTTTGATAAGCTGTATCCTGGAGCTGAAGTGGCACCTTCTCACCTCAGAGAAACTGGCTGTCAGGGCTTCCATTGACTAAACAGAAATGCTGAGGCATATGTGAAGGTAGCTAGCGTATAAGATGCTAAAGCTCCTTTGAGATGCCACATTTCAGAGGTGAAAATCACCTTTATCTTCAAGGCTACCCTCCCCCTCCGGAGTTCACCCTTTCAATAATCTTAGTAACTCCAGACCAGGGCTTCTAATCAGGGAGTGAATAAAGCCACCTGTATAGACAAAGCAAGACTGAGAGCCATGTGCATGCTGTCTGGATACCAAATATCCGCTGATCTCACCCACTCAGGAATTTTCATTCTAAGTATCTCCAAAACATTATTTATGGGTGTGTGTGTGTCTCTTTTCCTTTTTTATAAGGAAATTTGACCATTAAAGCATTACAAACGACTAGCATCGATGCTCCCTGAACTAACTAGTTAAAAAGCTATTCAGAGATACCATGTCCTGGGAAGTACCAAGATTCTAAAGAAATAATTCACTGGGTCCTTCCCCCATCACATTCACAATAAAGTCCCAGTAAAGTCACAGCTAGTCCCTGGCTAGCATGGCAGGGTGTCTCAAGAATGCTTAGATGAAAACAATATGTCTGGTACTGAGTCACTGTGGAAAACATGCAAGCCAGGAGAAGAGGAGGCACAAGCCAAGCCAATCTGATGCCTACAGGGCTACTGCTTTCCCTAAGTGTGGGCCTCATTCATATAAACCCATAGAACCACTGCGCCATCAGCCACATAACTTTTTCTTCAGAACACCATTTCTTAGGATTAGAATGTATCATTGCATTTGTCCAACACCCACTTGGTCACAAACACCTAATGGGACATCTTATGTTAGAACTGAGTCTCATCAGTGTCAGAATGGGCCTTGGCAACCAGGGGAAGCTTGGGAATTAAAAAGCCCCATCAAACAAAAGGTATTTTATTCTTTTCCTTCCTCTTAACCCACTATCTCTAAGGTATTTTGTATTGCTGCATCCGAGAAAGCAGAATGAGCACTAACTCAGTTTTATTTGTTTTTCTTTTCTCTTCTGCTCCAGTATTACTAGAACCTTTGCATCGGGGAAAACAGAAAAAGTGATCTTTCAAGCTCTCAAGGAACTAGGTCTTCCCAGTGGAAAGGTATTCACTAACTTAAACACACTTCTAAATCTGTCTTCATGGTTGTTTGTCTATGCAGGCATATGTGATAAGCCAGGTGACACTGTTAAGTTAACCTCAGTTTGTCAGTCACGTGGGGGGGGGCAGTTCATTTTCTTTCTTTCCTTTCACCAATCACTTGAGAAGTGTTTTAAAAATCCAGCTAGTTCACGTCAAACTGATTTTCGCTGACTTTATTAAGATGAGAAAAAGAGAGGACCAGCAGCTGTTTTCTATGCAGTTTATGGAGCCTATTTTAGAACACCCAGCCACACTGCCTCAACCAAGCATAGCATCTCCATGAATTATTAACTAATAAATTCAGTTTCTCGAGAAAGCCTTGCACGGTTTCATGAAGAATTCCTCTCCCTCCCCTCCATTTGTGCTCATGACCCTTTGTATTCAAGTCATTAAAATTAATTTTTACACTTCAAGAAAGACTTAGGCCTCTGACTCTGTTCAAAAGTCTTGCTTGAAAGTGACATTGCGGTGTGACGGGTAAATTATTGGTTGCTTCAGTCCCTTTGGAGGATCCCTTGTGATCCTCTAAATACTCACAAAATAAGTATAATTAAATATTGGGTCTGATTATCCTCTATCCTCTATGGGAACACTTCCTTTCCTTCCTCAAGGAGAGATAGAAAAATGTCTATGTATTTGGTCAATGAGGGATTTCCCTGAGAAAGCTGTGCTGGAGGCAAGTGTCACCAAGTGTTTCATGTATCATCCATCCCATGGTGACAACCAGGGAAACCTCATTTCACGTGCTGTGCTTTTCCTAAGTGCCTAGCACCTTGTCAACAGCAAGTCTCCAAGGAGAAAGGTGTTTTGTTTTGTTTCGTTTTTTAAATGCCTGTCCTTCTTTTATTCTCCACAGAATGATGAAATTGAGCCTGCTGCATTTACTTATGAAAAGTTCTATGAATTGACACAAAAGATTTGTCCTCGAACAGATATAGAAGATCTTTTTAAAAAAATGTAAGTTCTAGTCTTCAGAAAGTGTTATATAGTACTTACTATTTTGTCCCCGTAAAATTTGAAACATTTTCACTGTAATGTTTAAATATATGTTGCTAGCGCTAGGCCTAGTCAGGGTTACATTTTTCACCCCTTAATTTGTTGGCATAGAAGGCCACTCTGAGTTTTTTAGAAACCTTGACATAGATTAATTACAGCACTTGGAACGTTCCCCCCCCCCCACCTTTCCCCGCCCCGGCATTGGCTTTACTAACGACCTACAATTTTAACCTGCTCCTTTAGGTATTAACCCAGTATGTGAACTAACTAGATTTGGTTTGGAATGTTGTTGAGAAGTTCATTCATTCCAGTTACTTCAAATGGATGACTTACATGTTGTTTTTGGAGGAATGTCTCTTGATAGTGATAAAGAATTGCATATAGCAATCAATTTCTGTGACCTAGTGGGAATGTTATCTTTCCGCTGTCATTGTCCTTGAGTTCCTCGCACCCACCCTCCCCCCTCCACTACAGTCTCTGACTACTCTAAGAATTCAGGGTTAGAAAGGGAGTTTAGAATTATCAACAAATGTCAACATGTAAATCGTACCTACTGTAGCATCATATACAAAAACTTACTTTTTCTAATACATTTCTTTTCAGCAATGGAGACAAAACTGATTATTTAACGGTAGACCAATTAGTGAGCTTTCTAAACGAAGTAAGCTTTTTCATACATTAACTCCATAAGTCTGTGTGCAGTGGCCTGCCTCTCCCATGTCCTCACTGCATGCTTGCGACACGCACCCTTCCTGGCTTTGCTTCTGACCTGCTGATCTTTCCATGGTGGCTTGACCAGGTGCAAAAATCAGCTGCTGTCTGTGTGTCCATGTGCTTCCTCCTGGCTGGCTTTGCACGCCACCTCCTGTTGGTCTCACGCTGTGGTTCTGTGTGTATGTGTGAAATTTGTCATGTATTTATTCAATTGAATGTGTCTGATTTTGCAAGATGGTTTTTAAGGTAGTTTGATTCTGTTGACTTCATGAACAGAGAATGTTTTGAGTTTATGACACTATATTTGAATTCTCCATTGCTCACTTTTCCTCAGACCTTTGCATGGACTAGAAACCTGTATTTTTGCCTTTTAATGGATTGCATGTGAGAAAAATACATAGGTTTAAATTGAATATTTGACACCTGAGGTCCTAGGTAAAACTATAGTGTTAGGCCAAGTAGATATCAGGTTAAATTTTTTACGTATTATTTTCAAACAAGATCAGAGATGAATTTAGAGCACGATTCATTTAGCAGATAAAATTGGCTAGCAAAATTTACTTAAGTACAAGAAAGATATTTCACAAGAAGTAAAGGTCACAACTTTCATTATTATAACTAAAATGAGCTTTTTCTTTTCATGTGCAAGAAATATTTTTTTAGCAAAACTCACAGAGGCTCTTTTTAATCTGAAAAGAGAAATTCACCTTTTCCCCGAAACACATAAGTAGTTAGAAAAACTTTTTTAAATATGGAGTGGACAATAAAATCTTGTTTGGAAAGCATTTAAATTCTAACCACGGCATCTAAAGAGAAGGGTGGTTGGAGAGGTTGATGGGCAGTGCAGTATTAGGACATATAGCATACATGAGTTCAGTCCCCAGCAGAAAGACAGGGAAGGAAGCATCCTGTTAGATACCACCTAGTGCCTTAGAGAAAAGAAGGGGCAGTCCCTGACTTGCCACCTTACAGGAACAAATAGCGTTTTTGCCAAAGGACTCCTCTTCATGATTTGTGCAGGCTCATCTGCTTCCAGTTTATAAGGCAACACATCAGAAACTGTTACCACGAACATAAATGCACCTTGACAAGAAAGAGCGGGGCTCCACATATCCACACAGATGCCTCCACTTTCAAGGCATCCATTCAGGGCAATACCGTATTTATTTTGCTTGAATCTGTCCACTGCACCGTGGACATCGAGCACTGTGTTTGTAGGCAGTCTTTACCCAGATCTTATCCACATTCTTGCACACAGTTCTCACTTTCTTTCTTTCAGCCCTCTGCCTCCTCCCTGTTGTTCCGTGTTGCTTGCTTTGTTTCCCTTCACCTTTTCATGTACTTTGGTGCATTGAGCATCTTAAATCTGGCGGGATGGTCAGGAATCCAGCTTTTGAGGTGGGAGAAGCTTTGGGAGAGAGGAGAAAACTTTACCATGCCATCAGTCCATCATCCCTTCCCAAGGCAGCCATCTATGAAGCTCACGCTTCCTACTGCATTTTGCATTGTATTTCGGGACCAGTTCTGAAGTCCCAAGGATAGGTGCTGCTCTTGCAGGCTTCATTTCCTCTCACAGGTGGTTTTCCTCTGTCTACCTAATAATAAATTTCACAATATTAGAGACCTTAAATATTTTAATCTGTAAATCCTATAAGCTTTTTTTTTTTTTTTTTTTTGGTTTTTCAAGCTAAGCTTTTATTTTTAATTAGAATGTTTAAAGAAAATGTACCGTTCTGGCTCTGCCATCCATATTCTTCATTACGATGCAGGTCTTTCCCCATCACTGGTCCAGTGGACAGTCATCCCTCCGTTCTTCATATTTCCTCCCATGTAGCTTCTCCTTAAGCAAGGAGATACTTTGAATATGTGAATGGAACTGATGGAATCGACATGTTTCTAGATTTCTGCCGATTGTAGTATATGCCTTTTAAGTTTATGCCTTGGGATTTCAATCAAAGCATCATCGTCCAAATATCTCTTTCTTCTCCAGACAGTATTCCTTCATGCCCACCCCCTGCCAGCTTCTTGCACACTCTATGTGCAGTTCTACTTTTATCTTGTTAATTTCTACAGAATCAAGACAGCTTTAGGCAGGGCAGCTTCACATCTCGTAATGCAAGGAGACAGAGCTCATCAGGAAAGCAAGAGGGATTGGAGCATAAAGGTCTGTGACCCTAAAAAATAATAATACTTCAACATTCTCTAAGTATCTCAGCCTTGTAGCCTTACTAGGCAGTTTCACTGCGGCATGGGACCCAGCATCATGCAGCAAGACAAGAGAAAATGAGGAACACTCGGAAGGACAAGACCCTTGGCCTCCATATATGCAGAATTTAGGGCTGACTATTATACCTCGATGATAGAAACCGTCAGCCTGGAAACCGATTCAGTTAACTAGAGAACCAGCTACAGCAGCAACAAAAATCAATAGGTGCATATACAAGGTTAATAGGCTAGAATTGATGGGGACAGGGGGTGGGGAAGAAATCTCCTTCCTATTAGCCAGTGACACGCTGGCTCCTACCATCTTACTCCTTCTTTGTAAATTTCTGTTTAGTATACTAATCTGTACCTTCAAGAGGCAGGAGGGAGGGAAGGATTCAGTCCTTTACTTGGTTGCCTTGTAGGCTATGTGTCCCCCTCCTCCCTCAGTGATAGCTTTGGATTCATTTCCCATCTGCTTTCCAGGACCTCTTGGTCATAGATCGCCACAGTCTGATTCCCCAGACAGGTAGCCTTAGCATCTCCTAGTAGCCTATTAACAATGTGCATCCACGGAGTTGGCATCTGTCCTTAACAGGATGGAGCACAGGTAACGTGTTAACAGGTAACGTGTACACAGGGAAGTTTAAGCAGCACTGTCTAGGCTAATAGGATCCTTCCTTGAGGTGCTTATTGGGAGAAGCTGAACATTATGCATGCATGCATGTATGCATACATACATGCATACATACATACATACATACATACATACATACATACAAACATACAATATAGTATTCCCCATGAAGAATTTAGTCAGACAAGTTCACTACTCACATCTAAACTTTTACTATCATTCTGTCTCTGGGTTCTACCCAATGGGCAAAGGGAGTCTTTTTTTGTCCAAATCATGAACTAATAGGCTGGAGTCAAGAAGAGCCAGTCAAGAAGAGATCATGCTGGGAGCTGCCAGTGTTGGGCTCTACTCCCAGCTCAGTTGTAATTCCCAGGACTAGTCGCCGTCTCTGGGGTCAGTTGGTTTCATATTCTTTTCCCAGTTGCTAATAAGATACATTGATTTCAGTATCACCTCCATTTCTGTTTCCCTTGTAATTAGAAGAGCTAAGGGCTTGTAGATGGAGGGCTGTATAGAGAGCAGGAAATAAGCGAAATAAGACAGAGGGGATGGGTCTCATATGGAGAGAGAAATAAAAACAAAGCTTTATTTTCTTACCACTGCTTATCTATCCCCTCACACACATCACCACATTATCTGATCACAGTAACTTTGAAGCTGATTTTTCCATTTTCCATTTTCATAGCTGGGAATATGTAAGAAAGTATCCCAAAACACTTTTTCTTCATGATATCTTTATTTTTTTTGATGAAAAGGGAGAAGAGAGAGAAAGAGGGGAGGGTATTTCATTCTATGAACCTATCCTTGCTGATTTTTATTTTCACTTTTTATATAATGTTTTTGAAATGATAACATTTATATCATTTATCATTATATTATATCATCACCTGTCTCTCCCAGTGCACTTGTAATAAGGTCAGTTGACACCTTTTCTCTGTAAGGCTAAGGGCAGAGGTGTGGAGAATGTCCATAATAGATCTCATTTACGTGGGCACAGTTTCCGTGACCAACTCTTAACAGCTATTCAGAACCTCATTTCACAAAGCACTGGGCACCAGGAAGTGAATCTCCTGGCCATGTTGTTTATCTGACTGGAAGCTGATGTTGTCTCAGAGATGCGAAGAACCTGCCTCACTGTGTTCGTTTCTGACTGGAACTCCTCTGCATAATGTTACTCTGAATGTGATATGATATATGATATGATGATATGATATGATATGATAGATGCAGCATTGGTCCTTACTCTGATGCAGTAATGCAAACCTTACTGATTGTTTTCCTGCCTCTCAATTATTCAGAGGGACCATGCTATGTTCCATTTAAATGTGAAAATTTGGGCGAGGGAAGAAAAGGATCTATTATTTGGCTGAGCAGGTCAAAATGGAGTTTTTATTTTTGTCTGCACTTAAAGCCCTTTTGCTAAGACTGTAACCATTAGGTAGCAAATACTGATATGTGCTGTGTCCCCTGGCTATCCAGTCTACTATATGGAAGGTCTTGCGAGTATGATGTCCTCTAATTATATTTTAACAGATAAAGCTTTATTAGGTGCACAGGTCAAATGATGAGTCCTACCTTGCAGACCTTAGGTATTGGGTTTGTTTTGGTTTGATTTTTTGCTTTTGTTATCATGGATATACAAGTGTATTAAAATGCATGTGGTTACAGGTTAAAGCAACGCTTTTTGCCTTCTTTCTTCCTTCCTTTCTTTCTTTCCTTTTATTTTTTGAGACAGGGTCTCATGGCTGGCCTCTAACCCACTACATAGCATAAGATGCCCTTCAACTCCCGATCCTCCTGCCTCTGCTTTCCAAGTGCTGCAATTACAGACATGTGTCACCACACCTGATCAGTGCAGTACTGGAGATTAAGCCCACAGGACTAGAAAACCATGCCATCCATTGAGACACACCTCCTATCTTAGAGCAGTACTGCTTAAAACGAACACGTCAGGACCACCTGGAAAGCGTACTAGCCCTCCTCCACCCCAAATAAGGCCTGGTTTCACCCTAGAATCGGTTTCTGTAGATCTCAAGAGAAGCCCCCAGAGTCTGCATTCTTTAAAATCTCCCACGTGATAGGTATTCTGCTGTTGCCATGCAGAGAGCACACTTTAAGTAGTGCCATGTTTGTATGCTCCCCTGTGTGAAAACACCCAGGTATGTCTGAATTCCCCTCTCTTCCCCCTATTTTCTCTCTTGTGGCTATATTCCCATTTTCCTCCCACATGGATTTGCTCCATCATTTCTCTTAAGGTCCAAATGCTCAACAGTGACCTTACGACCTACTTTTCCTAGGGAAGCTGCAGAGGATAGCTCTGAGTGTAACTATGCTGGGGTATGAAAAGAACCCTTCCCACCCCCCATCTATCTTCTTTAGTGCTATTGTTTATGAGGAAAAAAATGATTTCTAAAGAGTAGTTGAAGTTTTATCTCTTTAAATGCTTTTAAATGATTCTTCTCACCCCAGGGTGGATTCTCATCCCCTTGAATCCTGGAGTGTGCTGCAGAGTGCAGATCCTTAAAGGGTGCAGCATGTCTTCACTTGCCTGGCATCCCTATCCACGTCAGTTTCTCTTTCTCTACAGATCTCAGCACCATTCTCTCCAGAACCAAAGCCTGCTGTTGTTGCTACTATAGTAGTTTCCAGCATATACATGGCATAATCAATAATTCTTGGATATTACGAAAGAAGTATGCTTCATCTTGATAGTCTGTCAAAAGATATTGATTTCATCTCTTTAGCACCCTTAACTAAACAGGAAAAGGAGATGTCTGGACACATCTTTGTTTTAGCAATTAAAATCAAGTGTTCCATTGGCCAAAGGTATTGTTCTGTACACGGCTCTCTTTTCAGAACTTGTAAGAGTTGCTTCTAAGAATCTTCCTTAATAATATTACAAAGTCTGTGCATGCATCTAGGTAAAGAGTTCTTGCCAAAATACTATTTGTTGATCAATTCTTGCTCATATCTGCTTATTGGTCGTTATTACACAGAAATTTGCTTTTTACTCCTTTGAGGGATAACCAGAGACACAATGCAATCCTGTCATCCTCTGAAGTATAAGAAAGTTTAGTGGACCCTCTACTTCTAGACATGTGCCATGACATGTGAGCACATGTACACACACACACACACACACAGAGGCACAAGCACACATACACAGACACACCACCTGTGCAGGCACATACATGCAAGCACACACACCCACACACACACATACAGGCACACATACACAGACACACACACCTGTGCAGGCATATACATGCAAGCACACACACACAGGCACACACATGTGCAGGCACATACATGCAAGCACACACATACACACACAGGCACACTTACAAGAATTATGTGCTTATTAATTTTTATTATTACAATCATAATTTTTTTTTGGAAAACAGTGGACTCAAGAAGATGAAGCTTGCAGGGTGCTCAAGAACCTGTCATTGTTAGAGAAAGAGAGATTAAAAACTATTTACTTACTCTGACATTAACAGGTTTTGCTGGTACTGTTTTGGGGCTTGGGACCTCTTAGTACATGATCTGGTTGCTTATTTTAATTTTTTTCACTTTTTAAAACTAGACTTAATACTAAATTTTTAAATATTGTAAAGATCTGTTGCTCTAAATTTTTTTTTTTTTGGTTTTTTTTTTTTTT
>NW_022196897.1:121449353-121460524 GCF_008632895.1 Mastomys coucha
AGTCACATCTCTATACCATAACCGTGAGAGTAGGAGAAGAAGCCAGTGCAGCCAACATTCTCTATCATGTGTCCCTCAACATTTAAACAGGAGAAAACCACACATCTCTTTCTTCTCCACTAGGCTCCACCAGAGTAAGTCCAGATAAGGACTTTCTGAGGACTAGTTTAGGGAGAGAGTCAGGAAGGCAGGTAAATCTGATCTTGGTGATTACAAATACAATTGTCTAGATGTATCTTGTTTTACAAATTTTATGCTTAGAAACGTGTTTCAAGTGTGAGGATTGTGGATCTAAATGGAGTGATTTTCTCATCACAGCATCAACGAGATCCTCGGCTGAATGAAATTTTATTCCCATTTTATGATGCTAAAAGAGCAATGCAGATCATTGAGATGTATGAGCCTGATGAAGAGTTGAAGAAAAAAGGTAACATCAATGGAAAATGTTAATTAAATCTTGTTTTCGTTAAGACAGAAAAAGCGTACAGCCTTTAAAACCCTTGATTTTTAATTAAAATATCTTAAATGCTTTTGAGCACTGTGGATTCAAAGGTTAGTAATTTATTCTTTTCATGCTCTTAAATTAATTCAATTTGTACATTTTATCAAGCGAGTCCACACTATCTGAAGTATACTAGTGTTGAATGTATCATGTTTTTAAGCACATTACTATGACAGTCCTAGTGTATGCTTATAAATCAAGATTTAATTTTGCATAGTGTGAAAAGACAGTCCCTCTACAGTCTTTCAAAAGAATTTCTGTCATGTAAGAATCTGCACCTTTCTTTTCTTCCTTTTGTTTTGCTAAACTTAATAAATTCAGCATGTAATTTGAGGTGCTCTGTCTCTTGTTTGACAGCTTGGGTTGGAAGATTAAAAACACTGATAGGAAATTAACTAGTCAAGAAACATGCCCATAAGTTGTTCATATTCCTGAATCTCTGTCCCTTATCTCTGTCATTATCTTTTGGAAACAATATGTTGTTCAAATATTAGTCAAAGGAAAAATGTGGAGAGCCTTCAGAGCATCCCTGCAACAGGGGCATGCCTGCAAGCCTTGGAAGCAGGACGCAAGCAACATCTCACTTTCTCTGAGCAGCTTTTTCTTCTCATTGTGCCTAGGATACCTGACAGAAGCAACCCAGTGGGGCAAAGGATTTCATTTGGATCACATTTTGAGTAAATTTTTGTCTGCCATGGCAGGAAGGCATGGTGTCAGGAGTGTGAGACACGTTATAGCAGGACTAACAAGCAGAAGTATCCAGAGCCCAGACATACCCCCAGTGACCTACCTCAGCTAGTCTGTTCGCTAACCTTTGAAACAGTGCCACCTAGGGGTGACAAGGTATCCCAGCAGATCAACCTGTGAGGGCCATTTCACATTCAAACTGTAACACTGGGAATTCAAAAATGAGTAAGACTACCCCCCACCTCTCCGAGGCAGTTGTAGTTTGCTCAAAGAAAAGACAAGTGGAACAATTCCTTTGTAATGTGATAATGTTATGATTTGTGTGTGTCTCTGTTACTTCTCAAGATTTCTCAAGATCTAAAGTCTGATTACAACTGACACCACCTAAAAACCTAGCTTCTCCCTTTCACAAAGGGCAGAAAATTAAAACCTGTCTTAATTGGTCAGTGTACAAACACAGCACAAAATATGTTCCTCTTAGGTGGTTAAATACATACATCTACCTTGGGATTGGGACAGGAGCTCATAAAGTAGAAAATGTGCCTCTCTGATAGCTCAGCATTTCCACATGCAGGTGTGTACCCTAGAGAGTTTCTCATACAGTCACCAAATCCTGGCTTTCAGTATTTGAAAACCCAGGGCTAGACCTCAGCTTCTTCACGGCTCTGTGCTTGGAGAGGAGGTGGTCTTCAGTCCAGTAGTTTTCGGTAGCTTCTGTATACATGTGACTTTCAGAGTACACCCTGCAGTCCTAATCTCCACCATAGAGCAAGGCCTGTCCATCTGCACGTTGTTGGGCATGTTGGCAGCGTGCTTTGATTTCCCTGTCTCCAGCTGTCTTCCTTTCCCAGTCTGTAAAATGCTGCACCACTCACTTAGCTTTTCAAAGCAGAACCTTTGGAATCACCCTGTAGTGTTGAATTCTTTCACATCACTTATGATCTGTCAGCAAAACACATGAGATCCATTTCTCTAGTCTCAGCTTCCCAGGTATTTAGACCTACAGTGCCTCTCATGGCCAATGCTAATTGCCTTCTGATTTATTCCCTGACCCCTTATCCAGTACTGTGCATCACACAGCGGCCAGAGTAAGCCTTGTAGAACACTATTTGCTGGTTTTGTTGGACTCTTCCATCCCACCAAAGCTTCCCAGCACACTTGGAATAAAATTTCAAGTACATGGAACTAAAACCTGGCGAAATCAGCCTTTGGCTCCCTCCAGCATTATTGTCCACCACTTTCCCAAGATGTTGCTCACTCTGCTTTACATTCATCGAGTGGACTAAGAACATACATTCCTGCATTAAGATCTCTACATTTGCTCATCCTTCTGCCTGAAACCCCACTTCTGTTTATGTGGTTTGTCCCCATGCCTGTGTGTGTCCTTATGATCTCAGTGACTACATACCTTAACCAGGATCCCAGTATTCTTTTGTATCTTTTATCTTGTGAGTTTTTTCCCTCCAATACCTTCAAGGTATTATTTGCTCGTATATTTTTTTGCTCCTACCCATAATATGTTAGTTTTGTAAAAGTGGACTTTGTCTCTGTTTTCTGCATCTATACCAGTGTCTCAAAAGTATTTGGTGTTAGAATGAACGAACATTTTTTTATGCGATCAGTGGAGGAGCTTTCCCGTAGGTGTGAAACTGTTTTCGTAACTTCCTACCCATAATATGTTAGTTTTGTAAAAGTGGACTTTGTCTCTGTTTTCTGCAT
Organism: Mastomys coucha; assembly: GCF_008632895.1. Lineage (NCBI taxonomy): Eukaryota > Metazoa > Chordata > Mammalia > Rodentia > Muridae > Mastomys > Mastomys coucha. Next base: position 121,452,262 of record NW_022196897.1, read on the forward strand.
CTATACCAGTGTCTCAAAAGTATTTGGTGTTAGAATGAACGAGCATTTTTTTATGTGATCAGCGGAGGAGCTTTCCTGTAGGTGTGAAACTGTTTTCGTAACTTGCAAATGTTTACATGAAAAAGCAAAGGGCCGAGACTGCCAGTCCTTGTGAAACATTGGTTATTTGCTCTGTGCTTGCCAGGTAGGCCCTGCCCCATTTTAGAAAAGAGTGACTGAAGTGAGATGTTCCCTGTGTCTCAGTAATGTTTCTCACCAGCTCCACAGGTTACCTCTAGAGAGTTGTGAAAATTAAGCTGTTGAGTTTTGGAGAGGCAGCCATTCCCAGGAAAGGTCTCTCTCCTTCGATTGAATGAAAATTCCAGTGACTTAGAATTAATGCCACATGTCCTACAGGTATTCTCAAGTTACCAGTCGTCATGATTGTGGGAGGCAGGTGGGCTAGCATTCTCCCCACTTTGCAGGGGAAACCAGGAGACAGGCAGCGAAAGGCAGAGGTGGTCATAGTAGAGCCAGAGGCCCCCAGTCCCTCCTCACCATGGTTCATAGAGTAGTTTCTTCATTTGTAGGACTGGAAATATCTGCTACTACTGATATGAAAGGAGAATATTTATAGACTGCCTTGTTTTGCTTAAAATATAAAATGATATATTTTTGTTTAAGTTCTGAAATGTACAGGTTCTTGGGAAAGACTATGAAGTTGCTTTTGCTCTTATTTTTAAGCTGTCACAACTAGGCTGAGCGAAATGTAAGAGGTGCGTCTTCAGAGCCCCAGTGCCATTACGATTTCCTTTCTCCATAGGCCTCATATCCAGCGATGGATTCTGCAGATACCTGATGTCAGATGAAAATGCCCCAGTCTTCCTAGATCGCTTAGAACTTTACCAGGAGATGGACCACCCCCTGGCTCATTACTTCATCAGTTCCTCCCACAACACTTATCTCACTGGCCGACAATTTGGAGGAAAGTCTTCAGTGGAAATGTACAGACAGGTTCTCCTGGCTGGCTGCAGGTCGGGAAGTCAAGATGGCAGTTTTCTTTGTCTGTATATGGTGCCTTTAGATTTATGGTTATTCTCCCCTTATCCCTTGGATCCCCAGTGTTCCGAGATGGCCAGTGGATCTGTGAAGCAATGGCTCATACCTCGTCCTGTATATCAATGCCCCTCCCCATCTGTCAATAACTGTGACAAAGTCCTGTTTACAAATTAGGCATGGAGAGTCTGACAACATCGATATTAAAATCTGTCCAAGGATATACTTTGATAATATTAGCAGCTTTGCTGTCTTTCACCTTGGGACTGCTATTATGAAAGGAAGGGTTCCTTGAATACAAGCATTATAGTTCTACAATATTCTGATAACAGAGAAGGCCACTAATGGCTTACAGGTGGTAGTGAATACAGCGTGATGTGCTGGGCCCTGCACTGATGCAGTTTGTAGGCAGGATGTTTGGCTACCTGTGCCACCACATGACTCACACGGTGTTTAAGTTAAATGTAGAAGTTGTTTTATTTCTAGAACTTTGCAATCAATATTCACCAGCCAATGTTGAATGTAGTTAACTGAACATAGATAAGGGAAGGCTACTTTAATTTGCTTTTCTCTAAAATCAGAAATAGTAACCATCATGAAAAGGCTGTCTCCACTTTTCTTTAACAGATGATGTTCATTTAACTTTGACTGAGGACAAACAGTATCGCACGAAGGACTCAGTTATCCTGGGAGTCAGAAGACATTCATTTACTATAATTTTAAAATATGACCTCAAAAATATTAAAACCAGAGAATATAGATATTTTAGGAAGCCATATTTAGTTGTAGCTAGTTTTAGATTTTGGTTTATTTAATCTTAGAAAGAAGCTTGGGGATTTAGTTTGGTGGTAGAGCGTTTGCTTAGCCTGTGCAAGGTCTTTTGCTCAATCCCTACCACTGACCAAAAATACAAAAATCAAAATTAAAAAAAAAAAAGAGTGGCAGCTTACTATAAAGCTCAGAAGTTTAGTTCTCTGAGGAGAGATCACTGAAAGTGATTTTTATAGCAATAAGCAAATAATTAAGGTTGAAGTAGTACAAAGATAAGAAATATAATTGTATTAATTTTTGGAAATATTTTTTAAGGCTCACTATGTTTTGTGTCTCAAAGTCCTACAAGAGAAATTAACTCCATCCTCACTTCATTGATGAGCTTTTTTTGAATATTTGTGTATGAACCCTAAAACAGCATGAGCATTGTTTCTTGCTTTGCCTTAGGGACTGGCTTGGGAGCTACATGCCTGCTAAGCAAGGGTTTGACTCTGAGTTGCAGCTCAGGATCTCACTTCACTTTTTTTTTGGAGAAAGAATCTCAGTTACTTACCCAAGATAGCTTTACACGCTCAAGAAGCTGGGATTACCCAGTTCCTCACCCAAGGTCTTCTCTGTGATGCCGACAAGAGGATTCAAATGTGGTTTTGATCTGCGCACCCATTGAATACCCCTGTTGAACATTCAGCTTTCTGGCCTATAAAAAGCCACTTACTTTGATGTTCTGTGATTTTGTGCGTGGTTTCCTGCCAATGGCTCAGTGTTGTAATCTGACTGTGTTCCTAGGTGTGTTGAACTTGACTGTTGGGATGGAAAAGGTGAAGATCAGGAACCAATAATAACTCACGGAAAAGCAATGTGTACAGACATCCTTTTTAAGGTGGGTTTTAAATATTCACAGTCATAGATTTCCCAGACTTTATACAAGTACAGGAAATAAGAAAACTTTTTTTTTTTAATTTTCCCAAACAATGTACCTTCATATTTCTTTTCTCTCTTTTTAAGGAGAGAGTCAAGACAGGTATTAGTTGTTATGTAATATTCCCTTCCTGGTCTTTTTCTTGTTTGAAAATGATGACTATAATGTAATGAGATCTTTTAGCAGAGTCTACCTAGTTTTAGCCCATAACATTTTTTTTTTTTTTTGCACAGTTGGGTTCACATACAGCCTAGCTAGTTGGAATGCTGAAGCAGGAGGATTGCTTGAGTTTAGGATTTCAAGGCTAGCATGGAAGACATAGTGAGAACTTTCCTCAAATTAAAATCAACAAAACATTTTTATCTTACCTATTTGCTTGCCTACTTTCTGTTATTCCTGGGAGACTCCAGTGTAGCATAAAAAGGGAAACAAAGCTTATAAATAAGCCTCACAATAAGGAGACAATGAGGTTGGCATCATGAACGTTTGTTAGGAAATCTTCTAAATGTGGGAGCTTCACCATGAATCAGGCTCTATACTCTCAAAGGATTTAGAGCCAAGTACAAAACAAAATACCCAGGACCAGAAGCAAGCATGGTCATTTCAGTACCAAGGCCAGTGGGAAGCTCCCACTAAAGCTTCCCACCCAAAGGCAAATAGTTAATAAACAAGCTGTCTCAAGGGATCTTTGGCTGGTGTCTACATGTGACTCGAAGGCTAGTTTCTTAGTGTATCCTTCCACATATCCATGGTACCCCACCAACGGTAAGAAAATGTGTGGTAGGCTAATGCCAGAAACATCCATGCCTGCTGGTTTGCATAGTCCGGGAGAGATGGTGACGATGTCTGGAACAATGGCCCCTAGCTCTTGTGACTACTCAAATCACCAAGGCGTCTTCCAAACCAGAGATTACTCAATTCTGTACATGGGATGTTACATCCATATCACGTCTCTTAGACAAGATATTTAGTGACTTTTATTCAGCATCAATTCAAGATCATGCTTTCTAAGAAGAGTTAGGGTGTATTAAAGTAAGAAGATTCATACAGTCATCAAATGACAAAACCAGTGGTGTCTTCCTTAAAGAACTAAGGAAATCAGTGAGGACACAGCATGGAAGAGAATAACCCAGAAGGAAAGCAGCCCACAAGGCAAAGCCAGAGTTTTTCTCAAGTGATAATTCTGAACTATTTACTAGGCAACTAAGTTTGCGATCATTTTTACCTGTGAATAAACTTTAAGGAAAACAGTTAAATGACTGATTCAATAGAATATTTTCAAGTTTGTCATTTTAACTGCCCTGTCATGGATAATTATTGTAAAAATATTGTCTGGCTTGCCGAGTGATGAGGCTTGCTCTGTGGCTAGCTACAGACCAGTAAGAACTCGTAGATTTTATAGTGTGATTGTCTGATTGAAAGCATTGGTTTGAAGTCCCTTTCTCTAAAATAAACGTGAAGGCTAACCCTCAGATGCAGCTTGTCTACTTCATGAGATGCAAGATATAGGGAGGGGTTAGCCTATTTGGGGGTAGACAGGAGTATAAAAGTGAAGTCAGAGCCCATGCCTGTTTTACCTCACATGTTACTTGACTACAGAGGAGACCCACTTTTCACTAGGCTCACAGCAAACCATGGATATTGTAATTGTCATATCAGTACAGTAGGGTCAACAAAGAATGGTGGCCACATACATAGTCCAAGATGGTTCCAAACTCAGAGGAAGAACAATTAGAAGCATCCAGTAATCCTTGTGTTACTACCAGCACATTTCTCCAGAAGAATGAACTGAAGAATAGCCCGTCATGAAAATCCCTGTACAGAGTTTATGTTCTCCTCTAGGAGAATGACGAGGGCTGATGGCATGGCTTAGTGGTTGAGCGCATGCTTCCAGGCTCTGCATTCAAACCCAAGTACTACACAAAAGGGGGCATGGTGAACCAGAGTCCCTGGCTCTGCGCATTGTCAAGTGAGAACTAGCAGGCCACTCGAGTCATGTCACTTAATAGCACTGGAGAAAAGAGAGCTTTGACAGAAAAGCGATGTTCTAAACCTCTTGAGTCTCCCCAGGAGGGGTGTCTAGGCAGATGTGTTCTCCGGGTCAGAACTGTTTAAGCTGACTTTCTGAAATGTGCAGTTAGTGGACTGTGAATAGTGTCAGGTGCCTTAAGTCTGTCTGCTCTTTTCTTTCATAAACACTCTTTGTCTTTAAAGGATGTGATCCAAGCCATCAAGGAAACGGCATTTGTCACATCAGAATATCCTGTAATTCTCTCCTTTGAAAACCACTGCAGGTATAAAGGCCCCTTCTTTCCCATGTCCCTACTTGGTGGTGTTTCAGATCCCTTGCTCCTTGTCCTGCTGTTCTTTTTTTTAAAAAACTAACGTAGTTTGCTGTCCAATGTGCTAAGTAGCAAACAGTCCTCCAGTGAGGACCCTGCCTGCCTACCACGAAGTCATTTTCATGTGGCTCAGTAATGCTTTCCCTGAACAAAAGGTCAGAAACTAGGACACCTAAAGTTCCTTTGAGATGGAAAATTTGGCAATAGCTTGGAAGGCGTCCTTATGTTTTTCTTGCCAGTCTTTTAAATTTAAAGTTGTACCAATTAAAGTTTGTGCGGTATATTAAAAGTATAGCTCCAGTTAATGTTAGGAAGACAGTCCTGCACTTTGCAAAGCGGGGGAGCCTAGTTGCCAGGATGGATGTCTCTCTCTTTCTTGGAGAGCTAATGGACACTTGAATTTACAAATGCCACTTCTTTCTCCCCAGCAAATATCAACAGTACAAGATGTCCAAGTATTGTGAAGATCTATTTGGGGATCTCCTGTTGAAACAAGCACTTGAGTCGCATCCAGTACGTATTTTTAGCACACCAGAGTTCCAGCATGAATGGATTTGTTTTGAAATGTGTTTTTCAGGGGTCAAGTAGCACTGGAGGCTAAATACTAAGGATTTTCATATTTATTTAGATTCTCTGGTACAAAAAGCTTTTATCGTGCTTCAGAGGGATGTAGAGAGGAACATAATGTAAACATCTGACTCGGTTTAATCTGGCTGCTCTTAGGATCTCATGTTTTAAATTTCATAAAGCTTCCACGCCAAGAGTCCAGGCCCCTCAGTGCTTCTCAGTGTTGCCGAGTGCATTCTGAGTCACTTCAAATGCTTGTAAAAACACCTGTGCTAGGGCCCCACCTACAGTGTTGTTTTGTTTCAGTCGACCCCGGGTCATAAGCAGGTGTATTATTTATGTCCTTCAGGTAAACAGATGTTTGCTCAGGGTTCAGAACTCATGGAAGCTCGTTGCTGTGGGAAAGGCTCCAAACTGATGTCGTAAGACACAGAGTTCAAGTTCCCAACTCCAAAATAAATACTCAGGCAAAGTCACATGGCCATTTTTGAAATTCATTATATATCCGTCAGTTTGTTCATAAAGCAGTTGTTATTAAAGTCCCGTGGTCCATAGGAGGAGGGCTTTATGGAGTCTGAATGCATGTGTAATTGTTCCAGAGAATTCCTTGGATTTCTGTCAGGATCCGAAACATCCAAGAGAATAAGATGCACTGTGACAAGATGTTACAAGAAACAAGACTTACTAAAATTAAAGTGTTTTATTAGGCTGTCAGCCCTCCTGTAAATATGGTAGCATTCGACAAAAGGAGAGGGACAGGAAAATCCATGCATGACAAGAGGGTATTTGTGCTGCGTAAATGACTTGGCTTCTCTAACCATGGATTTTTCCCAAAGGTATGTGTGGCAGCTGAAAGCGCAGGGAGGCAAGGCTGCACCCTGTTCTCTTCTGACCCTTGGGCGCCTCAGTAGGGTTTCCTGTGTGCCACCCTCTGGTGACCCAGTGATAACATCTAGATAACACACCCTTCACTGGCTGTCTCCTCCTTTCTCTTATTTTTCTACTTCTCTGTTGAGGTGTGCAAGAGCCAGCTCTCACATAAACATATGTTGCATTAATCCTTGTCTGGGGAGCTGATTCTGAGGGGATCCTAAGTGAAGAAGCATCCTTTATCTGTTTTATTACTATTGGTTCCTTAGCCTGGATCCTTGGTCTGTTCTCTTGGGCAAGAGAAGAGGCTTGCTATTGTGCAAAGGCTATTGTGTCCTTCTTAATTAATTAATATTAATTAATTTACATCCCAAAGGCTGCTCATCCTCCAGGTCCCCCCCTCACAAAGTCCCTCCCCTTCTCCTCTGAGAGGGTGGGACCCCCTGGGTATCCTCCCACCCTGGCACATCATATCTCTGCCAGATTAGGCACATCCTCTCGCACTGAGGCTAGACATGCCAACCATGAAGACTGAGCTGCCTATCTGATATATGTGTTGGAAACTTTCGTTCCAGCTTCTGAATGTTCTTTGGTTGGTGGCTCAGACTCTGAGCGCTCACAAGGAGCGAGGTTTGTTGACTCTGTGGGGTTTGCATCCACTTCAGGGCCTTCAATCCTTACCCTAACTCTTCCATAAGTGTCCCTCACCTCTGTGTAATGTGTGGCTGTGGGTATCTGCATCGCTTTTCAGTTCAGTGCTGGGTAGAGCCTCTCAGAGGACAGTTACGCTGGGCTTCTGTCCACGAGGATAACAGAGCATCCTTAATAGTGTCAGGAGCTGGTGCTTGCTCACGGCATGGGTTTTGAGTTGCGCTGGTTATTGATTGGCCTTTCCTTTGGTTTCTGCTCCCTCCTTGCATTTCTTTTAGACAGGAAACATTTTGGGTCAAAAGTTTTATGGGTGGGTTTGTGTCCTTATCGCTCCACTGGGGGTCCTGCCTGGTTATAGGAGGTGACGTCTTCAGGTTCCATGTCCCCACTGTTAGGCATCTCAGCTAAGGTCACCAGCATTGACTCCTATCCCAGGTCTCTGGGACTTCCTAGACACCCCCCTGCCCCAGGCAACTACAAATTTCCATTTATTCTCCAGGTCCTCTGGGCCTTTCTCCTGTCTCTCTCTGCACCTGGTTCTAGCCATTCCCCTCCCCCTCTCCTGTCCCACCCAGTTCACTCCTTCCCTCTGCCTCCTAGGACTATTTTGTTTCCCCTTCTAAGTGTGATTTTTAGTGAAGGGATGTATACATTCCCAGGGAAAGGACCAGTTCCACCAGGCAGCCTGCAGCAGACAGCCCTTAGTTAAAAGTCCTTAGAAGTCAAGGCACAGACTTGCTTCTCAAACATAGGATAGAGTAATGAGTTGTGAGATAAATGACCGTGTGGAAAGATGCGTAGGCAAGAGCGGATGGGTAATGGCTGGATGTGTGGAGTGTGAATAAGTAGACAGAGGTCAGTCCCACTGATTACAGAGAATGACCTAAACACACTTAGCTTCCTGTAAAGCACAAACATGACACCACAGTGAAATTCAGATTCCAGCTATTCAAACCTCTCCCATCTTGAATGAACCCATTAAAATCCCATGTCAGGCAGGGCAGTGGTGGCACACACCTTTAATCCCAGCACTTAGGTGCCAGAGGCAGGCGGATTTCTGAGTTCAAGGCCAGCCTGGTCTACAGAGTGAGTTCCAGGACAGTCAGGG
>NW_022196897.1:121460588-121474222 GCF_008632895.1 Mastomys coucha
AAAAAAAAAAAAAAAAAAAACAAACAAAAAAATCCCATGTCAGTCTGTTGAGAAGTCAGGCTTAGCCTGTGACCTGGTGAAGATGCAGGATTGATCTGAGGCCTTTCAAATGCTTTATGATGGACCTGAAATGTGAAAAGCACACCATACAGCAGGACTGCCACCCCCAGCACCGCTCAGGTCAGACCCTACTCTACTAGGGAAGCTGGATCCGTCTGTGTACCCCAGAAGACTGGGGTCATTCCAGGTTTACGGCATTGTTTAAATCAAAGTTGGATTTAGTGAGCTGATGAGCATTGTGTGGAAGCAGAGCTGTGCACACTGACATCTAGTGGATGCCGGCTGGTGTGACTCCAGGCATCTGGGGCTCTCATGGTCTGAGAATTGAGCATGGAGAAGTCCCTAACTGAGCTCTTTCTGTCTATCTCTAGCTTGAACCAGGAAGGCCCTTGCCGTCTCCTAATGACCTCAAAAGAAAAATACTCATCAAAAATAAAAGGCTGAAGCCTGAGGTTGAAAAAAGTAAGTCAGTTGCACATGTGTTTTTTGAGCAGTTCAGCTGTCTAGATGAAATGTGATGTAGAACTGTTTACAGATGTGGGAAGGGAAAGGTGAATGCAGATAGTACATTTGTTTTCCAGTATTATTCCACTATATTCCCATTAATTCTTAGTTCTTAGAACTTGTCCATTCAGTGGAAAACACTCATTCATATGATTATGTGTTAAAATACACAAGGAAAAAGGAGTATTTGTACTGCTACACACTTTGTCACAGTTTTGTTCATAAAAGATAAATTAATTTACACTCACATTGAAAACATCTCAATGTGTTGTGGGGCTAGGGAAGCGGCTCCAGGGTAAAATGCTAGCCGTGCAAGTGTGAGGATCCAAGTCTGAATACCCAGAATCCACATGCTTAACATGAACCTCCGTAGTACCCGTGAAGATGGGGGACCGAGACAGGAGACTATCTCACACTTCATAAGGGCTCTGGTATCTGTTCTCATCTCCGTGTTTGACGTTACTTACAGAACAGCTTGAAGCTTTGAAAAGCATGATGGAAGCTGGAGAGTCAGCTGCCCCTGCTAGCATCTTGGAAGATGACAATGAGGAGGAAATAGAAAGTGGTGAGTTGTGGGGCCAGGGAAGCGGCTGCAGGTGTAAGGCAAGGATGTGAGCCTGAATACACAGAATCCATGTGCTTCACTTGAACACCTGCCATGCCTGTGAAGATGGGAGGCAGAGACAGGAGAATTTCTTTAAGTCTATGAGCCAGCTAGTTTGGCAAAAGCACGGAAAACAACCAAGAGAGCCTGACTCAAAACAAGGTGGAAGGTGAGGCGTGACATCCGAGGTTGTCTTCTGACCTCCACTTGCACCCTGTGGGCACACACTCAGTGCCTTTCACACACTCTCATTGGCACATGTAAACGTATGTCACATAGATATCACACACACACACACACACTCACACACACACACTCCTGTACACACAAAGAGTAATGAGTTGTCATTTCAAGGTAAAAAGGGTTATATTGGAAATAAGAAAAACATTAATCTCTCTTAACCAACTCCTTTGACTAGCAATGACTTTATCTTGCTAAATATTTAGGACTCCTTGTTTTATTAGCCTTCATTGTTTGAGGGGATGCCTTTTTTTTGGATACTATTATTTCCAATTTATTGGACACTTGCATGTTAGTGGCTTAGTTGTCTCCTTTCCCATTGTGCACTGAGCACTTCAGAAAAGATTTCCAGTCAGAGCCTCGCCTTTGAATCCCTTGCTGTATTAGGCAGGAGTTGAAGGTCCTTAGGCAGGACCTTTGATAGGTCCACTCTATAATCATTTTTTTTTTGTAAAGAAAAACATGAAGTTCAGTCTTGTTACTGATAGTGGTAAGACAAGAACATGGGGTAAGAGAATCAAATGAAGTGACTGACTGATGCTCACAAAGTGAACTTGACAGTCAAAGCCTATTACAGTTTTGTTTAGCTTGGGTGTAGCTCAGTGATACAGCACAGGTTTAACCTACATGTGGCCTTCTCACCAGAGTCCCTGGAAGCATTACTTAAACTACAAATATTTACCATCACCTATTCAGTTTCTCAATATAGCCAGCCATGATATTCTGTTTAAAATTGGTGCTGAGATTGTAACTCAGGATAGCATATTTGCCTAGTATGAGCAAAGCCCTGGGTTCAGTTCTCTGCACTGAAAACTAATGATGTAATACTTAGTAATAATTGTAACAAGTGAGCCATTTGAAAGTTTGGGAATGTTTTCAGGTTGTGATCTCCTGATCATATATCCTGAGAATTACCTGCCCAGGTAACTTGAACTTGCATTGCTTTATGGAATCATGGATGCACAGACTTAAGTACTTGTAGAAACTTCCCTATCACTCACACATCTGAACTATGTCTGATTTTAGGAGACTAGGTACATAGGCTAAACCCAAAAGCTATGAGAATCACCCAATTTTACTCACTGTCCCTGCCTGTGGGAGAGTTCCATTAATAAATAAACTAAATACCCTTAGGGTTTAACTCCCATCCCAGAGAAAAACATAGCGTTTGATTTCCTTGTGTTTCTCTGTGCCTAGTGGGATCTAAATAGCCAAAGATCTCTGATATTATTCAGTTAGTTCCTATAATGTTTGCATCATATTACATAATGCACCATCCACATTTGGAAGCACAAATTCACGGTGATTTATAATTACCTCTCATGATTTTGTGAGCAACTGGGGTTTATTTGGCTAGTTCTTTTTTTTTTGTTTGTTTGTTTGTTTATTTTTTTTTTATACAGTTGCTAGCAGGTGAACAGGCGCTAGCTGGCTAAGTTGTAGCATCTAAGAACCTTGACCCTAGATACAGGAAATAGGAGCTGTTATGTTATTTAAGAGCTACGAACACTTCGGCTCTATTTTCGTTCATCGAAGCAGTCTTAGGGCTGCCCATTCAAGGGAGCAGGTGAGTGGCAAATCAGATATCAGTTCAGCTCTCTTTGGATGTATAATATGTAACCATTAGATTTTTCAGATTTAAAAAAAATACAAAACAATATTTAAGAATGAGTAGATGATAGATAGATAGATAGATAGATAGATAGATAAACATACACACATTATATGTATTTGTAATAAAGTATCAATCAATAATAGCCCTAAAATTTAGAAAAATAAGAAAAATGAGATTTTTAAAAATTCAGCTGAAGTTTCAAAGAAGGTAACCAAATGCACATAAGGCATTACTGATCTGTAATCCAGTAAGACAAACTACAGAAATAATGGAATAAATTAACAAGGAGAAAGCTGTAATAACTGTGCCTTTATGTACCAGCTGTGATGTAGACAGCCTGTGTCAGTGCCCTGACATCATATAACCTAGTATATACACGCTCTCATTCTCCAGTGCACCTGAAGCTTAAAGTGTCCAGTCTTTTTACACAGTCCCTGAGTTACAAGGCAACAGCATAGAGAATTGCTCCAGAATCTCCCAACTTCAGGAATAAAGGTTTTACATCCTACAGTACTTCTCTTCTAATGTAGAGGACTTTGGAGTACACAGATAACACAAATACAAAAAAGTAGTCATTAAAAATATTTTAAGGTTAGAAATATTGCTGATTGTTTTAATTTCATTTTTGTTGTTGTGACAAACACTCTATCTAAAAACAGCTTTGTAGGAGAAAGGAGTTATTTGGGTTACAATCCCAGGTTCATTGTTGAGGGAAGTCAAGGAAAAAACTTGAGATGGGCCTGCTTGCTAATCTTCACAGTCAGAGAAGTGTGATAAGGACCCTAGAGGGATGTTACTTGTTGACTATCAGGCAGATGTATGCTCAACTAGCTCCCTTAGACAGTTCAAGACCATCTGTTGAGGAGGGAATGTTGCTGCCCATGGTGGACTGGGCCCTCCTACATCAATTACCTATTGAGTCTCACACAGACATGCCCGCATACCAATCTGATATAAGCACCCCCTTAATTAAAAAAATTTCCCCAGATAGTTAAAGGCTTTGTCAAGTTGACAGCTAAAGCTAACCAGGGCGTGGAGAAAAATCAAGTCTAGTGAACATATATAGTAATCTAAAGTGAGAGCCAAATGATTCTAGTTGTCATTCATACAGGCACCATCCTACCTTAAATACTGTATGTTCTTTATTGCTATAGGCAAACAATATGCCTCTAATGATTACCTATTACACTTACAAATTTGTTATCTTTTACAAAAAAAAAATTAGCACAGGAAATTGTATACAAGTATGAAGAAAGTTCCTTTTGGGGGGGTTGGGTTTGGGGGGGTTTTGTTTGTTTGTTTGTTGTTGTTTTCAAGACGGTTTCTCTATGTAGTCCTGGCTGTCCTGGAACTCACTCTGTAGACCAGGCTGGCCTCGAACTCAGAAATCCACCTGCCTCTGCCTCCCAAGTGCTGGGATTAAAGGCGTGTGCCATCACTGTCTAGCTATGAAGAAAGTTCCTAAAGAGAGAGCCTCAGCTACCGAATTTCTCTTTTAGGGCAGGCACAGAGGTCCTTTTGTCCTGGTGATATATGCAGTTCTTGGTTTTCCCTCAGTAATACTCTGGTCAGCCAGCTAGTTGTATCTATTTTGTGTCATAGTATGAAACTACTATAGAGTCTTCAATTTAAAGATGTCATACCAGCATGACAGGCAAGAGTATGTCCAACAGGGCTTTGAAGGGTAGGTCTGCCTAGAGGCAGTAGGAAACAGACAATGCTCTAAGGAAAAGTATGCATGCACCTTGGCCTCAGGCTGGACTGAAGCTCAGAAGGACGAACAGCGACCTCCCAGGCGGAGTGTGAGGCAGCTGTATTTAGTAGCAAAGTTGAATATGACTGTGAGTATTTCTATGTACTTGTACATGCTCAGGAAATGCTAACATATATTCAGGTACTCGGTTACTAAGTGTCTACCAGGGATATACAATTTACACCTAAATGATCAGGTTAGACTACTTATGAAGGTTGAATATCCATTATCCAAAACACTTGGCCGGAGAAGTAGTTCTGATTTCAAGATTTTTCTAAATTTAATTTTTTTAAATTTTATTGGTGGCCCCATGGCCATCCTGCTGCGCCCTGGAAAACCAGACTTCTGGGTGTTTGCTCTCACCCCCAAGCTCACATTTTCAGATTCTGAGCTATTTCATAGATTACCAATTGAGTATCCCTAATACGAAATACCGTGAAATCTGAAACTTCTTGTTTGTTACCACAATAATCACACAGCTTAGGATTTTGGAACGCTGTTTTTTTTTTTTTTTCAAATTAAAGATAATCAACCTGTGTATGAAACAGACACCAAAGAGGCAGTGGGTGTTTTCCAGATCCTGGTTATGAGTGTAGGTCATGGGAACTTTCTCTCATGTTCTCCTAAGGTTTTGGGCAGGGCCTGAATTTGGCTTCATGGATTTTCTTTCTGTCTGTTAAGCAGCTGATCAAGAGGAAGAAGCACACCCTGAATACAAATTTGGGAATGAACTTTCTGCCGATGACTACAGTCACAAGGAAGCGGTTGCAAACAGTGTCAAGAAGGTCCGAGGCATTGCATTCCCATTCTTTCATGGTTTTTAAGGGGTGGCAGTTATTGTGGAATTTTTGGGCTGTGACAACAGGAGAACCAGGTATTGTGTTTTTCTCTCTGATTATATAGGACAAAATTCTCTGCTATGGGACCAGGATTTGACACACAATATTAAGTTTCAGAGGACCTATAAATTACTCATTAATTGTACCTTCTAATGGTCACTACCCAATTGGACAGGCTCTTTTAAATATCATCACTTATTGTAGTAGAGCTGATGAGTAGAGACACAGTATCCCAGGGCCAAATATTAGCCTGTTGGTATCATTAGGAAATTATGTTCTGGATATACCACATGAAGTCTCGGTACGGAGCTCATCCGGCTGGTGAAAACACCATCCTCCTAGCAAAGGTATGAGACTGTTCCAGCCATTCGGCCAAGGAAAACTGTTGGGTTCCTAGAACTTGTCAGGCTCAGCTTAGGACAGACTGCCCTAAACAGGTCAAAATGCACTTTCATCTTGCCTTTTGACAGTTTCTATGGGTCTCCTCCGTTTTAGGAGAAAGGATGCAAAAGAGAGAGTCAACAGTCGAGGAATTCTATGATTCAGTTGTGACTAGTACTATTATGAAAATAAAAATGAGTGCTCAAGTGGAGACAAGGAGAGAATGGGTGACTGGAATGAGGAAAAGAAGAATTCACCATGCAGAGAAACAGTAGTATTTCATACCGAAGGATAGCAGTAAGAGCAGAGATGGCGTGAGTGGAGCAGATTAGATGATCCTAGGGTGAGGCAAAGTGACATGTGTCGGGTGGGGATGAGGTAATTCAGAAGTTTGGAAGTTTCTATGAGAAATTAAAAATGTAGGCGAAACATGATCTGTTTCATGTAACACTAAATGGAGAGGGAGTGTAATCTGATAGAAGACTGTAGTGGTCCCTTTGTGGACTCTCACCTAGAGGAAAGTAAGGGCAAAAGTGTGGAAACACTGAGAGTGGGCTTTTAATTGGTCAGAAGCAACCCCTGGTGATTAAACTAGAGAGTAAAGAGGGAGACGATAGAATGGTCCAAGGTGTAGCAAGGGCACAGACAATGGTACAGTTTCCTGATGATGGACTGAACGTGAAGGTAAGGAGAAGCAAGGTGACCTCCTGGAATCCTTGTTGGAGGAACAGGGTAGGCAGTGGTACTGTTTACTGGAGTGGGAAACAATGAGAAAGGACAAGGCAGTCTCCAGTGGGACAGGCAACTGGAGAGGTCTGTAAGCCGTTCCAGTGGAAGTTCCAAGGAGGAGCATTGATCCCCTGACCTCATGTCCTACCTAACCTTGGGTAAGTTATCTAATCTCTCTTTGCCTCTGTTTCCCCATCTTGAAAATGAAGGTAATAATGCCCGTCTCATTGGGTACTCCCCACAGAGTAAAGAAACTTACAGCGGCGCTGTCCACACAGCAGCCCCTGTACAGTAGCAGGTCTGCTATGCTCTCATTACCTTCATCCTCATTATCATGGTCGTCAGCACTCATTAACAACAGCACCGGTGTCTAGAAGGGAGGTTGAGCAAGAGAAGTGAGTTCAAGAGATAATGTTTGAAGTCATGGGAATTGCTGAGGTGACTCACGAGAGGTAGAAAAAGGACGTCTGTGTGGATCCCTAGTCCACAGGGGGCTCACAGGAGAGGAACTGGGAGGGAAGAGCTCAGGCTTTGCCAGCAGCCACACAAAAGAGAACAGGACAGTTACCGTAGGCTCTGGATGCTATCGAAGGACTCGGCAGAACTGTGTCCACTAGGTTAGTAGCATGGAGGTCAATGGCAAATGGAAAAGTTTTGGTAGAGTGCCTGGAGGAGAGGAAGCTGCAGAACAGACCGACAGAGAGGGTTAGGAATTGTTTCTGTATTTGTGACCTTTGCCTTGAAAGAATAAAACGGGCTGGTACCGGAGATGTGAGATGTGGAACAGATGCTCTTTTCAATCTGGATGTTGTCTCGTGCTCTAAAAAGGAAGCCACTGGTGTGGTGAGAATAGATGAGATCATAGCAGTGCAAAGGTGTGGTCCTTAGTGATGTAAGGATGCCTGCTTTGTGAGGATGATGGACAGAGATGCAGGTACAAAGGTTTGATGGCAGAAGGACAGAAGATTTTTTGTCTGGGAGAAAAGTCAAAGAAGTGTTATCCCTTCTGATGCTAGGAATTCTGAGTCCCGTGAGAGAACAGATGCCCACTAAGATTCCAGAATGTTGCTGTACTACCCAGAGTATTGAGCAGCACTGTCTCAGGTGGGGTTTGCATAACAATAATATCAGACACGCTGGTTCAAATCCCTAAAATGTATTTCCTGATGCTCATTGGGATGGGCATCAAGTTCAAGGTGCCAGCCATTATGTTCCAGAAATTTCTTTTAGCAGGTACATTGTCCCATAGTGGAAAGAAAATGGGAAAGTAAGATTTTTTTTCTTATCTCTTCTTATAAGAGGACTAACCTCACCATGAGGAGCCACCCGTGACCTGATTACCTCCCGCAAGCCCCTTCTCCAAGTTCAGATATGTCTTGTCTCACAATGTGATTATGATAAATCCACTCTAAAAGTTGAAAACGTAGGTTAAGTTTCTAACACTTAATTTATTGAACAGTTTAGCTTAGCAACACAGTATACTGTAGAGTTTTGGTCATCTACCCTCAGGCTTACGTGGCTGACAAGGAGCCACTGTCCTGCATCACAAGAGGACACTAAATTGTATCCTTAACCATTAAAAGATTAAACTGGATGTACCGAATGAGTTTCTACTGAATGAATATCACTTCACACCCTCATAAAGAAAAAATCATAAACAAGCTATTGTTAAGTTGGGGACCATCAGTCCATCACACTGAAATTAGGGTTCACCAAATGCTTTTGGTGGGGATGCAGACATTGAGTTACAAACATGAGTGTTGGCTTACTGGGGGCCATTTGCACTCCACTTTACATTTAAGGGAAGGTGGCCACATTGACAACCATTTTCAACCTTCATGCTTTAATCCTTAGCAAAATATTTACAGTGAAACAACTAAGATTGTCAACAAGGGAAGGAAATAGCATCACAATGAAAACTGATAAAAAGTATAAAACCATGAACTTAGAATATCTGCGACATTTGCTTTCGATGACGACTTTATGTCACCCATAACTTACCGTTATAAGAAATAAATAGAGTAAGATGTTTACATATGCTTATTTACCCAAGGACAGGCTAATGAGTTTGGAAATGTACCCTTTAGAGAGGTAAACAAAATAATTTTCTTTCTCTAATTTAGACCTCAGATGACCTTGAACATGAAAACAACAAAAAGGTAACAAAATAATTCTCAAGCATTTTTCCATCAGGAAACACCCACACGTGGCTTTCTCACATTAAACACTGATGATCTTCCTAGCCCACGCAGTGCCAGGGTCACCATTCATAGTATTGACATGTCTGATTCCTCTAGTTGCAATAAAACCGTTAAAGCTGATTTAAGACATAACCAAGGCAGGTGAGACAATTTCCCTAGAAGTAAGTATTCAATTCAGTAAGCTATCTCCTTATGTGGAATGAGACTTCAGTCAAAGAAGAAGGTTGCATAATTATTAGCATATTGAATGTGAAGATAAAAATAACCCGTAGTTCATCAGAGCCATAGGATAGCGTAGTGGAATAGATTGTGGTTCTGATGGTGCCGATCCTCTGAAAGGTTAGCATTCGTCATAGGGTTCTCATTCAGTCATATCGAGCACTGGCCTTACTGTGAAGAAAGTATATTATATTTTGTTTTCTTTATGCTCTAAAGGTTCTCATTGATTGTATTTGTACATGTATTTCATTGTGTAATGCCAATGGCAGTCATGCACAGAATTTGCCTATTCCCTGGATTCTCACTCACAATTGAGAACACAGAAAATCCTGCCTTGCTGTCTGTAGGGTCTTGTTGCATTTGGAATGAAGTGTCATCTTGTTTCTTGACTATTCATCCTGAAGGGATACCCTTTTGTGTTTACGAGGACCTTCTGTGCCTCACTGGTTTTCGTAAGATGGTAGGGTCAGCAGTACAGAGACTGGCTGATTCGATGTTTTCCATGTTAGCTGGATGATTTTAGCCTTGCTCTGTGGCTAGTGGGAGTTCTCCTTATACTCAGTGGTACATTCCATGATCCTTCAAGTTCAGTAAGATGAGAAAATTTCAGTCTAAATGCAACAGGACCTCACAGACAGCACGGTGGCACCCATCATGGTTCCAACATATAGCACTGGTGTTCTGAGCATGAAACGTGGGACAAAACAGACGTGGCTCTTGCCCATATTTGACATGGATGGAGTTTGGGCCTATATACAAAAAAATGCAAACAGACACAAGTGCCATGTACAGATGACGTTATCACGGGCTTTCACAGGTAACAGCAGGTTGATGTTGAAGACGCAGAAGTTAAGTCATCAGCTAAAATGAGCACATAAGCTAACTGGCCATCTCTTCTTCATTGTGCTCCTGAGCTGTTTCTTCTCCTAGATTGAGTCTCTTGGAGGAAAATAACTCCAACGTTCGCAACAAAATACTGACCACATTTGGCACATTTATTGTGTTACTGAATGAGTTCTTTTTGCTTTGGTTTCTCAAGAGATAAAAACAATAGTTTGGAGTTTTTCTCTGTACAATGTAATACGTCCTGTGTAGCAAGTTATCAAGTTCTTATAATAGTAAATACTTTAATAGAAGTATCTAAATCATAATGCATGTGTGTGCTGAAAGTTCTGGAAGAAACTACTGTAAAACATGGTCTCTAGTTCCTCATTGGCAGTGCCTGAAAACTTGGCGATGGAATGACAACCTTTTAGGCCTCCTCCAGCAGATCTCTTCCAGTGGGGCCAGCGGTTTATGTCTACAAAGCCTGTGGGTGATTTTGATGTATGCTGTTGCTGGATAGCCACTCAGTTGAGCTTTGTGTATTAGCTTAAAGCGTAATACTGCTATCACTGTTGGTGTTGCAGTGAGACCCAGTAAAGTTTCCCAAACACTTGAAAGTCCTTTGAAAAATCTAACAGATAAAATGAATGTTTTCAGTTATCTCTTTTTGTATTAAGTAGACTTCTAAAGTAAAACTTTAAGAGGGCAACAGGGTCTGTCGCATATGAATTTATGCATATGCAAGTGCTCTTTAGTCAGGATGCCTAAACTAAACCAGTGAGTCCCTTTGAAGCCGTCCACTTAAACAGGCTTGTCCTTGTGCTCACAGGGCCTGGTCACCGTAGAGGATGAGCAGGCATGGATGGCATCTTATAAATATGTAGGTGCTACCACGAACATTCATCCGTACTTGTCCACGATGATCAACTATGCACAGCCTGTGAAGTTTCAAGGTTTCCATGTGGCTGAAGGTAACATTACAGGTTAAATGCAATAGCTTTTCTGTCTGCTTCCTGTTGCACTGGCTGTCCCCTGACTTGTTGCCGTTTTCCTTTGTGGATGTCCACTTCCCCTGACTTGATTCATATAGACTGTATATGGTCCTGTGGTTGTGATGGTATTATGCTGTCATTCTCAGAATCATCCACAAGGTGGCGGTGCAGGACTGTGACTTGTTAGCTTGTAGCTTTCCATATGCTTTCGTAAGGCTTCTTTATTTACTTTGTTATGACAAACTGTATTAGTAATATTTTTGAGGCACAGCGCCTGTTTTGATTTCTGTGTGTGTATATTGTGTAACCTATGGCTTCTGGAGAGTGAGGAGAAGCTGATCAGTGGGTACAAGTGCCTTAAGGTAAGGGAAATAAGGTTTGATGTTCTGTGGTACAGAAATCCTATTCAAAAGCTGGTTCCCCACAAAAGTCGGCTCAAAAGTAGTTAGAAATATTTCCTAACCAGTTCTGGCCTGAAGCGTGCATTATTATCAAAAAAATACATATCTCACAATAACTATGACAACTGGAATACGTGTCATTTGTTTAGTAAGTCCACATTTAATTCAGCATATGCACAGAATGTTAGTGAAACTCGGAGCAACTGACACAGTCATGTAGCATGGGCCACAAATACTTCCTGACATGGGATGTAAGATTCTGGGTGTAATTGTATCGGCTGCTTGCTTTTTGAGGGACTTGATGGCTGAGTTTCTGAGTACATCTTTGCTTTTCTTTTACAGAGCGTAATATTCACTATAACATGTCTTCTTTTAACGAGTCGGTTGGCCTGGGCTACTTGAAGACACACGCAATTGAGTTTGTAAAGTATCCTAACAGATTGTGTGGGACGGTCGGTGCTCTTGAGGACTGGCAGGGGTCTCTGCTGTAGATTAGCAACTGTCTATAATTTTAATATTTAGTTTTTTGTATAATTTTTATCATAGTGCTGTAAAATGGTGTGCGTGAAGGAAGAGCTTAGCAGTTGTGTAGACCTCCCCAGATTATATATCCCCAGAATATAGTTTCTAGAAGGCACACCGAGGCTGTGCCTTCTTCCTCTGAGCAGCATTTATAAGGGGATTGGTCCTGTGTTATCTACCTCCTTATCGTTGTCCCGCTTCCCCACTGTTGTTGTTCTCTGTTGTACGTTCGCCTCGGCTGCTGTTGGATTTCCTTAATCAGTTACCCAGTTACAATAAGCGACAAATGAGCCGCATTTACCCCAAGGGAGGCCGAGTTGATTCCAGTAATTACATGCCTCAGATTTTCTGGAACGCTGGTTGCCAGATGGTTTCACTGAACTATCAAACCCCAGGTAGGCGCTAATGTCCAGTGACCCCGAATTCCACAAGAACACTGGGACAGGGCAGCCTTTGCAGCTGCCTCCATTCGCTTGAGGCATTTTGATTTTAAAGGAAGCTGCCATGTTGGAAAAAAAATTGTTTTCTCAGATTTATATTAATGGTAAGAAATTAAATCCCCCAAATGAAGCCGCACCGGATGATGACATTTTATTTTTATTCCATTCCATCAATGCTATGAATAGTTCCTATTCTACAATATTTTTAATTTTTCTTCCTCCTGTATCAAGCTTGCATCTTTGTTCCTAGACGTGGAATTTAGTTTGAGTATCTTCGTATGATAACTTAGACTCTTTGCTCCCTTGGACAATACCACAGCCACTGTGGCTATCCAGCAAACACGCATGGTAGCAGCACCTACTGTACATAGCATGACACACTTCCTGAGTAAATTCTGTCAGATGCCATACAAAGAGTTAGCTGTCACCAGAGGTACTAATCTGTAATTCGATCTTCTGAAGTATATTCATGGGCAGGATTTCAACATAGAGTGACACCTTTTCTTTTCCTACAAATCCTAACTTTTGATAAATGTACAAATGTTTGAAGTTTTCCAAGTTTGCGTAGGCGCTTCTGGCCATAATCCCGTGACTGCAGATAAGGAAACAGGAAAATAGGCATAGAAAAAGACAGATGGCACAAACCATGTTTATTTTACATGACAACGTTCTTCTGCATGGCTTTACATTTTGGTAGAAACAGGAATAAAAGTAAAATATCTAAAGGGCAGTTCATTTCTGGTCAGTCCCTCGCTTTATGAGCGCGCTTCTCAGGACTTGGCAGATGTGAAGCCTTTTTCTTTTTTGGTCCCTCTCACCTGAGGGCCACTGCCCTTGCTCCTGACTCACCACCTCCTTTTTGCAGGAATAGGAGCTAGCTGTAGTTCTCACCCTGAGGGAGCTTCCCTGGTGGTCAGAGCTTCTTACAGATGGATCACAGCATGGAATCCTTACCGTCCTTTCTAGAAGGGTCTTTGCCCAGATCTTGATAGAATCTCTAGTGTTTTTAGTAGGGACAGAACAAAAAAGATGACAATGCTTTACTTACCAAGGACTCAAGCTGCCCTCCAGGAGGCCAACGAGTCTGTGATAAAGGACGGTGTAATGCTAAAGCAGTTCATTTTCTGGACAACTGTGTATTTCATTCTGAAGACTAGGAAAACCATCCACTTAGTTCAGTTACTGCTGGAGCTCCTGCTCCTGCTCCTGCTCCTGCTCCTGCTCCTGCTCCTGCTCCTTTGGCTCCTCCTGCTCCTGCTCCTGCTCCTGCTCCTGCTCCTGCTCCTGCTCCTGCTCCTGCTCCTGCTCC
>NW_022196897.1:121474428-121484518 GCF_008632895.1 Mastomys coucha
TTGGCTCCTCATGCTCCTGCTCCTGCTCCTGCTCCTGCTCCTGCTCCTGCTCCTGCTCCTGCTCCTTTGGCTCCTCCTCTTCCACCTCCTCCTGCTTCTCCTCCTCCTCTTCTTCCTCTTCCTCCTCCTGCTCCTCCTCTTTCACCTCGTCCTGCTCCTCCTCCTCTTCTTCCTCTTCCTCCTGCTCCTCCTCCTCTTCTTCCTCTTCCTCCTGCTCCTCCTGCTCCTCCTCTTCCACCTCCTCCTGCTCCTCCTCCTCTTCTTCCTCCTCCTCCTTGTCCTTCTCCTCTTATTTATAAGACGAAAGAATAATGTTTCTCTGCTTACAAGAGAAAAATTATAAATCAGGTCTTCCCATTCCCAAGTTAGCCCTATGAGATTCAAATGCTCACATGGGGGTTGGTGGGATAAGCAGCAAAATTTTATGATTCTTAGCCATTTTAAAATATCCTTTAATCAAGTTTTGTATTCTTAATAGCCCTGCTGTGGGTCTCCAACATCCCTGTCCCATGTGACAGTGAGACAGTGCATATCCCCCAACTATAGCTGGTATATTTATCCCCAACTTGTATGTCTCTGCTCTGAACATTGAGTTAAACATTGTATGACTTGTATACCAAATCCGCTTAGTAGACCAGTTCTAGGGTAATCTCTATAACAATGTACCTGGTGTTTAGTTTAAACTAAATATATGAGGTCATTTTGGCATGGAAGTGAGTCATGGCCCCTAAACAGGCCAGTAGAGCTCTATGGTGTAAAGGAGAGAGCTTTGGACCTTGAAATAATACGGCTTTCTTATTTCCAATCATCCTGTCAGTATCTTCTCTGTCCAGGGAGATGAGATGCTAAATTATTTTGTCTTTTGACAGATTTAGCGATGCAATTGAATCAAGGGAAATTTGAGTATAATGGATCCTGCGGGTGAGTGATATTATTTAAATTGTTGCCTCCTCTTTTCAGACTCCATAGCTCAGCTTTAATGAAACCATGTCATTTTCAATTAAGAACAGCTGAGTGTATGCTGGTTCTGAAGCATGGATAAAAATAAATGAAGTCCATAGTTAGATTATATTTACAAATATTCGACCTTTTGTCTTTCCCATTTTGTTAAGCAGGTTCTCTTTTCTTTTAACCACAAACTGTGCCGTTCATCCTATAAATTCTAGAATTTGATCACTTCATTCTAAATTCAATAGTGGAGGTTCTTGTGTCTGAGACAGGCAATGGGCCTTGTTCATTTGCGCTTCAGCCAGAGATGTCGGCATCAAATATGTATATCCTTACTGCTGATGAATATATAAATGAAGTAAATTTCATTTCAAATGAAGCTGTGGGTGTAAAGTTGAATTTAATTCAGCCAGGAATAAGCTTTCATCCTCTCTTGAATCTTTTGCATGTTTATAAATAGGAGTTATATAATGCTGTGAATGTTGTTCTATTTTACTTAAATAACACTTAAAAATCTGTGAACCAAGTAGCAAAATAGGAAATGTTAATTCTTCTGAAATACTGAGAAGTTGAATAAAAGTCCGGAACTCAGAATTCTGTAAGCACAAAAAGCTCCACTGAGACCGCAGCCCAGTGGCTCCCAGATGGATGCCCAGGAATTCTCTGCTGTCCAGTGGTAATGCTGTCTATGAGTTCTATGTGGTGGCTTGCCTGGTGGGCTACCTTAATCTCCCGTCATGAAAAATGAGGTGAGATAACAGGTTTTCAGCAGCTGTGCATTAAAAACATCCCTTCCATCTGAGCACACTCTACCTGTGCACATCTGTCAGTTACCTGCCAGCGTGCCCTTCCCTCTGAGTCTCGCCCATGCCCTTGGAGTAAGCGCTACATCACCCTGTGCTGTGGACTCTGAAGGGCACTCAAGTTATGTAGCTCAGAAGAAAAGGCCCACAGCCAAGTTAACAAGTAGTCTGTACGCAATTCTTCTTCCATTGGTTCTATGAGAAAAAGAGACAGACATTTGGCCAAATGTAAAAGGACTCAGGAACTAAACCTTTGGTCAAAGGAGACGGCTTGTTAGCATACTACTCTCTTCCCCTTGTTGAAGCAAAGAAATGGTCTGTTGTTTATTAGCACGGCACAACCTGGGCAGCCTAGGTTGGTTGTCTGAGGCTCTTTAGGATCGTTAGAATATTCTACCCTTAAGTGTAGCTCCTGAGTTATGGAAGAGAGAAAGGAAGGATCTTGTATTTAGTCATTGCACAAACCCACCAGTAGAATTAACCCCTGTGCTTCTGTCCTGCCAGGTACCTTCTCAAGCCAGATTTCATGAGGCGGCCTGATCGGACATTTGATCCCTTCTCTGAAACCCCCGTGGACGGGGTTATTGCAGCCACGTGCTCAGTGCAGGTATGCCCCTGCTCATCACAGACTATGCAAACATACATACATACATACATACATAAACACACACATACATACATACATACATGCGTATACAAAGGCACCTAGAAGAAGCCATGTTTAGCATCACGCTATAAGAATTGTAAGTTGCTCTCAATTTGGACTCAATGTCTGCTGTCTTCTTAGTTATTGTTACTAAAAACTAAGAGCCACTCTATGTAAAGTACACTGTCTAGAGAGTATCTCCCATCTGATCACATTCATACGATGGTCTGAAAAATGTAAGCTATGACAACAGGAAGCAAATCAGTAACTGTGGCTGGACACAGATGGAAGGGGCAGATGTCTAAAGGTCACGGAGCACTTCAGAGGCACTAGAAATGCTTGCTGTCCTCACTGTGGGGAGAGTTCTAAAGACGTGCTCACATGTCCATAAAATTGATCTTACCATATAACTAACTGCATATAGTTTAGTGTATGTCACTTATACTTCAAAGAAAATGCTGTTTTAAAATGAGAGAATATGAGAAACAAATAAATGAATGGCATAATTGTTTGGAAAGTAAATGTAAAATAAGTTACTCCCTAGCTTTATAACAGATACGACTCAATACTGACTTTTACAATTAAACAACTCTCTCACCGCTAACCAGTGTTAATGTCAATAAAGAAAGCAGGCCGAGTCTAGCACTGATTGTCTGTTGCTGTGTTCCTTTGCAAGAATTCAGGGCTTAATAGGTAGCCAAGAACTGGAAGGGGTCTCCACAGCCCTGGCTTCGTTCCACAGATCTGGACAGCTCAGTGACATGCGGAGGGCATGATGTCTTCATAATATACTTTGCCTGTATATTTCCTTGATATTTATCCAGACATATTCAGAGGATAGTACACTTATAACCTCTGCCTAGAAATTTTGCTTTCAAAGAGTAGTTACTCAAAAGCTGTTTTGTTTTAATATAGATAATTCCATGGAAAATATCAAATACTTGTGTTGATTGAAACTTCCCCAACAAAAGTTTTCATCACACCTTGCCGCCAGTACTCAAAATGAGGCCACTGTTCCTCATCCCTGTGTCCGTGTAACTGTAGGTTATATCAGGCCAGTTCCTCTCAGATAAGAAGATCGGCACATACGTGGAAGTCGATATGTACGGGCTGCCCACCGACACCATACGGAAGGAGTTCCGAACCCGCATGGTTATGAACAATGGACTCAACCCAGTTTACAATGAAGAATCGTTCGTGTTTCGGAAGGTAAGACGTTAGCAGTGTGTCACGGTTACACAGTAACTAGGGGACTGATTTTCTACATGAAGGCCCATAGGATGGAGAAATGCCACTCACCACACCGACTTGGCTTCTTCCCTTCATCTAAGTGACCTCTGTCACTGCCATATGATTGTGAGTAACAAGTTGGCTGTTCTGGCTCTGCCCCTTCTTTGGCCACCTCTAGTCACATAGAACACACTTCCAGATCCTGGTCTATTTAGATGCGTTCTTACTCGTGGCTGCTACCATGCACTGGAGGGTCTCATTCTGTGCTCACAGCTCAAAGGTTAGATGAAGGGCCACACCAAAGCTAAGGTCAGTGCTGTGACTCGGGTGGGTCCTGTGATCAAAAGTGAGGCACCACTGCTCAGAGTTTTGAGTTTCTCTCAGTTTTGTCGGCCAGGTCCAGGGAGCGAGCAGACATCCCCTCTCATGTGCAATCTTAGATCTCTTCTGTGGAAGATGCTTTGAAAACTCAGAGAGCAAGCAGAGGCCTGTCATTTCCCTTGTCAGCTCTACTGTCAGGCAAGAAATTTTTTTGGGTGGGGGCACAGATTTTCCAGGTGTTATTGCTCCATCCATTTGTCATGGAACAAAGAGAATGGGCTTCTGATCTTTCCTAACAAAATAGGGACTGCTTTCAGAATAGAATAACTGGCTTGAGAGAAAGCAAAGCAGGCTGGTGAACTACATATCAGAAAAGGCATATGATGTGTGTCTGGCAAGTGCTGAGTTGTCTCCTTTGATATGATTATCTCCAGTTCCATCATTTCTTATAAACAGCATATTTTCTCTTTTCTCTGAGGAAAAAGTCCCTTGTATACATATACCACATTTTCTTTCTCTGCTCCTCTGCATTTGGACACCTAGGTTGGTTTGTAACTTAGCTGGGATGTTTAGTGCTGCAATGAACACAGAGGTGCAAGGACCTCCCTGGCATATGTACTTAGAGACATTTGGGTAAATGCCAGTGGTATGTCTAGGTCACATGACCCATCTAGCTTTAGTTTCTTGAGAAACCTTCATGCCAATTTCAATAGTGGCAAGACTGTACATTCTCACCAGCACTGTGTATGGCTTCTCTTTTGTCCACATCTTTGTTAATATTTGTTGCCATTTCTTTTCATAAGGATAGCCATTCTGAGTGGGATGAGATCGAACCTCAATATTGTTCATTTGCATCTTCCTGATGACTTCTGAAGTTCAATACATTTTTCATATGCTTATTTGCCATTTGTATCTCTAAAATTATTTTTATCTTATGCATATGGGTGTTTTGCTTGCATGTACCATTTACATGACTGATGTCCATGGAGGCCAGAATAGGGTGTGGGATTCCCTGGACCTGGAGTTACAGATGGCTGTAAGCTGCCATGTGGTACAAAGACATTAACCTGGGTCCTCTGTAAGAGTAATCAGTGCTCTTAACTGCTCGGCAAGCTCCCATTTATATGTCACACTTGGAGAACTGCCCACTTCACTGGGCAGTGGATTGACTAGATTGCTAGATTCCTCGCTGATTAGGTTTTTCTTCTTCTTTGTACATTCTAGATATCCATCCTCCAACTGATTTATAGCTAACCAAGATTTTCTCCCACTCTAAATGTTTTTCACTAGTTCCCTTGGAGTTCAAAAGCATTTTAATTTCATGAGTCTCTGTTGTCAATTTTTGGCATTATTTCATGAGCAAGTGGAGTTCTATTTGGAAAGGCCTTGCCTATGCCAATATCTGGAAATTTTCCTCCAATGTTTTCAGAGTTTCAGATCTCACATGAAGTTCTTTGGTTCGTTTGGAATTGATTTTTGTTCAAAGATAGGGATATAGTTTTATTCTTCTTCAGGTGAATATCCAGCTTTTCCGGAATTATTTGCTAATGAAACTATCTTATCTCCAGTATATATGTTTGACATCCATGTTAAAAACCAGTGCCTGTAGCTATATGGATTTTTATATGAATCCTCAACACTGTCTATTGATCTAATTGTGTAATTTTGTACCAGTGTCATGCTGCTTTTGTTACTATGGCTCTGTAGTATAGCTTGAAATCATGTATACTGATACCACCAATATTATTCTTTCACTAAAAATTGCTTTGGTTCTCTGGTCTTTTGTACTTCTGTATAAATGCTAAGATTTTACTTTCTATTTCTTTTATACTTATTTCAAAATGCTTTGTTTCGTTTTGCTTTTGAAGCAGTTGTGTGTGTGATTTTATTGATTTCATCCAGAGCATATTGTCTTTGCTATAAACAAAATTGTGTGCAAGTGCATGTGTGTGTGTATGTATGTCTTAATTTTATACCTACCATTTTTCTGAAACCATTCATCAGATCTAACTTTTGGGGAGGTTAGGGTCTCTCATACATAAAATCATTTCATTTACAAATAAGGATTCTTTGACTTCTTCCTTTCTGCTACTTAACATCCCAAAATGCATCAAAACCTAGAATGTGATAAACACAGAGAATGAAAATTCATTCAGAAATGATCTTTTATCCATGAAGTGCTTCTTCAAAAATACTCTTTGTGTTTTTAAAAACAAGCAGAGCTCAATGCTGTAAGTATCCCAGAAAGTGGACTGAGACAGGATTAAATACAAGAGTCCCAATCCCAAGCTCCACTGATAATCTCTAAAAAATAAGAAAGTCATTCAGTTTTCCAGGGTCTCCTCCTGTGTTGGATGTAAATGGGGGAAATGACAAGAACTGGATCTTCAGACTTTAACACTCATCCACTTAATATATTTGATGAGATGACTTCCTGGAAATCTGGACCCAGAGCCTTATTACAATCTTGGGCACCAATCTTATACTGCATACTTTAGTCATGCAAGTGGCTCATTATTTTGTTTTCACCATTAAGGGATTTAAGGAGCAGCATTGTTTTGGTCCAGATCTGTGGATCCATGCTTCTGGGAGGCCTCATTACAAAATCAATGAAATTCCCATATGTTTGATTGCAGGTGATCCTGCCTGACCTAGCGGTCCTGAGAATCGCTGTCTACGATGACAACAACAAGCTGATTGGTCAGAGGATCCTTCCTTTGGATGGCCTTCAGGCAGGCTACCGACACATCTCCCTGAGAAATGAGGGAAACAAACCATTATCACTGCCAACAATTTTCTGCAATATTGTTCTTAAAACATATGTGCCTGATGGATTTGGAGGTAAGATCAGCATTTGGATATAGAAGACAATGTACAGGAGGTCCTACATTATGGGACTGTGAATCATTTTGTCCATTCCTGAAAACAACAAAAATGACCATGTGTTTTCCTCCCTGTGCTGAGAATTTGGATGGTTTTGAGGAAAGTATGCGACATGTCCTTAGGTCTTATTTCAAAACACTGTAATTAATTTTTTGCTTTTGGGCAACTGACCTTCAATTTTAATAATGTGATTATAGGTTCAAACATAGGCCAGGAGAGTTTCAATCAGGACGGATAGGAACTACTCCTTTCTTTGTACCCTTTGCTTGTCATTTAAATAGGAAGCGATTAGAGGTTGTAACATACAGTAAGAGACATAGGAGCCCATCAAAGCAGCTTGGACAGTGCTGTGGGGCTGGGTAGATAGAAGTCTGTAAGGTGTGTTTTGAGGCTGCAATCCAGGCCACAGCACACTCAAGAACTACCAGCACTGTGGGCACATTGATAGACTGAAGCCAGGAAAAAATGTATTCTATGTTTGAGCCTTACAGCAGGAAATATAAAGGCTGTGGTGGTGGCTCAGTGGGCAAATGTGCTTGCTGCAGCTAAGAACTGGGCTTTATCTCCCACCATCCTTGTAATAAGCTGAGGATGGCCCCAGGTGCTCCTGCAACACTCTGGAAGGTGGAGAGCAGAACCCGTTGGGCTTGCAGGCCACTTTCTGAGCTCTACACTCAATGACAGAGCGTGCCTCATAGGTAGAAGGTTGAAAGTGCTGGAGCAATACACTATATTTCCTATGGCCTCAAGACAAATGTAGAGATACATACACACATGAACTACACCATCCCCAACCCCAACCCCACACACAAAGAGAGTGTAATCAATACTTAATACATTATGGAAAGTGTCACACAGACCCACTTGGTAAAAACTGTTAAAGTTTTGCCATTACAATGGCCGCATTTCAAATAAAACTATAATTTCTTCCTGGGAAATGTGCCATTTGATTAGAGTTGGGAAAAGCGATCATTTGCTGAGCTCCTACTTGGTGCCAAGCACTTACATAAAGAGAACCTCAAAATGTGGAATTGGTCTGCGGGGATTTGAGCATGTACAGGTTTATGCTGAGAAATGTTTGTATTTGTAATGTGACATTTGCCAGGGCCAGAGTTTAACATCATGCAAAACTGTCTCTCATGACAGTCCTGCAAGTGGTCTCCCCTGTGGCCCTGCCCACTGCCTTTCTGTCAGACTGCTGGGAATCTCTGTCCTGAGGTTCTGCCGTTGGCATCGTAACCTCTGGTTTGACTCAACAACAGCACACTCGGCCCTCTGATCACCTCAGGCTCACATGGAAACACCTGGGAAAAACATCAGAGATGTAGCAGTTTTTGAAAAAGATAACACAGGGCAAATATGAGGATTGTCTTTTTTCTAAATCTCTGACCTTGAGTCTCCTGACTTACAGTATGTTTGTATTTGGTGTCTAGTTAACTTCCTACATCCACACCTCAGAGTTTACCTCACGGTCAGAGTCCCCGAGTATGCTAGTATTCTTGATTTTATAAGGACAAGTTCAAGTGAAACTATACCATCACAGGGAGAAAGGAAGGAAGGAAGGAAAGAAGGAAGGAAGGATGAATGGACAGAAGGAAGGAAGGAAGGAAGGGAGGAAGGAAGGAAGGAAGTTACTATAAACATCATTTGAAGTTAATTTGTAAAGAAACTTTATGTGAATTCACTGGGTCATTCTGCAAGTACATACAATGCAATTATTCTTTAATAGATTAGGTGGCTAGAATGATTATCAGAGAAGAGTGCTTGCCATGCAGCCAGGAAGGGTCACTTATAGGTCCTTAGTTCAGACTAAATTGCTCTACATCATTCCCAGCCCTCCCTCCCTCCATCCTTCCCTCCTTTCCTTTCCCTTTCCCATCCACCCTTCTTCCTTCCCTCTCTCTCCAATTCTCAAGGTCCTCCCTCACACTCTTTCTCCATCCACCCCCATGCCCCTCTTTGTAGTACTAAAGACTAAACAAGGAGCCTATGCCTGCTAGACAAGCATTGTACCCCTGAGATATTGGGTCAGGGCCTTACTAAGTTGCTTTAGCTGGCCGTAAACGTGTGCTCTCCCATTTTAGTCTCAGGGTGCAGGTATGTGCAATCACACCCTGCCTAGAGAGATTTTATTTAGTTTTGACAACACACTGAAGAAGTATCTGTTGGTTGTAAAAGCCTCACCTTAGCTTACCCTGTGTTTTTGTAAAATGGCACAGGAAACAACTATATCATAAGCAATTCATCATCCAAAGGAAAGGAGTCTATTTAATTCCTCCCCACTGAGAGCTTTCAGAACTCGGGTGCGTGGGCAGCACCACAGCTCTGTGTTCTGCATGACTTTTAAATGTATTTTCATTGGCAGTCATGATATGTGGGTAGAAACCTTTTTATAAAGATAAGAAAACTTTTCTTAAGGCTTTTCCAGGTTTTTCTAGACCCTTCCTTGGGCCTAGACTTAGGCTCTTTCCAGTCACCTGTTCATTAGGTTCTGCTCTACTAAGTGACCATCAGGTGGTGAATTCCCACATATGAGAAACTTTACTATGTGCAGTTGCTGCCCCCCAACTCACCCCCACATACATCTAGTGCTTCTTAGACATTCTGAACTCTGGCTGACCCAGCTTCTTCACAGCATCAGATAGGTCAAAAGCCCAGATCTGAATTCTGACCCTCTTCCATTTACATGAATTCCTATGCCTGCACTCACTTTCCTGCCATTCCAAGTCCTAGGCAACAGAAATAGGGATTGTGTTGAAGATGCTTCTCTCACTACTAAAATCAGTTAAATAGCACAGAGAAATCAGCACAGAGAAATAGCAGCAACAGTGGCTTGTTTCTTGGTTCACTTGCTTTTGCTGAAACTAAATTCCCCAAATTGGATAACTTATAAAGTAAAGATGGATATTTTTATTAGATATTTTCCTTATTTACGTGACATATGATATCTCCTTTCCCAGTTTCCCCTCTGAAAAAAGGAAAAATAAAATAAAAAAAAAACAAAAAACAAAACCAAAAAAACCCTGTTCCCTCCCCTTTACCCTTGCTCACCACCCCACCCTCTCCCGCTTCCTGGCCCTGGCATTCCCATACGCTGGGGCATAGAACATTTACAGGACCAACGGCCTCTCCTCCCATTGATGACCAATTTGGCCATCCTCTGCTATACATATGCTGCTGGAGCCATTAGCCCCACCATGTGTACTCTTTGATTGGTGGTTTAGTCCCTGGGAGCTCTGAGGGTACTAGTTAGTTCATA
>NW_022196897.1:121485384-121491756 GCF_008632895.1 Mastomys coucha
GTGGAACATGTGTCCTTATTACATGTTGAAGCATCTTCTGGGTATATGCCCAAGAGTGGTATAGCTGGGTCCTCTGGTAGTACTATATCCAGTTTTCTGAGGAACCGCCAAACTGATTTCCAAAGTGGTTGTATCAACTTGCAATCCCACCAACAATGAAGGAGTGTTCCTCTTTCTCCACAACCTCTCCAGCACCTGCTGTCACCTGAGTTTTTTAATCCTAGCCATTCTGACTGGTGTGAGGTAGAATCTCAGGGTTGTTTTGATTTGCATTTCCCC
The DNA here is from genome assembly GCF_008632895.1 of Mastomys coucha. Classification (NCBI taxonomy): domain Eukaryota; kingdom Metazoa; phylum Chordata; class Mammalia; order Rodentia; family Muridae; genus Mastomys; species Mastomys coucha. The sequence goes on from NW_022196897.1 coordinate 121,485,664, forward strand.
GATGACTAAGGATGTCGAGCATTTCTTTAGGTGCTTCTCAGCCATTCGGTATTCTTCAGTTGAAAATTCTTTGTTTAGCTCTGTATCCCATTTTTAATAGGGTTATTTAGTTCTCTGGAGTCTAACTTCTTGAGTTCTTTGTATATATTGGATATTACCTCTCTATCAGATGTAGGATTGGTAAAGATCTTTTCCCAATTTGTTGGTTGCCATTTGTCCTATTGACAGTGTCTTTTGCCTTACAGAAGCTTTGTAATTTTATGAGGTACCATTTGTCAGTTCTTGATCTTAGAGTATATGCTATTGATGTTCTGTTCAGGAAATCTTCCCCTGTGCCCATGTGCTCGAGGCTCTTCCCCACTTTCTTTTCTATTAGATTCAGTGTATCTGGTTTTATGTGGAGGTCCTTGATCTACTTGGACTTGAGCTTTGTACAAGGAGATAGGAATGGATCGATTTGCATTCTTCTACATGCTAACCACCAGTTGAGCCAGCACCATTTGTTGAAAATGCTGTCTTTTTTCCACTGGATGGTCTTAGCTCCTTTGTCAAAGATCAAGTGACCATAGGTGTGTGTGTTCATTTCTGGGTCTTCAATTCTATTCCGTTGATCCACCTGTCTGTCACTGTACCAATACCATGCAGTTTTTATCACAATTGCTCTGTATACAGCTTAAGGTCTGAGATGGTGATTCCACCAGAGGTTCTTTCATTGTTGAGAATAGTTTTCACTATCCTAGGTTTTTTGTTATTCCAGATGAATTTGCATGAAACTAAATACCCAAAATTGGCTAACTTATAAAGTAAAGATGTATTTTTAATTTTGTAAGGATTTATTTCATTTTATGTGTGAGTGCTTCACCTCCATGTGCATATGTGTGCCTGATTAGAAGAAGTCATCAGTTCGCCTGGATCAGACAGATGACTGTGACCCACTATGCGGGCACTGGGAACTGCGCATGGGTCCTCTGTAAGAACAGCAAGTGCTCTTAACCATTGAGCACAAGAAAAGACATTTTGTTTCTTTGACTCATAGTTCTGAAAGCTTAGATGGCTGCTTCCTCTTGAGTCTCGGTGCTGCTTCGTGCATCTGCTCAGTAGAGGACTGGTATAAGGGGCATGCTCTGGTGGGGTTTTTGTTTGGTTTCCTTTTAACTTTTATCTAGTGTGTTTTCATGAGATTCACCCAAATATTCTTGGATGTGTGAGCTTACCAGAGGGTACCCTTTTAGAGAAAACTATTTCATTCTCTCCCGATAGCTAACAACTGTACATTGTTCCATGGCTAGGGGTGGGATTGTGTGCCCAACTCTCTTCTCCATACTGGTCTGGCACAAGCTTGTACAGGTTTTGTATAAGTAAGTTCATGTGCACAGTTATCCTGCTGTGTCCACATGTTTCCTGTAGCTGTACACCACCTATGACTCTTTAACTCTTTTTTTTACCTCCTTCTACAGTGATTCTGAGCCATGGGTGAGTGATGTGGTATATATGTTCCCTTTAAAGCTGAGCATTTTCAGAGTAGATTTGAGTCCTGTTCCATGAGATGAAACCCATACCTGGCACCAGACTAAGAACCTATGGTTAGATAGATCCTAGGCCCCAGGTGGGAACCTACTATTGTTATTGTAGATAAATGGACATAGTATTGAATCAACTTTTAGTGACTTATTGTTATGTGCATAGATGAGTGCATCTCTCAACCCTCACCTGAAAAGCTTCAATTTGTAACAGACGATGATTAACACAGTGACTCCCATTGGCCTGGGTGCAGAAACTAAAAGAGATCTGTTTCTATACAACTCAGATGGAAAATATTTCTGGGCTAAAGAGTAATAGTAGACCATCTTAAGTATTTAAAACTAAATCTTTACTGAAAAAAAAATGATAACATTTATTATTTTTTTTCTTTAAAAATGCCCTGGAATGAATCACAAAGCCTTGGTTTACATTTTCCAGTATTCCAGTCCTCAATATTATGATAAAACAGTACTCTCTTGCCTCCACAAAGCAGAACTCCTAGATTGGATGCTAAGCTCTATCCCTTATTTATCAAACCTGAGAGACTCCATCTGTGGGCGCATCTGACCTGCTAATGGCGTTTACTCACCACACAGCATCTCCACACCAGCCATCAATGTTGGGGACAGCAAATAGTTCTGGTGCCAAAGACAATGACTCAATGTTCTTCACCTCCGTTGTTTTAAGGGTTTTTCCTCTCTGTGTATGCTGTCTTTACTACCAAGTGGTGGAAGAGAGGATATTTGTCTCATATATAAAGTATTAGCATTAAGTTAAATGTCACTGTGAACAGTGTGCTCCTTGGGTCTTTGTTTCTTGAGAGCCCTTCTTAATTCTGTGGCTCCTCTGCTGCTTTATGTAAATTAAGGTAAAGTGGCCTTATCTTAATTTTTGTTTGCTTACCTTTCTGCCTTATGATTAAAGATGCATCCAGGAAGGTACAGGAGTGTTTCTCATTCCCTCCACCCGGATCTTCAACTACCTTTAGCACAGCCAGATGTTTCATATAGCTGATACTTCCAGAGGAAGAATAGTCTCAATTAAGATACCATTTCTGGAGTGTCATCCCTGGATGTCCTGGTACAGAAATGTCACATTTTTTTCTTATAAATATTTGTTGAAACACACATAATACATGCTATCCAGGGGCAGTGGGAGGGTCAGATTGCTGGTGATTGAACCGTGGCAGTATGTATATGATGCCCACTCAAAAGGCATCTTCTGCACTCTGGAAAAGGAGGGAGCAGTGTGCCTTATGGAAAGTACAATATCAGGGCTTGAGAAGTAGCTTAGTAGGGCAGTGAAGGTCCTGTGCTCACCACTCAGCACCACAAGCAAAACAGACATTGAAAATGGCTAGCTTAAGCAAACTGATCAGGCCCCTGATTACACATACGTAAAGATACCCTGCCAGCACAGTGAGCCTTGTGGGGAGGGATTAGCTTTTCTTGGTTTTGTTTAGCTCCGATCCTGTTTCCCTGAGCACCTGTTGTTTAATGTGACCTTCTGGATACTACAGCGTAGGGCATGCTTATGTGGTAGAAGCTACAAGAACTAACCCAAGTTATAGTTATAAGATTAGTTTATATTTATTTGTACTTCTCTTCAGTAGGCAGGAGAAATGTATTTTGTTTTTCTGCACAAATGTCCTAACAACAGGGATAATAGAGTAGGGATTCCGAGGGAACCTGGGCAGGGAGACAGTCATAGCCGTGAAGAAGGGCTGTAGTCTGTGCTCGGTGGCAAGCAGTAAAGTGCCTTGAAAGCAGTGGTGAAGCAAACAAAAGCTGAGTTCCCTTCAAAGTCAGTATCTGAAAGCTTGCTTGTCTTTAGTTTTGTGGAATGCCTAAATTAATGCCTTCAGTGCTACATGGAAGTGAGGGAGGTAGGAAGGAGAGGGGAGGAGGAAAATGGCATCAAGAGCCTCACCGAGAGAGACCAGCCTTTTGGAAATGACACCAAACCCAGAAATAGATAGTGAAATTTGTTTGTTTGTTTGTTTGTTTTCAGTACAGCCAAGTACAGTATTGGCTAGATCTAGAAGAAGAAAAAAGCAATTGAAAGCAAGCAAGTTGGTTCTTTCCCTTCTTTCTTTCTTTCTTTCTTTCTTTCTTTCTTCCTTTCTTTCTTTCTTCTCTCTTTCTTCTTTTTCTCTCTCTTTCTCTTTTTTTCTTTTTTTTAAGGAAGGTTCTGGAACCCTATAGTGGCTTCCAGTATCTGGAGATGTTAGCTAATGGTATGGGTTCTACATGGTCAAGAGTTAGTGTGTGTGCTCTATATTCTGCAGGCTGCTCGGTGTATCTAGGCCAGGCAGCTATGCACGCCTGCCTGTGAATGCTGATCAGCATTTAGCTAGGTCTCACCACAGCTACCTGCTTAAAGCACACCAAACTCAGTGCATATACCCAGCTGTAGGGTCCCTAACAAAAAGAGCAAGACAGGAAAATGCAAATGACTTATTCAAAGCAAGGACCTAGAACCTGGTTAGAGAGTTCTTTAAAAAAAAGAAAAAAGAAAAAGGCTAAAAATTATCTCTAAAAACAAAACCAAAAAAAAAAAAAATGTTCATTGTTCCTAGCAATTAGGGGAATGCAAATCAAAAGAACTTTGAGTTCATCTTACCCCAGAGAATGCCAAAGACCAACGGAACAACTCATGGCCTTCACTTTGGCTCTTGGAGTTTCCTCTTTGGGAGAACAGTAGGCATCTGCATTGGGTTTAGGATACCCCTCCCCCAATCCAGAATGACTTCATTTTATCCTACCCGAAATTTAACCAGCAGCCTACCTGTAAGTGAGATCACATTCCGAAGCTTCTGTGGACATGGGATTGGGGGCAGGGCATTCAGCTCAGTGTTTGTGCAAAGTGATAGTTAGAAGTCTAATTTCGTTCTTCTGCATGTGGACATCCAGTTTTCCCAGCACCACGCGTTAAAGATGATTTGTTCTTTCACATTTATGTCTTGACATTGTGGTCAGATACCAGGTGACCAAAGTTATCAATAATCATGTTTGGGACTTTGGTTTTGTTCCATTGGTCTACATGTCTATTTCTGAGTCACTAATACATTGTTATCACTAACAATGGCTCTGGGGTGTATCTTAAGCTCTAAGATGGTAGTCCCTCTAGCTTTGTTCTTTCTGTTCAGGATTTTTTTGCTATCTGGCATTTTTGGTGGTTCTGTATGAATTTTATGAAAGCTGTTTTGTATTTCTGTGAAGAATATGATGGGGATTTTTTATTGGGATTGCATTGAATCTGAAAATAGCTTTTGGTAAAATGGTCCTTTTCATACTTATTAATTCTACCAGTGTGTGAGCATAGAACATTTTCCTTTTCTACTCTTTATCTCTTTCTAGTTAAATTTAAGGTTTTCATTGTAGAAGTCCATCACTTCTTTGGTTAGGCTTATTCCTGGATATTTTATTTTCCTGAGGTTATTGTGAATCTGAAAGTGTCAATGATCTCCTTCTCTATGCATTTGTTATTGGTTTATGGAAAAGCTGTAAATCTGTGTGGGTGGATTCAGTATTCTGCCACATTGCTGATTTTGCTTATCATTCCTAAAACTTTTCTGGTAAAATTTTGGATTTCTAATGTATAGTGTGACATCATCTACAAACAGGGATAGTTTGACTTCTTCTTTCCCTATTTGTATATTTTTAATTTCCTTCCATTGCCTTATTGCTCCAGCAAGTACTTCAAGGACAATGTTATAATGGAGTGGGGACGGTGGGCAGCCTTGTCTTCGCCTGACTCCAGTGGGATTCTTCAACTTTTCTCCATTTAGGATGATGTTGGCTGTGGGTTTCTCAGAAATAACTTTTATTGTGTTGAGGTATGTTCTGTCTAGCCCTGCTTTCTCTAGGACTTTTATCATGAAGTTGCTTTGGATTTTGTCAAAGACCATTTTTGCATCTATTGAGATTATCACGTGATTTTTGTCTTTAAGTCTATTTATATGACTTAATACATGTATTGACTTAGATATGTTTAACAATCATTGAATTTCAGGATAAAGCCAACTTGATCATTGTGGATAATCTTTTAGAAGACTGTCTATATTCTGTTTGTGTCTAGTGGAGCTTTTTGGGATCTATGTTCATCAGGGAGATTGGCCTGTAGTTTTCCTTTTTCATTGTGTCTTTACCTCATTTTAGTATCAGAATGATACTAGCCCAGGTTGCCCTTCTTGTCTCCAGGTTGTATTTCTCCATTCCTTATATTCATCAATGCCTCAAGTTCACCAGTAACCATGCAGAGAAGGTCATAGCAACCCTTAATCTACAGATGGAGAAACTAGGCTGAGCACAGTAATCAACTTGCTCCATTTCAACAAATAAATGGATCAATAACCCCTAGCTAACCACAGTGATTCATGTCTATGATCTCCACTTCTGAGTTAGGAGGATCAATGCTGTTTAAGACTAGCTTGAGCAGAGCAGTGGTGGCACACGCCTTTAGTCCTAGCACTTGGGAGGCAGAGGCAGGTGAATTTCTGAGTTCAAGGCCAGCCTGACCTACAGAGTGAGTTTCAGTACAGCCAGGGCTACACAAAGAAACCCTGTCTGA
>NW_022196897.1:121491766-121529339 GCF_008632895.1 Mastomys coucha
GACCCTGCTTCAAAAAAAAAAAAGAAAAACAAAACCAAAAGAACAGAACCTGTAGCAAATCACTCTGGTATCCCTGACACTCTATCTTCATTGTTTGGGGGAATTAGAAAGTCCTCAGGTGCTGACTCTTGTTTTTCCTCCTTGTCATCTGTAACTAGCTGCGTTTGATGACCACCTCTTTAAGAATTGAGTGGCATTTTCTTGGTCAGTTCATTTAAACATAATATTGATAGTTCATTGATTGTTTTTCAGATATTGTGGATGCTTTATCCGATCCAAAGAAATTTCTTTCAATCACAGAGAAGAGAGCAGACCAAATGAGAGCAATGGGCATTGAAACTGTAAGTTGAAGTTGGGGGCTAACCATGGTCCAGGGCTGGGAGTTGGTTCCCAAAGAGTGACTACAAAAGCAAGAGAGAGGTGATGTTTCAGAGGGTTTTCAAAACCAAGCTTATCCATTTGATAGTAGTTGGAAGGAGCTACAAAAATATACCACACTTTATGCAGTGTGGCCACTATCAGAGAGAGCTTCTTAGTCACCAGTAAGACCTTTGGAAATGTCTGGTCCACCATAAACGAAATCAGAACTATCTATCCATTAGAAATTATAACAAAGCTTTTTCTGTAACACTGAAAAGCCAAATTACTGAGTTCAGCGAGTTAATGAAAATGGCATTTATTACCAGGTGCTCCATTCTTTGTCCTTGGATCCCAACACTCCCTCTGTTCATCTGTTTCTCTGTTTTAAGTGTTCCTTTGCTAGACTCTTCAGGTTGGAACACATCTAGCCAGTCCCCAGTAGCTAGAAAATGCCGTGCTTATAAAGGAGTTGGGTTATCTTTCCTTGGCTGGATCATTTTTACCAGCACAAGCAAGCTATATAGTCTCACTCCCCTTAGGTAAGAGCTTGCTTGGTTTGTTTAATTTGAGACACAGGCACAGTTTGTAGCTTGCCTGACCTGGAACACACTCTGTGCACAAAACTGGCCTTGCTGCACTCATAACGATCCACCTGTCTCTGACTACTGAGTGCTGGGATTAAAGGAGTGCACCACCAAGCCCAGCTTCAGGCAAAGCTCTTTAAAGGCAGGAAAGCCTGGGAGGCTGAGGGATTTCTCATTAAAGTAAAAATCCTTCTAGAGCCAGCTATTTTAATCATTGGGAATGTTTTTTTATTCCAGAGTGACATAGCAGATGTGCCCAGTGACACTTCCAAAAATGACAAGAAAGGCAAGGCCAACCCAGCCAAAGCGAACGTGACCCCTCAGAGCAGCTCTGAACTCAGACCAACCACCACAGCCGCCCTGGGCTCTGGCCAGGAAGCCAAGAAAGGTGAGGTGTGCGGTTCAACTCCTTGTCAGCTTTGCCATTTTAGCCTCATTGTAGACAGCCTTCACAAAGGCATTTAGAATTGTCACTTCTGCCAACTTTCATTGTGATGCTAGACAAAAAAAAAAGAGAGACTTACTGGACAAGTTACTTGATTTCCTTCTGAGGGTTTGTTTAATGGGAAATCAACGATTGTGTTTCATGGGCTGGAGGCCCATCACCTAACCACACTCCTTGTTATCCTTAGCGTGACAGTGTTTACTTTGACACTCTTCATGGCGGGGGTGAAGGCGCTCTTGCTACCACAGTGCCCGCAGATAAGTCACCCATCTCTGTCTTCCAGACTCCAGCAGGCAGGGGGCACATGAAGCATCAGAGTCACAAATGTCATGGGTAATTTCTCCATACATAGAGAAAAGGCTTGACTGTTTAGTTTTAAAACCAGTAGACGGGCATTTAATGGGCATTTTCAAGTGCTTCTCTGTGAGTGAAACAACAGCTCATAAGAAGTGCCATCGTACAGAAGCACGTGACCCCGTGATGCTATTGGACAGCCTGTACATAAGGAGACGTCCATTCTGACTATTTAAAGTACTCTTCAGTTCAAGAGACCAGGCATCCATTCTAACTGATTGGTACCCATTTCCATATTGACAGTTAAATATTTAAAATACCCCCTTGGCCATAAATAACTTACCACACCCAGTCTATTAATTTCAATAGTAACTTCTTTTTCTCCTAATGGTTTATTAGCATGTGTATTCCCTATTTACAAGTAAATTTAATGCCAGTGGTACAAGGAGATTAAGCCGTTCATACATATACATGCATCCAGTGCTAACAATTTAGGGGAACAAGGAACAGTCTTTCCCAACTGCAGCAGCCTGGTAATTTAGCAGGAAACTAAGTGTGCACTGAACTTCATGGAACAAATTAGGAAATGAAGCTTTACAAAAGTAGCCCAATTTGTACCAGCCCCTGCAGCTGTTTGTTCTTCTCGGGAAGGAACATGGAGCAAGGTAATGACCCAAGCACAGACACTTCCTTTCCAGCCTGGTCAGTATTAGCACTGCTTCTCCTACAGAAGTAGACATTGGAAAATGCAAGAGGTAAAGTTCTTGTCTGACCCATGAGCCCGTAGGGACTGTAGGAATTATAGCTCCTAAAAAGGTGCACTCAACAGGCCTCCAAAGGCTCAGAGTCCATAGCTCTAAATGGGTCTGTACTGGGGTCTATTGGTGAGTTACCTTTGTTCTCCAACAAGACTACATTTGAAACAACCAAGCAGCTATCAACTGAACATCAATGATTTCCCCAATACACACAAAAGGTAGGACTTTATATGCTGTTTCTTCAGGAGGCTTAGAAGCCTACAAGAAGCCACCACATACTAGGTTCTACCAATAAGTAATAATAATAATAATAATAATAATAATAATAATAATAATAATAATAATAATAATAATAACAATAACAATAAAGCTGCATACCTTTGGGGATGTACACACACAGGAAAGGGTAAGAACAGGCCCCAGTGCAATAGGCAGCCCAGCTAGGTGCAATGAGGACTGACTAGTTAGATCAGAAGAGGACCCCCCAGATAGGTCCAGATAGGACTCAGAGATAGGATCCTAATTGAGCTGGACCTTGAAACATAGGTCAGGCTCAACCAGAAGAGATGAGTAAGGAGACCAAGGGAAGGAGGACACCTGAATTGAAGAGGGTAGTAGAAAGTGGAAGCAGTTCACTTGATCTTTCTTGTCTGTAAAGAACTCTGGGATCACTCTGAGGAGGCAGTGAAGGACAACACCAATAGTGTTGACATCAGGAGTTATTACAAGAAGAGATGCTATAAGCCATCAGTGACCCTGGTACTCAGAACTGTATTACAGCACACACCACATTATGATCAGAGGGTTAACCAGAGGAAGAGGTTAATATAGACAGACACATCCTTCATCATTAACTTGTATCTGGAACCATGCTGGGAAAGCTCTTTTGATCTCCTTTCTTAGGAAATACATGGGTAGTAAGTGACTGAGCAGAGAGGGCAATCTGGGTTAAGCTATGGGTCATCATAAGAAAAGAACTAAGGATAAGGATGTAGTTGTTTGAATATGGAGCTTAGAGAAAGACAAAAAGCCCAGATCTACTTCAAGAGACTTCGGGATCACACTCCACAAGTGGATGGCAAGAGAAAGAGAGGAGCTGAGCGGGGACGCCTGTGATGAGAAAATGGTTGACTCCTACAGCACTGTGATTGGTGAGGAGGGAGAGGGGCAGAGGACCAAGAGGATCGGAACCCTCAGGCAGAATGAATGACAGGAAAGAGTGAAAATGAAGACTTCGTTTTGAGAAAGAATTGTAGATTTAGAGAAGTCATGGCTGTAGTGTTTCTGTGCAAGGATGCCTGCTTGCTCATCAGACATGACAGCACAAGTTCTGATAGCACATCTGTAGCAAGCAATGAGGAGAGACAGATGGAAAACATGAGGGTGCAAAGTGATGTGGCCATCAGGAACCTCAGCTGTGGAGACAGGAAGTGAGTGATTCTAGCAGCACCCCCTCGCTGTGCAGCAACCCCTCGCTGTGCAGCGCCCCCTCGCTGTGCAGCGCCCCCTCGCTGTGCAGCACCCCCTCGCTGCGCAGCACCCCCTCGCTGTGCAGCTCTCGCAGTGACTCCGACCATGCTGCACTACTGTTTTAAGAAGAAGAGGTTAAGCATCCCCAGGTCCTAGCTAGTTTCTAGGTTAGAGTTTGAGAAAGGAATTTAGTTGTTCTATGGAGCTATACAGATAATATCAAAAGCTCTATATAGTAAAACTGAAAGTAGCGAGAAACTTTGGAACTTAAGATGTAACTTCTGACCTGATTTCCTATGAGGCAAGTCAGCAGAGAATTACTGTCCAACATGGTAACCCCATGCGGCAATGTAAAGGAGGTGAAATTAAGCTTTGTTCCTCACACGCCCACATTTCAGATGCTCGAGAGCTCCATGTGTCTGGATACCTCACACATAAGCTGTCTCTATTCCTATGAGATGCTCTATTGACCACACTGCTTTAAGCACATAGAGTGGAACCAGTTCTTGTTCTGTGAAATGGGAGATTTTCCTTCCTACTTAGCGAATTAAATCTTTTGTACATCATTTATGTATTTTTCCAACAGTGCAAAATGTAATTGAGGAAGGTACATTATTTTCAGGATTCTGCTTTTAAAAATTTGGTCAAGGCCAAAAAAGAAGAATAAGAATAAGAAGAGGAAGAGGAAGAGGAAGAGAAAGGAGGAGGAGGAGGAGGAGGAGGAGGAGAAAAAAGGAGAAGAAGAAGAAGAAGCAGAAGAAGAAGAAGAGGAGGAGGAAGAGGAGGAGGAGGAGGAAGAGGAAGAGGAAGAGGAAGAAGAAGAAGAAGAAGAAGAAGAAGAAGAAGAAGAAGAAGAAGAAGAAGAAGAAGAAGAAGAAGAAGAGGAGGAGAAGTCTTGTCAGTGTAGGCTGAGGCCTTAGGATTTTCTGGGTGCCTGAGGACCCTGCAGTCTCCTAAGCCTTGTGTGTCCTTTTATAAATAGGAGAGCTGGCAGCCAAGACTAGGAAGCCCTTGGCCCTGTAGCATTCACCTGCCACTTATACTGCCTCTCTCTCTCCCACACTGTGTAGCAGGAGGCCAAGAGGGGGCTGTGACACCAGGCACAAACAATAGCCACATACATCCTGCCCATCCTCCCCTGAAATACCATGGATCTCATCCCTGATTCTCCCAGTCAAGATTTCCTTCTACATCCACCGGATGTGCCAGTCTTAAAATGAATCAAACCTACAAGTGAGAGCATGGGGCTCCATACCTATCTTCCTTAAATAACATCATACCTGCCTTTGGAATGCCAGTAGAAATCAATTATCTTTGAATACACATTCTATTTGCCTACGATGAAAATCTGTAGTCAAACAGAACCCTTTGGGGATTCTTCTGCTGTTGTGTTTGCCTTGACTACTCTGAGTCCAGCCTTTCACTCAGTTAGCAAACAGGCTGAGTGTCTTACTCAAGGTTCTCATGACAGAACCCCTAAAACAGGGAGTCTGATTTCATTTTTCCTGGATTTAAGACGTTGCCAAACTCAGTAACATGTAGCTTAGATGCTAAGGTTAAATCTGTCCAAGAGAAGCTCATAAAGTTTTGCTTGTTGGTGATGGATGTCTAAGATAGGAATAGAGCTGGAAGTTAGATGACTGATACCATGTACCCAAATGCAGAGATGAAAATAGCTGTGACAGGTACTAGGTACCTGACCTCTTCATGGGCCCACTTAGCCCATGCCTTAGTGCTAAGAAGGCTGTCTGATTGGGTGTTATAGTTATTCCTCCTCAATTGCCCTGAGACTATGGGTAAACAGCACATGCAAGCTGTTTTGCAAGTGTCAGGTATAGCTTAGAAAGTTTATATTGTATGTTATTTACTCTAATTTTTAATATACATATTGATATTTTTGTGACTTTTTTTAAAGGTATTGAACTTATCCCTCAAGTGAGGATAGAAGATTTAAAGCAAATGAAGGTAAAATGTCTTGACTACTTTTCAGATATCCATGTACTATGTTCATTGATGAAACAAGTTTTTTTTTCCTTTCACAAACTATAATCATTATGACTACCTCTGGGAAAAGGATAGAAGGAAAGAAAAAGACAGAGAGGGGGAGAGGGCCAAAGAAAAAGAGAGAGAAGGAGGGAGGGAGAGAGAGGGAGGGAAGGAGAGGCGGGGGGAGGTCTCATTTCGGATCCTCTTTTTCTCCTCTCTCCTCCAGGCTTACTTGAAGCATTTAAAAAAACAACAGAAGGAGTTAAACTCTTTAAAGAAGAAACACGCAAAGGTACCATGGTTTTTGCATACGTGGGTATACATTTTGTTAGTTCTTTTGTATTTTACTTTTAGCTCTCTGATGAAGATCTACCACTTCATTTTGTGTTGTGTACAGTGAACCATTCATCACCCAGAAGACTAAGCTAATTCTAGACAGCAAGCGTGACTGTCATCTTACCTCACTGGTGACTGCCGGTGCCTTGTTACCTGGTCACTGTGCAGTAGTTTATAAAATCAGTATGTGGGGGGAGATGCTAGCTGGGGCCACTTCTCACGGTCCTTCTCAGTATAACTAGAAACCTACTGCTGAAGTCTATGCACTTTTATTTTTTTATCACTAAGAAGCCTGTCAGATAGGGGTCAGAAGAAATCTTAAGAGGTAGTTACAAATGTAAGAGAACAAGAAGTGGCCCCAAGAATTCCCAGATAAGTTGAGAAGGTTTTCAATTTTCAGTTTCTTTCAATTCTCAGGCTTCTTTCTGTTCTTCTCTTGCAGAGGAAGGGCGGGGGCATATAGAACTGAGTCGGGGGGGATACAGAACTGAGGTGGCAGAATTCTGAACTGATGCGGGTGGTAGGGATGCTGAACTGAGGCAGTGTGGGGGGATACACAACTGAGGTGTGTGTGGGATGCAAGGCTGAGGTGTGTGGGAGAATACACAACTGAGGTGTGTGGGGGATACAGGACTGGGGTGTGTGTGGGATACAAGACTGAGGTGTGTGTGAGATACACAACTAAGGTGTGTGTGGATACAGGACTGAGGTGTGTATGGGATACACAACTGAGGTGTGTGGGGGATACAGGACTAAGGCGTGTTTGGGGATGCAGAACTGAGGTGCTAGATGTGTGTGGGATATACAACTGAGGTGTGTGTGGGATACAGGACTAAGGTCTGTGTGGGATACAGGACTGAGGTGTGTGTGGGATACAGAACTGAGGTATGTGTGTGGATACAGAACTGAGGTGTGTGTGTGATGCAGAACTGAGGTATGTGTGGGATACAGAACTGAGGTGTGTGTGGGATACAGGACTAAGGTCTGTGTGGGATGCAGAACTGAGGTGTGTGTGGGATACAGAACTGAGGTATGTGTGTGGATACAGAACTGAGGTGTGTGTGTGATGCAGAACTGAGGTGTGTGTGGGATACAGAACTGAAGTGTGTGTGGGATACAGAACTGAGGTGTGTGTAGGATGCAGAACTGAGGTGTGTGGGATACAGGACTAAGGTCTGTGTGGGATACAGGATTGAGGTGTGTGTGGGATACAGGACTAAGGTCTGTGTGGGATACAGGACTGAGGTGTGTGTGGGATACAGGACTAAGGTCTGTGTGGGATACAGGACTGAGGTGTGTGTGGGATACAGGACTAAGGTCTGTGTGGGATGCAGAACTGAGGTGTATGGGGGATGCACAACTGCTTTTCCCTCTTGAGAAGCCTAATAACTGCACCCACTGTCAGGATCCTGTGAGTCACAGAGACACGTAGACCCCCTTTCTTTGTCTGAAAGGACTTTGAAACTCTTTCATGTTAATATTGTATGCCCACTTCTTTCTACTCTGCCACGGCTCCACTCAGGTCTGTGCTTCCTGCTGGGAGTGAGGACTAAGCACGCCGATGTGCCTGTGGCATGCCTGAGAAGCTTGGCCTTTCTCTAACGATTTGTTCTCGGGCTGGACCTTACCCGGGGCCCATGATGTTCCCCGTGCTGTGGAATTGATTGTTAATGTTCCCCGTGCTGTGGAATTGATAGTTAAGCGTGTTTACTGGCAGGTTGCTTCTGAGACTCTTACAGACTTTCATGAGTATGTGTTGTACTTCTCTTTTGCATGGCAAAATACCATGACCAAGACAACTTATAAAAGAAAGCATTTCATGGGAGCTCACAGTTTCAGAGGGTGAGTCCATGACCATCATGGTAGTGAGCATAGCAGCAGGCAGGTATGGTGCTGGAGAAGAAGCTGAGAACTTACAAGTTGAGAGTACAAGCTAGAGAGAGAGGGATGGGGGCAGAGAGAGACAAAGGCAGAGAGACTCTCTCACTGGGAATAGCATGTGCTTTTGAAACCTCACAGCCCACTCCCAGGAACACACATCCAACAAGGATACACCATCTAGTCCTTCCCAAACAGTTCTACAATCAGCAGAACAAGCATTCAAATATATATGAGCCGATGGATGTCTCATTCAAACCAGTGCACCCTGGGCAGTCAGCTGTGTTTTCCCACTTCTTTTTTCATGTTCTCTTACACTTCAGAAGTTGAAGTCATACTGTACTTTGAAATCTTAGGAATGAATCTCTTCTCTCATATTAGATACACTTTGTTACTCGGCCTGCTGTGTATTATATTTATGAAGTCTACATCTTACATACAGCTAGTATGATGAATGATACTAACATTTATGCATGCCACTCTGTGTTACACAAAACCTAAACAATAGTCTTAACATTTAGACATGAATAAACTGAAATTGAAATTTAGAGGACCATTCCTGGCTGAGGGAACTGTAACTAGTCACATGCTGGCTGCATGCTCCAACGCACTGTCTACTTTTATAAAGAACATTTCTAGAATTGTTGCATTGTCTAAGTGCCTTACAAAGAATTGACTTCTAATAATTATACCTTTTTGTTTATAGACAGTCTATAATTTTTATCTGTAATACTTAATTAATATTCTCACTCTCTTAGCTAGCTTGTCAGATAAAGGATAAATGAACATTTACTTGTGTATATAGACTTGGGCTTAGTCTGCAAACAGGCTTGTCTTTAAGACAGAAGGGAAACTGTTGAAGCACAGGGCACATGGACTGAGTCTGTTGCCATTAGGCATATTTGTACTTTGTCTCCTTTGTCCTCTTACTAGTTTTTCCACCTGAAAAACCTCTTTAAATGATATGAATAGCTAATGTGTAGTTTTTCTCTTAAACATTTATCCTTTTAAAAAAATAAGTCTTCCTTATCCTTGGGTATTTCGTATATGTACATAATGAAATATGATCATATTTAGTCTTATATCCTCACAACATAGTCCTCCCTCTCTCAATCTTATGTCTTTTTTTAAAAAAAACCCATTAAATCTAATTAGTGCACTGTAGCCAATATGTGCTTGGGTGTGGGCCTATCTCCTGAAACGGGCCTGCCACTGGGAGAACCTCAAAAAGAATGATCCTGTCTCTCCTAGCTATCAACACCCAGTAGCTCCTCAGTAGCGAGTGGGACCAACAGAAGCACCTCTCCATCTATGCTTAATTTTTAAATGGCTCAATCATATAGCAGGGCTAATGAGGTAACCACAGCTGCTATGAGTTCATGAAAGTGATAATCATGCCATCCCCAGAAGACATCATTTTATAACATTCTTCCACATCATCTGCCTCTCACATTCTTCCTTCCCTCTCTTCTTGGCCAGTGGTAAAGAATTGTTAAAGATGCATGCTCAGTCTCTACTCAATACTTTGACCAATTACGAGTCCCTGTACTGAGTGCTGCCCACTAATAAAAGAAACTTTCCCCACCAAGACTGGGAGCAGACCAGGTCTGTGGGTGTAAACATAAATATTTAGAAGGCAACTGGACATAGTGACCATTTAACAAAATAACATTAGCAGTTTCTGTGCTGGGCCTTATGATCTCCTAAGCCCTGGTCTTTTGACTAAGATTACAATGCCAGCGTGAAATTCCTTCTTGCGGAGCAGGCCTGAGATGCAATCAGAAAGTAGTTACTAGCCCTGTAACAGTCATGCAGCTAGTGCACAGGTGGGGACATCTTGTCTGGCAGGTTGGTGTTGCATCATGCATGGTCCAACACTAGGTCAAAACCACAGATGGTTTTATCTCTCACCAGCCCACAGAGCATTTTCTGGCACTTTGAAGGCTGCAAAATAGGGGAGAAGTTCTCCGGTCAGTTTGAGATGGATTTCTATGTTTCCTGCAGCCAACAAAAATATGTGGTATCCTCAGCACCAGGTGTTAGCATCAGGACATCCAAAGCCTGTGGCGATGCATGGGCGGGTCCACAGACCTGTTGCCAGGGCAACAGCCACCATATTCCCAGAATCCCTTGGGCTCACCTCCCACCTTTACGTGGCTGCTACGTCACAACCCATATATATGGGGAACATTCCTCCATCTTTCTCTCTCTCCCCCTCCTCTCTTTCCGCGCCACTACCCCCTCTCTCCCTCTCAATTAAACCTCTTACACGTGGAACTGTTTGGGCCTAGTGTAGTATGTTTTGACGTGACCCGTGGTTCCAACACATCAACAGGGTCTTACCACATAATTACTATTGACAACCAAAGACACTGGCAGTTATCTGTGTTGTTTTGGAGATATCTGAGGACCCTGGGACCAATAACTCTTAGGGAGGTATCATGCCTTACAATGAAATTATTGCTTAATAACTCATATCTTCTGGGAATGGTATTGTCCACTAATACAAGACCTCTTTTTAAGTAGGTGTATTTAGAAATTAGCTTTTTAACTAATAAGATAAAACTCACCTGAAGCCTATCATTTCACAAGCCAATTAAAATATAATTGGAGGAGGGATAGCATAATGTATGTGATATGAAAGAGGAGGCACTTGAAGTTACAGAATTAAGCAGAAATGTGAGTAGGGAGACAGTGAGGAAGAGAGGGTAGTAAATGGGCTAACAAAAGCTAAGGATATATAAATTTTTTTTAGGTATATTAATAATAGTATGTAAAGGGGCACTATGATTATATTCTTTTACTGGTTAGCTTTTTCTTGGTAAAAAGCCATATCACAATGAAGGATAGATAGAGAGATGTAACTATGTCCATTTTTGTGAATATTCATCATATCACTGGGAAGATAGGATCATCTATCCTCATGGAGGGCAGAGCTTAACTGAATCGCTTGGCGTTTAAATGTTAGAGCCAGGATGGAACCTAAGTTGAGCAAAGGGCAGGATCTTCGCTACTTTACCCATCTTCTCCTGGATTTCCCCAGACAAGCTTTTATTTCCATATATCATCTTCTGTGTGGTCTCAGGAACAGGTTTTAGAATAATGGAGACTGTTGGGGCACAGTGTCTATCTTTCTTCAGAATTGAATTTCAGCATTGAATTGTTGGGCTAGAGCTGCAGGGCTTCACAGAGATGCATCTTGTGCCAGCCCAGACTGAGTTGCAATCTCCAAGCAAGGTGTAAAAATGTTTTTGTTTTGTTTTGTTTTGTTTTGTTTTGTTTTGTTTTAATTCATGTTTCATGGTCTTTTTCTTTCTTTTTTCCCTTTTTATTGAAAATAGATTTTTTTCCTAACATAATAATACATCTTATTTTTTTTCTTTTCCCTCCCTCCCTCTTCTCCTTCTTGTTCCTTCTTAACTCCCCTCCCATTCAGATTCCCTCCCTTTCTGCTTTTTATTAGGAAACACACAGGCTTCTAAGGGATAATAATAAAAATAATATAATAACATAAACCAAAAACTAACACATTGGAGTGGGACATAACAAACCAACAAAAGGGAAAGAGCCCAAGAGAAGCCACAGGAAATAGATACAGACACAGAGACCTATGTGTCACACATGCAGGGATACCACCATAACACTAAACTGATAGCTATATGTACCCAAAGGAACAATGCAGGCCTGTGACTACTGCCCAGTCTCTGTGAGTCATACATGTGTCCATCACGTTGCTTTAGATGGCCTTGTTTCCTTGGTGACCTCCATCCTTGCTGGTTCTTACACTCTTTCTACCTCCTCTCTTGCAGGGCTCCTGGAGCCCCAAGAGGAAGGATTTGATGGAGACATCCTATTCAGGGCAGTTTTCCAAGATCTCACTCTCTACATATTGTCTGGATATGTGTCTCTGTATTTGTTCCCATCTGCTGCAGGAGGAAGTGTCTCTCATGATGGCTGAGCAAGGCACTGATCTATGAGTATAGCAGAATGTCATTAGGAATCATGTTATTGCTATGTTCTTTAGTAGAACAGTATTAACTGTTTTTACCCTAGGTCCCCTGGGCTATCTGGTCTCAAGTCACTCAAGCAGTGTCAGGTATGGGTTCTGTCTTGTAGAATGGTCTAAGTCAAATCAGACATTGGTTGGTTACTTCCACAAGCTTTGTGCCACCATTGCTCTAGCATATCTTGCAGGCAGAACACCATTGTAGATCACAGACTTTGTATCTAGGTTTGAATTTACATTTCTCCTTTGGTAGTGTTTAGAGTTACTTCCTCTACCAAAGCCCATATAGGAGTGATGGCTCTCTGTAGGCACAATGGAATATCACTCTGCAGTTAAAAACAAAACAACAAAGTCAAGAAATTCAGAGATAAATGAGTGAGTCTAGAAAAAAATATCATCCTGAGGACATAACTGGGACTCAAAGAAGACAAATATATTTACCCACTTATATATGAATGTTAGCTGTAAAGCATGCTATAATCTATAACCACAGGGGTTAGGTATAGAGTAAAGGACTAGTAGGGGGCATATAGAGCGCCCCCTAGGAAAAGGAAATAGAGTAGATAGTTATGGATGGATGGAATGGAGGCCAAGTTGGAAGGGAAAGGGGGGAAGAAGAGGAAGGGAATGTGAGGGGAGACACCTAAATTAAGGACCATGTATGGAATAGTATAAGAACCTAAAAGGGTGGAAGCTTCCTAAAATGTATACGTATATGAAGACAGACTAAAGGAAATTCAACAAATATTAGGGAGACAGCCCCAACTTGGACATCTATTGCCACCAGATGAAGCTTCCAGAACCAGGAATAGATTGACTCTGATCAAGCCATTGTCCAAAGGGGTCCTATGGGAACCCCCAAACAAAAAACGCTGTTGTCAAAACTGTAGGTTGCTCTCCACAAACCGACATCAAGGCCCTATTGCTGCAGACAACACCTACACAACTCATTGAACATGGAGATGCATTTTACATAAGCATCCGTCCTAAGCTCATTTATAAACATGAAAGTTAGCTCCAAGGTAAAGCAGTGAATGAAGCAGGAATGTGAGAATCTGCTATTTATAAAAGAAAGCCCTGGAAAAAGGTCAGTGATACAGTGGTAGGACTGAGAGAGAAAAGACAAGGGTAATGACCACTGGGGCCCTTGGCTGCTTATGGTCAATTGCTTTTGACTCTCAGAATGCAGCTGGTAATTAGGATTCTAATTGTCTCTTGGCTTCTAGAATCACTTTTTCAATCTGAAGTGGAAAGTAGGGTAATGGTTCTTGGGAGCCCATTAGACTAGACACACAAGAAAGTAAAGAAACCGGTAATCCTTCCCAACAGTGAGCTCAAGGTCCAAATCTCGGGTTAGTTTCATTAAGAGACAAGATGATTTTCAGTTGTCTGTGCTGGTCACATCCTTAAAAGAAAATATTTTCAATCCCAGGTTAGAGGAGTACTACCAGTAACATGTTAGAAGAATTGGAGTCCAGATGCCCTCAGCCACTGGGAAGGAAGTAACTAGGAGGAGTTGTCTAGACTTAACAACAGTCAGGAAAGTAAGAGCACTTATTCCTGTCCAAGATCAAGAGAGACTCGGTGTCTACACCTTGAAAGTATGAGACACCCCCCCCCCCATTATTCTCCCGAGGAAAACCATAAACCAAGTTCCTTATTATGGGAATTTCCTGCTTTCCACCCAACCCTCCAGTTCTATCTCTTCTTCAAACAACTTGAGGAGGGTGGGAAGGTAGATGTAGGTCTTAGGCTTGTGGCACCAATATCAAATGCGTCAAATAAAGCGCCTTAGAAACCTGCACATCCATGGCATGCCATGGGATGGCATCCACGGGGTAGGAGGTATCTTGGAACATATGCTTGTACTACATGTAACTTGGCTTTTAGTACTGTTAAAAATCTCATCTTACCACAATATAATAAAAAAGGCAAAAAGGTCTACCATTGAAACTAGTGAAAAATGTGTGCTTGGCTCTGCAAGTGGTGTAGCTGATAAGATGAAGGCTGCTTCTGAACTTGGCAGTTGTAATTCATGAGGGAGCATCAAGGTTAGGAGGTGGGAGGGGTGATGGCACAGCTGGCTCACAGTCTACTTCTCCACATCTTTCCAGTTCAGGAAAAGCCCAAATGGCTAACCGAATTTTCAGCAGTTCATGTGGGATGCCACTTAAAAGCAGGGCTCCCTTTTGAAGTGGTGTGTTCATCCCCTTTTAGGGATGCTCTTGAACTCTAAGGTTGGGTGAGGACCAGAAGCCTGCCTGGATCTCAGACTGCATTACTTACTGGCTCTCCAAATAAACACTTGGGGAAGCTGATGAAAACCAGGCCAGCCTGGCAGGGTAAAGCTTCTCAGCTTCAATTAAAGTCCAGCTTGTAACTGCAAACTCTTCTTGCTCAGGAGCACAGTACCATGCAGAAGTTACACTGCACACAAGTTGACAAAATCGTGGCCCAGTACGACAAAGAGAAGTCGACTCATGAGAAAATCCTAGAGAAGGCGATGAAGAAGAAGGGGTAAGTCCAATGATTGACTTGTAAAGCTCCCCACATAGGAGTGTAACTGCATCGCTCAGTTGCCTTCATGGACCAGGAGGGACTTAGTGTGATTTCATCATTAAAGACTATGCCTAGAAAATGAGTGGTCCCTTCATTTCAGACCCTGTGTCTCCACAGCAGGGTGAGCATCAGCCAGCTTGGTTGTGGTTTAAGGGTGGTCTCAATAGAGCTCCCAGAACCTTTAGTTCATGGTAATCTGTTCTGTTGTTTGTTTATTTGTTTGTTTCTGTTTAAGAAGTTGGCCAAAAATAATTTTTTGCTTGTTTTTTTGTTTGTTTGGTTTTTTTTTTTGTTTTTCTCGAGACAAGGTTTCTCTGTGTAGTCCTGGCTGTCCTGGACCAGGCTGGCCTCGAACTCAGAAATCCGCCTGCCTCTGCCTCCCAAGTGCTGGGATTAAAGGCGTGTGCCACCACCGCCCAGCCAAAAATAATTTTTAAATTAACTCTTTCACCCTAAGGATTGGTTATGACTTTGTTTTATAAATAATTTTTTAAAAGTTGCAATAATGTAGTTTATTTTCAGTTTCACTCTCTAGTATTCTAATTAACTACAACCCACCACAAGACTAATTCCTATCATGGTATATTACTTGTTAATTGGTCTTTGTTATTATTAGCTACCATTAGTAATATCATTACATTTCACTATGTATAATTTACATAGTAATCACTGCCATAGGCCTATAAGTAGGAAACATATACTACAACTCCAAATACCTGTGGTTTTAGACATCCACAGGGGGATGGCGGTGTCTTGGAACATATGCTTGTAGTACATGTAACTTGGCTTTTCATAATGTTAAATCCCATCTTACCACAGTATAATAATAATCAGGAAAAAAAGTTGACATTGGTGAGCTACCACTGGTGGAACACCACTACACTGGCTGGTTTACCCCCTCCCCTTTCTTTCTGGTATTCCCTCTGGAGTTGCACACTGCATTTACTTTCTGCTTGGTCTTCTTACCCTGTGATAGATTCTGTCTTTCCTGTCTTTCATGGGCTTTGCATTTTGTGGCCACTCAGTCATTTGTATAATGCCTCTAACCTGACTTCTAGAGTAAGTAGAGGGAGGTTACTGCCCTGGCCTGTGGGGCGTTCAGCAGGGACCTAGGGCAGGGGAGAGAGACTGAAGCGGGACAAGAGACACAAAGAATGAGAGCAAGACAGGTGTCTGATCAAGCTCTGAAAAACTCTACTTCGGGGTGGCAATATAAGCATAAACAAGAGGAAGATTCAAGGAGGGCGGAAGAGCCGCAGGGGCTTTCCGAAGGTCAGGCGGCAATCTTCAGTCTCTGGAACCAGCGGTCACAGGGTCCTCCACACCCACAAATACTCTTACTGTTAGACTACACAAGTTCTCTCAGGGATGTATGTGTAAGCTAGTAAATTTCCACAAACACCCACACAAGTCCTCTCAGGGCTGTATGTGTAAACGTACATTTCCACAAGGCCATGGTTAAGGCCATAGCTCCTGGCAGGTTACGGATCTTTGAGTGACACATCCAAAAGTGTAGCTTCCCTCTTGGTGCACAGGATACCACTGTAGGTGATGATGTGTTGGAAATGGCAGTGCTGACCTGGATCAGTTGGTGAAGGACGTCCCTGGCCAACATCCATCTGCATGTGCTGTTCAGTACTTTCCCCCTTTAGAATAAGTAGCTTGGGGAAATACCATCAGACTGCACACACATACATATTCTGTACATTTCAGACATCATTTTGGGCCTAGATTTGTTTTCCATCAGTAGATTGTATGATTTTTGTTTTTGTTTTTTAATGTTTTGAAATCCTGCTAGGGTCTTCTAGCCTTCCACAGTATGAGAGGAAAGGAGAGAAAATAAACATCTTTCTAGCTTTCTCCTTTCTCTTTAATGTTCAATCAAGATAACATCTAGAAAGCTAAGGATCTGAATTCAGATGGATTGTTTTTGTTACAAATTCCTGGTCCCGAAATTCTAATTTCATGGCATGGAGCCAATGTCCTTGGCTTGAAGCATCAGTGGCAGATTATTATGTGCTCACACTCACCCTGGGGCTCATTTTGGAAAGCACCTTCCTTTTATTACAGTTGCATTTTCTAGAAAAACACAAACAAGGCAGCATATGTGGAAGTGATCCACCTTTTGTTTGTTTCCCCCATGGTTGTTCTGTGTTTCACTGAAGCAGAGCCATGTCCTCTTAATTGAAAAGCATTTGGATATATTTTTTAAGTGAGTGAGGACAAGTTCAAGTTCAGCAGCCCATCTCCTGTGCTCAGGGAGATACTGGGAGGAGGTGTAGTGAGTGTGAGGATGTCTGTCCTGTTATTTCCGTGACACTGGCTGCACTACCATGTAAATTAACTACCTGACATAAAGGAGGAAGAAGGAGTGTTTCTGGCTCCTGGACCCCCTCTGTCGTGGTGGAGGAGGCAGGCAGAGCAGCAGGTCACTCTCATCCTCAGAAGCATGTGGCGGCAGATGCTTGCATGACCAAGGACATAGGCACCAGCAGCAGCTCAAACCATCCTAGTCCTGCCCTGATGGCCTGCTTCCTCCAGCAAGACCCTGGTCCTAAGAGTCCCCCAGCCTCCCGGAGCAGGAGCCTCTAAGGTGACAGCCCACGCGAACCGAAAGAGCTGACTTTAGAGGCTCTGACCGTATCCAGTGTTATCTTTTTTTTTTTTTAAGATATTTTCCCATTTTTCAATGTAATTTTTAAAACAAAAGGTTGGAAGGGAGGTGTATACTGTAATACCATGTTTTTAAGGGACAAGGTTTTGGTGGAATTTTCAGCTCTTTCTAAGAATAAACTTACTTTTGTTTACATATCACCTATCAACAGATGTGCTGTGTTTTTCCTGGATTGCTGTATTGAAATTTTCATGTGTTTTTATTTTCAGAAAACCATCTTTTGTTATTTTGGAGGATTTTGTACATGTATCCAATGAAATACACTAATATCTACCCTCCATTTTTTCCCTCTGAAGTCCCCCATATTTCTCTCAACGTATCTCCTTCCCAACTTTTTGTCTTCCTTTTCATTATTTTTAATAAACCGCTAAGTCTAATTATTGCTATTTATATGTGCCCGGGTGTGGGGCCTCTTTCTGGATTTTTCAATCAGGGTTTTGTAAGTTTCTGGACTCAGTACTACATAGTAACTCTTCAGAGAATGATACTAGGGATAATATTGTCCCAGAACATCAGAAAGTACCTACTTTATCTTATTTTTATTCTCAAGCATAAGTGGAATGAGGTTATACTTAGGACTGCTTGTTAAAGATGAGACAATGGCCGTGGAGCAGGAGTTGAGGTCCTACAATGTCTAAAGTCCTATGTCACCCGAGTAACAGGAGGCCGAGGAAGCCTGCTTGTAGGTTTCTTTGTGGGTCCATGCTGCCAAATGCAAATTTGCTCCATGGCTCTGCAAAAAGAATTTTCCCAGTACTTGAAAACAAGACCAAAACAAAAAACAGAAAACAAACAAAACAAGGCATTGAATGTTTCTTTTTTTTTTCTTTTTTCTTTTTGGTTTTTCGAGACAGGGTTTCTCTGTATAGCTCTGGCTGTCCTGGAACTCACTCTGTAGACCAGGCTGTCCTCAAACTCAGAAATCTGCCTGCTTCTGCCTCCCTCTTCATAGCCAGTTACCAGATGTTTTCATCTGCACAGCCAGCTCCAATGAGAGCTTTCTCTTATTACCTAGACTTTGTTACCTGGTTGCCAAAATTCACGAAAAGGGAGAATTTGGTTATATGTCTTTGGATATCTCCATAATGTGATCCATGTCTAGAACATATGCAGGCATTCTTGGGCTGAAGATGGTCTGAGTTATGATTTTCCAATTTCATGGTGATGCAGGAGTTACCAGCATCCAGGAGAATATGAAGGTGGAATTCTGAATTTGAGCTTCGCCTGAATTTTCAGTAGGTGGTAGGATATCTTGTGATTCTGGTCAGCATCTCCCAGCCAGCCACATGAAAACAGGAACGGTTGGTCTTCTGCAGTGGACTGGATAGGTTGGCTGGGTTAAAT
Organism: Mastomys coucha; assembly: GCF_008632895.1. NCBI lineage: Eukaryota > Metazoa > Chordata > Mammalia > Rodentia > Muridae > Mastomys > Mastomys coucha. Next base: position 121,510,461 of record NW_022196897.1, read on the forward strand.
ACATCTTGTATTTCTAATGCTTTCAACTTACAATATGGGTTCATCAGACTTCATCCCCATCCTCAGTGAAGGAGTGCCTGCAACGGTTTTCCCTACTTTTCAGACCCAACCAAAGGGAATGATTGAAGCCAGAAAAGGAGCTGTACTGAAGTGCTCCTATGTAACTAACAGTCTCTCATGAGTTTGCCATGCAGTATAACAGGGAGAAGGTGAATGGGGATGGCAGAGAAAGAAAAGCTAATGTTGGAGAAATCAGGATAAATGTTTCTGCAAAGGCAGAACATAAATAAGGCATGTGCAAAGGGGAATAATTATGCAGTCATGACTTCTTAATATTACAGGGATCCTTAGCTATACCAGCTGCTTAAGGATACTGAATAAAACCCGTCATAGCATTTACTGTGAGAGTTTCTGGAATGAAGCCAGAGGAACACTTCAGCTTGCTGGATAATAGCCTGGAGAAGAAACACACTGAGTGCTGGTCATTGAGGAGCAGTGGCTGTGATGGGCAAGCCTGTTTGCAGGAGAGAGTGTTGCTCTCAGGGGATGCTCCTTTAATAGATTGAAGGTAGTGAGCCGGGCTAGCGTAAGGCAGAGCATACGTGCTGAGGACAGAAGCCTAGTTCCTGTCCTGGTTTCAGCAATAATGTGGAAAAGAAAATACCAGCACCGAAATAAGCAGTAATGGCTGCTGGGTAGTTGCCTGATACATATTTTCTACTCATAGGAGAATAAGAAGCCAGCCTCTCTCCCTTGTCAAGTAGTGCCAATAAATGCTATTTTCTTCCTCACTGGCATGTTTAAAAGACAAAAAATCTGGCTTTTTGACCAAAATGAAAGAATTAGACATTCATTTCAAGGCTGTTTGCATCCCTAATAATATTCTATGAAATAAAAAAAAAAAAAAAAAAAAAAAACCGGCTTGAAGAAAAACAGGAACCAAAATGGAAACTCTGACAACAGACCCTACACAAGGCAATAATTGCTGGGTCTGAAGTATCTCTTTGTGCTGTTGTTGAATTGAGCAATCATGCTACAGATAATATTTTCTAAGGTAAAAATCTATTGCTGGAAAATAGATGCTGCCCAATGAGCCATAGCATCCTGGATATATTTGATGAATATATTGTCTTCATCAGAAAGTGTTGTTATAGAGGCCCAAGGGAACTGAAAGATACCTAATTTCTGGCACACATTTTCAATTCTATATTTTCAGGGGAAGTAATTGTCTTGAAATAAAAAAAGAAACAGAAATTAAAATTCAGACCTTGACAACGGATCACAAATCTAAGGTAAGAAAACACCAGTTTTTACACGGTGACTTGCAAAGGATACTTTATAGTTTATGTTAGCAGGGGCCACTCTGGATTGATCTGGTATCAGAAACAATAGGAGAGAGTTGGACTGCTAAGGCAGGGTCAGAGGTTCGTGTTTGCCTCAGATTTCTTGTCTTTGAGAAGAGCCACTTCACAGAGAATCAACATCTTTTTGCCTTGGGTGTGGAAAAAACTAACAACATTTATGTTATTTGATAACCCTGATGCATCAAGTAAACTGGTGAGCGGAGAGGCTAGAAGAAGCAGTGAAAATACTGAACATACTTTCCTGGGGAGATAACATCAAACATGACACAGAGACAGCCAGACTGTGGGCTGAGTACATGCTTACATTTTACTGCATCTTTGTGAGGACTTTTAGGATGAGAAGAATCAAGCTGATCGTCTAAGAGTCGAGCCTAGTGGGGAGAATTGACAATTTCCCCAAGATCAATGAAAGTAGGATATTGAAAGACCTTTGGTAAGGTTGTGAGCCTTACGAGACCTAAATGCTAAGACTCTGGAAGAACACAAACATTATTTCAATAGTAATAATTTTAAATTAATAAAATTGCTAAAGCTCTCAACTACAACACAAGCTCAAAAGAGCAGCTCCAGTATGGCTATGTGTGATCTTATTGTCCAGGCCCATTGCTCTAACATATGCGTGGGCGAGTCGTGCTGTTCTAAATGGATTTCTCCTTTGAGTTTCATCTTTTGTATGGCAGCCGATGTGCATCCTGGGATATGAGAATTAGTGCCTCATGCACTATTGCCTTGAATGTTAGATACTTTCCTCCTAAAGCACAGAAACCTTGGCGATGGTCTCAGTTTGCTTTGGCTGTGTGCTAAGCTGCCAAAGCGTAATGCCTTTAAATAACTATCATTTATTAGCTCATTATTCTATGGGCCACAAAATTGAACCATATTCAAATGAGTGATGACCTTGACTTTGTGGGGCTCACTCAAGCATCTATAGTTAGCTGGGGGGGTTGCTCTCCTCACTCTGCAAAAATAGTTGTATTTCTTGAAGGACTTCCATCTCCAGCAGAGCAGTCCTGTCTCATTTAAAGGGCATTCCCCCTCTGGCCCCCAGAGAAAAGGGGAAAGGCCTTGTTGACCTCTACTTTAGACATATTTGCCATTGTCTCATTGACTAGAGCGAGTTAGAGAGTCAGATTTCAGGAGCTGGAGAAACAGCCCATAGCTCTTGACAAGAGATCTGCAAAGCCACCACTTTGCACAAAGTGTGGTCATGAGAAGGGGAGTTCTTCCTACTCTAGTGTCTGCTGACTGTGATGGAGTAAGCCATGATCTAGACATAAGAGAGCACTCAACTCTCTGTTCAGACCTATGCTGGAACTGACCAAGATCCAGACACCCTGGAGTATAAGATAGGCAGTGAAATACCAGGCCAGTGTAAGCTACTTAACAGCCAGAGTGGCGATTTAGCTCAGTACAACAGTGACTAGTGTATATTATTTTTGTGTGCCTTGCGACTGTCCATTGATTCACAATGTAAATTGTGATCTGGCCTGCACAAATAGTGTTGTGCTTTCAGTGCGTACTCGAGAGATTCCCGATGACCCCGTGCCATCTTTCCCAAACAGGTCAAAGAGATTGTGGCCCAGCACACAAAGGAGTGGTCAGAAATGATCAACACTCACAGTGCAGAGGAGCAAGAAATCCGGGATCTGCACCTGAGCCAGCAGTGTGAGCTGCTGAGAAAGCTGCTCATCAACGCTCACGAGCAGCAGACCCAGCAGCTGAAACTCTCCCATGACAGGTGGGAGGGCCAAACACCATACTGTAAACCTTGGTAATGACTGGTGTGTGTGTGTGTGTGTGTGTGTGTGTGTGTGTGTGTGTGTGTATACAAAACAAGCAGAAATCAATTTGACGTATTTCGCACACTTAGTGTGAGGAAGCTGACTTGTAAGAAGTACCCTCTCCCAGTGACTTACACGTGTGAAGAAGATACTACAATCAAGCAAAGTTAGCTAAGATTGCAAGTTGCTATAATCCATACTAAAAATGGTCTTCCTCTTCTAAATGTTCTGGGGCTCAACAGTAAGTTAGGGCTGGAAGTAAAATGGACCTGAGTTCTCTAGGAATGTGAGCCACTGGAGCTCCTAGGATGACTCTCATCTCACAGTGGCAGTGCATTAGAGAGCCTCCTCTTTTCTATATGTTGTTAGAACTTTGTGTTTCAGGAAGACAGACTTGTTCAGAAGGTAGCGAAGACCTACCAACTCATCTGCCTACCCCACTTAAGCAAAGCGCATATTGTGTTAGAAATACTGCCGAGGCTGAGCTGGACCTCTCCCTGGGCGGAAGAGCTTATCTGCTGATTGTATCTTTCCATCCCAGCATGCTTACAGCAAGCTTCCTCCCCATTAAGTACTGGCTGTATGCCACAGTTAGAGTATGCTGGCTTACCCAGGACAATACAAAACAGAAACCTTTTACCAATAGAGCAAAATGATCGTTTTTAAAATGGCAACTGCATCAATTATACGGTAGTATATGAAAATTCCCAGCCTTACTTCGTGTGAGGCATCCTGCTGTGAGAAAATAGAGTGGTTTGCCATAGATCCCAGTGCTTGTGTGAGGCAGGTGAATGGTGTCTGGCGTGATCCAGTTCCGTCAAGAAGTGTCCTGTACCCCCATGAAGTTCTAAGTACTTCGTTTGCTTATACAGTGTGAGAGCTTGTATTCCTTTTTCTTCAAGACTGCCCTTGATTAGGTATGTGCTCTACAGGTCTAGGCAGCATCAGCATCCCATCCTGCCTTTGGTCAGTGCTATAATGTCAGCTTGTAGGCATCCCTACCCCCCATTCCAAAACGTGTTGGAGTATGGGGCACTTCCTGGTCATCACTTTTGCAACCACATAAGAAAAATTATGAGTCTCAAAGTTAGATATTTTCTGAAAGAAATTTTAAAAATGTAATTTTTTCATTGTTTAGAAAGTCATTTTTGAAAACGACAAACCCAGCTGCTAATTTGATGTTACAAGTAAGTCTGTGCTAAGAGCACCTCTCAGAGTGACAGCGGAACTCAGGGTTTTTCTCCACTACCTGTTAGATGGTGTCTGTTTTTGTTTGGCAATTCGTCTTGTTTTTACCGAATGCTTGTCATTCATACAGTGGGCATTAGTAAGTGTCCTTGCTTACAGGAAAGGTAGGAAGGGTGAGGGGGACAGATCGGTCACTTTACAAAGAAACCATGGAAAACTCTGAGAGCGGCTGCCAGAGTTTCTCTCAGTGTCCTGCTGATGAGATGTAAGGTGGCTGACTAAAGCTGCATTTTCACAATGCCCATCTCTCTTGATGTAGAGAAAACCACTGAACTTAGGTAGCCAGACTCCTTGCCTGTACATTGCAGGCAAAGACCTAAGGAGGTGACTATAAGTTAAAAATTATTTGTAATTGCATCCTTTGAATATTCCAAACTATATGCCTTTATTGTCTACATGAGTGAATCAGAGAGAGACATGTCTATTATACATACCTGTGCACAGACACATTCATTAGTCACCTGTAAATACATACAAATCTGCTATTTCCTATACTTACTTGATACTATATAGCTCCTCTCATGTCTGTGGGTTATCGGTCAGCAGGAAGGTCACTCGTGAAGGTTATAGCATCCTGTCTCTTCCATCTCGCTGGGTCCCAGACAGTGCATGGTAAAGCTGGACATCTGTGCTTTTATGTTTGGTTGGTTTTGTTTGTGAGCAAATACAGCATCTGTTCACCAGCCACGATGCATGCTTCCACTAGATGGCACTACTTTCCTCAGCCATCTCCATTCACCTGAGCTCATCTGGGTAAAGAATGTGAACATAGTCCCACTGTTACATATTGCATTTGGGTTTTTATTTTTTATGTTATAAATCATAAAGGCAAAAAGAGGCATACATTCACATTTCTGTACCCTCTTAGCAAACATCAGAACTCCATCTGTCTGCTCACTGACCTTCAACAGTAGTCTCTCTGGACTTTAACTCTCCTCTGTATGCCTCTACATTTATTTATTTTTCTTGCTATTTCATAGGGAAAGCAAGGAGATGCGAGCCCATCAGGCTAAGATTTCTATGGAAAATAGCAAAGCCATCAGTCAAGATAAATCTATCAAGAATAAGGCAGAACGGGAAAGGTAAGTGTAAGAATGTTCACTAGGGAGAGGTAAGTGTGAGGGTGCTCCCTGGGACTGTCTAGTTTGTTAGGAACTAGTGTCTGCCACATTTGGTTATGTGAACTTGGCATAGATCTGAGATATTAATACTGCGGTGTTCTAAGAGTCCTGTTAGTACAGTTTCTGTGGAAGTCAATTATTACTGCAGTAGTAAAGTAGTTTCCAGTGTTTTCCTGATAACTACCACTGGTAAAACATATTCTTATTCACACAACGTATGTAAAAACCTGACAATAATTGATATAATTTCTTAGCATCCCTCCTACCATCATTCTGCAAGCCCCTCTCTTGCTCAGGTGTCAGTCAGCATGTCCTGGGTGAGACGGTTCTGACTATCAGGAAGGCTTCTTCCCACCTTGACGTGATGCCTTTGTCAACAGGAACTATCTGTAAATCTTCCACATAGACTTCCTGGTTTGTCTTCCAGCTAAGTGGGCTTTCTGGGAAGAGAAACTGAGGCAGGAATCCAGGAGGATGTCACTTACTTCCTCGTAGGAGACAGGGAAGGCAAAGAGGGGCGGGGCCAGACCTGAGTAAGGCTGTGCAATGGGCAAGCTTTTATTTACCACAGCTGGTAAAGGGAACCCGAGGCAGAGCAGCAGCCACGCTGCAGATAAGGGGGCATTGCCGGTGACCACAGATAACAGTCACCCCTCTACTCATGGTCCATCTCTGAGGACCCAGAAGCCTTCTGTTCTGCAAATAGAAGAGCAGGCAGAGCTGAGGGGACAATGGCCATCTGGGTCCCTGCTCACAAAGAGATGGTATCTAGTGACAGCCAGGTCCACTGAAAGACTGCTTTCTGCTCTACAAAGCACAGAATTCAGATTAGCCCTTGGGGACCAAAGAGTAAAATGAGTTTAGCATTTCAGACTCATGCATCACTCCATGAAGCATGGGCTGCTAGAAGACTTTGCAGCCCAAAGACGGGGGTCTCTGTGCTTCAGCTCTGGCTGCCTGGCCTTCTGGGATACTCAGTGTATACTGACGTTTCTTAGGCAGGACTGTCCCAGTTGTATTTATTCTTTTCAGTCCTTAAATGATGCTAGGTAATAGTCAATCAAGATATGGCAAAATATAAAGCATCCAACTAGTTGATACATCCTTTATGGTAAATTATTATAAAATGCCTTTTCAACGTAATAGTGCCACCCCTCAGTGGGAAGTAGAATTCCACAATACTTTTTTTTATTATATGTATTTATTTACTTTATATGAGTATGTTGTATTTGTAAGGTGGGGAAGGGGAGAGCATACAGAAGCAGCCACAGTCACACAGGGTGCTCATGTGTAGGTCAGATGACAACTTGCAGGAATTGGTTCTCTCCTGTGAACACAGGGATCAAACTCAAATGCTCAGACTTGGTTGAAAGTTCCTTTATCCCTTGAGCCATCTGACTAGCCCTCCACAGTGATTTTGACCTGGAGATAAATTGTTCTTTTTAACTGTTTGGCCAAGATATTTCTCAATCGTTGTGGAGTGCCATCTGTGCCTCCCAGTAAGGAGGTTCAGGGGAGGACATTAGTCATCTGTTCCAGCAATTATTTGTAGACTGGTATTGTAGCATCTCTTTGGCTCTTGTTCACTTTTCAAAGGTGCCAGTTTGGACACTTTCCCATATAATGAACTTCACTTAAGAGTCTTATATACATGGCAATACATCTTCCACCCCAAAATCTCAAATATTCAAAACATAATAAATACAAATTATTTTATTTGATTTTTTTTAGACTATGGTGTTAACTTTGAACTCCTTTAGGCTGTACAAAGTGAAATATAAAATTCAGCATGAAGGCTGGGCTGCTAAGTAGTCCTTTATTGTGTTTTATCAAATGTGTTACACACTGGACCTGGTTCAGCTAAGTACAAACTTTCTTTTTCTTTTCTTAACATGCAGTGCCTTATTATATTTTGTAGGCTAGTCTGGAACTCATTAAGATCCTCCTGTCTCAGAATATTGAGCTCTGGGATGAGGGGAACAGCCAATAGTCTCAGCTTATAAATCACCTTAAACTTTAAAATGCTATTAATATCATTAGCTAGGCTTTAGAAATGCTTTCTTTTACCAGGTGTTGGGGGTGCATGCCTTTAATCCCAGAATTTGGAAGGCAAAGGTAGAAGGATCTCTGAGTTTGAGACCAGCCTGGTCTACAGAATGAGTTCTAAGACAGCCAGGGCTACACACACACACACACACACACACACACACACACACACACACAAATCTTTATTTTGATTTTTATGTATTGACTGAAATTTTGTATCCATCATTACATGGTTCTAAAGCATTAACAAACTGCTGTTTCTAAAATAACAATAATAACCTCTGTGCCAAAAAGGCACTTATCCATATAGTATCATATTATACGTAGTTGTGGCTTTGGCTTTATCATGCTGCCAAGGACTAAAGCTAAAGACTTATTATAGGACTTAGCAAGACCAATAGAAACTAAAAACTTATTCTTTTAAACAGAAATTATACAGTATTTATATACAAAATGAAAATGCAAACACCGTTTATCATGGTCAGAAACTATAGCGACTTTTACATGAAAAGTATGGGTATTTCTTAAAAGATGTGAAAATTAATGCTCTGAACAATCAAGGAAGTTAGAAACCAAAGTGAACATCAAGATCTCAGGTCAAAATAAATATCAGAATGCACTAAGTACTAAAGTAGGAGAAAAATAAGCAAGAGAAAGCATTCAGAAAAGTAATAGCTTATCTAAAAATGGGGGGAAAAAACCTAATGACTCACTCAGTAGATTGTCATCAAGAATGATCATGAGGAGAAAAGAAACATGAATTAGTGATATTTGGAATGAAAAGTGAAAATAAACAGGCAAATCATTTTCAAAGCAGCTATAATGCTAATGGTAAATCTGAAACTATGCATGGAATGGAGAATCGCTTGAAAAATACACATGTCCCCGTGGACAGCCCCACATCAGTGTGAATACAGTCAACACTAATTGGATTTGGGGGTTATTAATGATGATAATAATAACAAAATAAGACATGAACTCAGAGGGCAGGCCCTGGGGGAAGATGGAGGAAGGCAGTAGGAAATTTACAGTGTATATATGTATAAATTTTCCAAGAAGAAAAAAAACAATACTATTCTAAAAGAGAAAAGGAAAACTGCACATGCCGTGAGCACAAACGGAGAAGCCTAAGCAGCCACCATTGCTACAGAAGTTCACCCATTTCTATGTCGTGTAGTCATGAAAAGTCCCACACAGTTAATAGCCTGATGCACTAACCTAAGGCCGGAAGCTGTGGGGTGAAGATGAAGCTGTCTATATCCTACCAGCAAGCAAGTCTGGGAGCTTGCATTTCTGAAGGAAATATACCCAAAATATCCTAAGTCCTGAAAACACACAAAATGAGGTTAGCATGCCAGCAGTATCAGTGCCTTGTGGGATCCCATTAGAAATACTGATGCCCGGGCCCTCTCAGCCCGGCTGAGTCAGACTCTTAGATTTGGAGCACAGCAGTCTGTCTTTAACACAGGAAAGTTTGAGAACACTTAGATGTATTTCATGTGGACACATCCATTTTGGTTAAAAATACTAAGCTACGGCTAAGTGAGCCGCCTCTGTCAGCCTCCGGACTTCCCCCAAGGAGAGGAAGAAGGGAAAATAGAATGTGAAGGAGTACAGAGAAAGATTAAATTTTATGTCTTTAAAAATAGGAGAGCAGGGACTGGGCAGATGGCTCTGTGGTTCAGGGTGCCTACTGTTCTTGCAGAGGACCTCAGTTCACTTCCCAGCGCCCACTTGCCAGCTCACAACTGCCTGTAACTGTTGTAGAAAGCATTTAATCCCTGCCCCTGCCTTTGCTATTTAAGTTCCTGGACGAAGGACACACACAGAGCTTTATATTTGCAATAAGCCTGCACAAGAGCTGGGCAGACATCTACCCTCCATACTGTTTGAATCTACTTTCCTATCAATAACCCTGAGTACTACTGAACTATGTTTCATCTGGGCTGCTCTTAACTCTAATTGGCCATCCCACAGGGCCAGGTTCTCTTGACTCCTAACCTTTCTTCTTCCTCCTTCTCCTTCCTCCTCCTGCACTCCTCTTCTTCCCCTCCTGGTCCTCCTCAGACCCTAAGCCCTGAAAAAACCTAAACCCCCATCTATGTCTCTTCTGCCCAGCTATTGGCTGTTGGCATCTTTATCTACCAATCAGAAATGACTTGGTCACAGGTTACATACAGACTTCAGGACTTGGGGGCCTGCACTTAGCATTACAAAGCCTCAATGTATAACTCCAGTACCAGAGGCTCCAACACCTTCTGTCCTCTTAGGGCTCTTGCACATGTGTGGTGGAAATAAACTCACATGGGTAAACACACATTCACAGGAATAGGAAATTATAAAGAAGCATAAGCATTGGTTGATCTGAGTGATGTGTACAGGTGGTTTTATATTTTCCTATCTATTTTGTGTGTTTGGAAAAATGATACAATAAAAATTAAAGGGAAAGGACGTAACAATCTTTTCCAGGAAGTGAGGGAAGACAGTTTCTGATGGATGTAAGTGAAGCAGTCCCACACACTGTTGAACTGACTTATTTGTCTCCATTGTTTTTAGGCGAGTCAGGGAGTTGAACAGCAGCAACACTAAAAAGTTTCTAGAAGAAAGAAAGAGAGTGAGTATCCCATGTTTTCTTGGCACTCCTCTTTGGGAAAAATACCTTGTGCTTGCATCCTAGCCTTGCAAGCTGATTTGCTTAACCTCATTTTTCCTGTACATTAAAGTTGAGCAGTTTCACATTAAGTATTCCAGCTTTGCCCCTCCCTGAAACCCAAATTGATCTCTAACTAAAATCATAATGGAGATTAACTGACAGCACTTTGTGGAGGTGACAGTGCCACCTTCCGGTCATGCTCAAGTGCTCAGCCATTTTCTAAGACTTCGGAAGGAAAGATCTGCCCAATATACACTATGAGTTTCAACCATTAACGGTTTTCAGGCTCTTTTTTCGTCCCTTTTTGAATAGTATGATCACCTTCAGTTAAATTATAAACCCGGTAAGCTATCCATCATTCATAATTTTGAGACAACATGATGTTGATCACATTTTCTTTCCAGCTGGCGATGAAGCAGTCAAAAGAAATGGATCAGTTGAAAAAGGTCCAACTGGAGCACCTAGAATTCCTAGAGAAACAGAACGAGCAGGTATTTCACCTCGTGTAAATAACAGACATAGGCAGCCCGTCAGCTTCAGGGCGCAGTGCCATGGCCCACAGGAACCCTGTGGTCAGGGAATACAGTGGAAGGTAGAGAAACTTGCTGGGTGCTTACTGTACTACCTCCTCTTCATCTGAAAAGAGCAGAAGTGCCTTTTGTGGAGAGGGAGAGACAAGAGGCTATGGGGGATTAAGAGTGCAAAGTTGTCCTTCAGGTCTAGGATGGGTTCTGAATGTGATGGTCCTAAGCAAGCAAGTTATGAACCACTTCTCCATTTTTGTTTGCAGCTTTATAGCTTACAGCCTGTATGTATTAGTGTGTTAAAAGTAAAAGAACCGTCCATTTTCAGCATCAATCTAAAAAGTGAACTTGTAAATTCTTCCCAGGGCTTCACAGTAGAATGTAAATTCTTGTCCCCACAACTCAACAACCCAATGAAGAGTGCTCAGCCTCGTCTCACTGGTTGTTTTTCAAAAAAGAAAAACACTCAATAGAGAAGAACAGTTGTACACGGCAGTAGTTACCCAAACTCCACTTAGGCTGGACAAGTCTGTTGCCACAAAGCATGGAAGTGTAGTGTAGCAGGCTCCATCCCACTTGAACCGCTGCCCAGCAGGCTTCCTTTGGACCTCTAGCGCCCAGGCTGGAACTCCCAACAATGTGCACATTTCCTCTCTCACTTGGTCCCATTCCAATCTTGCTTCAGACTGTGGACTTTGGTGATTGTTTCCACAGTTTAGAAACTGTATAGAGCTTTTGAAGAAATATCCATATTGCATTTTTCTTTCACGTTTCTTCCCTTCTAGAAAGCAATCCTACCTAAGAATTTTTTAGATTCATCCTGAAGAGTACTTCAGAAGGAGTTGCACTTTAAAGGTCCTTAAAAGAGAGGAACACAAAACCACACAGTCATTTGTTTGTTCAAGCTTAGGTAACAGACCTAGCTTCTTGTTTCAAGTCCTTGCTTTCTGTTGGACAGAGCCCAGTCCTCTCCTGGGCGTGAATTAAGTTCAGCCAGTCAGTTCTAGTCCTGAATACTGCCCAGGTCCTCAGGAGAGACACTTCACATGTTTGGTCCTGGCAGTCCAGTTCATTTGACCAACTCATAAATACATCACATACTGGTATACTTCATGCAACTTAAATGTTTTCTGTCCTGAAAGCACTTCTTAGTATGTGTCCCTGAAATGACATGAGACTATAAGAAAGGGTAAAGCCCCCATGATCTGCAAAGCTTCAGAACTCAACTTGGGGAGGTGGGATTCAAAAAAAAGCAGAGGATGAACATCCCTGAGAGGCTTTAGAATCTCCTTTCAAAGTAAGGACTGATAAAAGGCAGGGCACGCTCAGGATTTAACTATCTAAATTAAGAAACTATTTAGAAATTACTGTGTTGCTTAGCAACAAGTTTGACTAAAGAATGTAAATGTGCTAAAAATTACTCATCACTACATAGCTAGAGAATACAGTTTTCAGGTGTTGCTACTTTTACTGCATAATAAAGGAATCACTATGAGTGTTATACTAATACATGGGTGATTTGAACTATGTAAGACTACTTGCATTAAAATCCTGGGTTACTGGTAGTTATATCGATTAGATCATGTTGGAAAGATGCAGGATTTTTGTTCTTAAAACTCACATATTACCTACTAATGTGTCGTAAATAACATCTACCACCCACAAAAGTGATACTTTGAGTCACAGAAACTTAAGAAAGCACCAAACATGAAAAATATTCAGATGTAAAAATATAATGATATTCAAGGAAAAGACATTCAAATAGAAATTTCCAGCAAATGTAGAATTGGGAATTGAATTTCTACATTAAGCTTTAATTTGAAAATATGATATCTTTTGTTGCATAACAGATTAAACACTAGGTTTTCGTAGTGTATTTTTTTAACATGAAGGTCAAGAAGCACTGGACCCTCATTCCCTCTGTCTGCTATAACACTTTACTGTGCACAGTGCAGAGATGCAGGGATCCCCTCCCTTCCTCATAAACACAAAAGCTGAATCCATGGAACAGAACTCCATTCAAAACCAAGTACACATTTCTTTAGCCAAGTGGTCACCATATTTACATAATCCCAGACTTCTAAAGCAATCTTCCAACCCTTTGTTAAATCCCAGATTTCTTCCTCGTGTATAAACCAATGATGCCTTAATTAAACATCCATATAATATTGCCTTTTATGGTTTCTTACTTTTTCCCTACTGTAGTGCTCCTAACCATGCCCTAAAAACACCCAAATAAAGCCTGGTGGATCTGTGTGACTAACCAGACCACTGTGAAAGGCACTGGGAGAAACAGCTCTTCAGCTCACACAGTGTGGTCTGGATCCTTCCCTTTGTAAAGCACTTTCTAGCCTGGCTTCTTTTATCAGCCAGTTGTTCACTTAGATTTCCAAGGGCCAGGACATATAAGTACACATATGGTAATCTTGTGACTTAGTTTTTCTCATAGTCCTCCAACCACCCAGTGTTTCATCTGTCTTGACATGTACCATTTCAGACATTTAATGATTCCATTACTGTCACATTTAAGTCTTAGAAATTAATATCTGTCATCAGCCCTACCATTCAGTAGAGTGAGGGGAGGGCTCAGCAAAAGCTAAGGCTCCCTACCCACTCACAGGAGAGCGTCACACATTGTGCTAATCGGCATTGGTCGTCTGTTTTGTTATTCCTTTTCCCTTTGTTGAGCCCAGCTTGGGGAAAGTTGTTGCTAATGGGTGTGTACATGTTTTACTCTTAGCCCTTTTGCTTTTCTGTATATGGTTTTGCATTCATTTCTCAAAATCACTTCAGTATTCATTTATTTTCTTTGTTTTCTATATATGACTCAATTTTGACATTACTATTTTTGTACAAACAGCTTTTGAAATCCTGTCATGCAGTGTCCCAAACACAAGGTAGGAATGAAATTTTGATGATAAGCAAGACCTTGCTTTCCTTCCTGGCTATGTCAGTATTCTTGGTTTGATTTCCATTTATGACTCCCATCTGGTCATAGCTAACTGATATCTTGAGGGTTTAGATGTAAAACCCTGGCGATTTCATGCTTGAATTCCTCATACTACTTAATCTGAAATGCTGTCACATTTGCTTGTGGGAGTGTTTTAGCCAGCATTTCCAATTACAAATCCAAGAATTGGGTTGTTACCATGCAGACAACCCAGACTAAGAACATTATTTTTATATAATGTTTGTTGGTGCTTTTCAATGATGTAATGTTGTGGTCTATGTGCAGAAATGTTATAATACAATGGTTTTTGCCATGTTCTCTGTTAAGTCCGGTCTGCCTATGGCTAGTCACCCTTTATAAGGTGACTATATAATTGAATATTAGAAACAGAAACAAAAATGTTTTTGAGAAAGATGTGTGCTGTAATAGCCAGACATCTGCTAAGTGATCCCAGGCAATAGAAATGGATGGCCATGCTGCTTGTGTAACAGTTTAGCTCTCAGGGGAATCTTTAATGGAATTTAATTATACATTTTATACTATATTCAATAAAATCCTTAAATACAAAGGGGCCAAATGTAGGGAATCTTTTATTACTGTTTACTGAACACCAAGTCATTTAATTTCCAGTGCTGAAAATGTGTCACTGTCATCTCTCATGGATACTGTTTGTGTCATTATTTCATGTTTGTATATTTTCTCCATTTCTTCATTTTCTTGTGAGTATTACTGTATGTCAGGCATTGAAAATTATATGGGTAGAGGGACTCATTAGCCCCAAATTTACATGGATCTAAAATTCTTTAGTGATGTCATGTCTACCCTCACTAAAATGAAAACGAATGCCATAATGTTGAAATAAAAATAACAGCACTGCATTGTCTGTGATATAATTGATTTTTGTTCTGGAACTTCATTTGGGAGATTTAGGTACTTCTAATATGATCTAGAATTGGCCAGCCCCTGACCTTCCATTTAGCCGGAATATCAAAGCAGACAAGAACCGTAATATCACGGCACTTCAGAATTTTCCTTTCAAAATATATCTCTATATATTTGTCATGTTTCTATTCTTAGCTGTTCTTTGTTTCAGTGGCATATCACTGAAAAACGGAGGAGGGTTTCTTACCTTTTCAAACGGTGTAAGCATGTGGGTTGGGCATCTAGGCTTTGGTTGGAAAGTAAGTCAAAGTTGAAATGAACCACTTGATTGATTTCCCCATGTTCATCCATAGAACCTGCTTCTATAGCCCCTCTCAAATAAGCTTGTTGCTTTAGTAACTGTCTTAATTCACGATATCAAATTCATCCTGGCTTATATCCTCCCAGTCTATAAGAAAGTAAATTACTTCAGAGAAGCAAGAGGCCAGAGTTTGGATAGTAAGGTTTCTGGCATCCCACCTGCTCCTGTAATGTTCTGTTTATAGGACCCTAGCCAAAGCTGTGTAACATACATGCTCGTACCTTGCCTATCCCCATTGATAGACTCTGAAGTAATTACTTTTAATTAAACTTCAGGCTGCTTGAAAAATTAGTTGTATGTAAGAAATGCTATTCTGAAAGTGATAGAATTATCCAAAGTCACATGACAATAAATCAAACATTTTGATTTGACATCATCTAAGTATCTGGCCCAAGTTATTTTCATGTGGTTTTCCCTGAAACTTGTAGGACAGATTTTCTCAGATTTTTGTGTACCATTAAAGTTTCTTGGAAGGTCCTGTTGAAATAAAGATTCAGATTCTGTGGATCTTAAGCAAACTCCAAGATTCTGCAATTCTGAAAATAACCCCTAGAAGTTCTGAGACTGTCAGTCCACTTAGCAGAAGAGAGGCTAGAGCCAGTGGGTACCTTCAGAAGGTAATTTCCGTGTGTAAGACTGTGTTTCTGGTGTTGTAGGCGAAGGAGATGCAGCAGATGGTGAAATTGGAAGCCGAGATGGACCGCAGACCAGCAACAGTAGTATGAAACTCCAGAATTCAAACTGAAGCTGGAAGACCATGGAACACCAGAAGATCATGCCCAGCTTCTGAACATAGACTCCACAGACAAAAGCTGTTTGCTTTGGTTTCTTTTATGTATAGACACGGTGTTACCTGAAACCACATGGACTGGGGATAACTGAATGTTCTTCTATTTAACAATTTGAGTATTGAATTTCTTTGGCCAACCAAAAGTAGCTATGTACACACACACACACACACACACACACACACACACACACACACACACGCAGAGAGAGAGAGAGAGAGAGAGAGAGAGAGAGAGAGAGAGAGAGAGAGAGGAGAGAGATCCCCTATTCCTGACAGGCAGAGTTGAACCATGATACACAACTTAAACATGTTTGCTATGAGACAGCATCACAAGCCAGTGGGCTTGGTGATAACAACTCTGCTTTGTGGTGCATTAGGACATGTTTGAGCTGCTGCTGCTGCAAAAAAATTTAGTGCATTAGTAACTTAATAGTAAGCGCATGCACTAGAAGAAGCAACTCTGTCTACAGTTCATTAGCAGAAGTGGTGGTCTGCTATACAAATCACTTTGCAGAATTTTCTACACCTAAGTTACCTCATCAGTAAGTGCCACGTCTTTACCATGCCATAAGATGCTAACTTCCTGTAAATGTTGCAGAAATCGTTAGGACAATAGAGACACAAAATGGTGTATCTGTGCCAAGCTCATCAATGCTCCAAGGGGGACTCGGCAGGCTCGTTTCAGAAAGTTTACAGCTCACACTGCTTTGTAGGAATTGCTTCTGCAGATTCCACATTATTGCAATTCACTATACACTATAAGGATCGTGAAGTGGTTATTGGCAAATGTTTGTAAATGTGACCATGTACAAAGTATTTATACTCCTTAATTCTCACGGTTATAGCGCAGAATCATCTAAATGTTACCACACGACAAGACTAGTCATCAGGAATCATAGACATAATGTTTTGCATGACGCACAAGCACCAATTATGACTAACCCATTCAGACACAGTTAACCTAACACCAAATAAATACTGGTTAAGTAAATGTATGGCACAGAATATGATTTGACTATCAAGACTTTTAGCATAATGAAAAAGTCTATATATATGTGTATATGAATTATGTGGGCATTCTTGATACTTCAAGTTCTAGTTTGAAAAATACATAACTAATTTAATTTTACACAAAAATATTTATGCAGATTTTCAGACTTTCATATCAGGAAATAACCTTTTTATGTCTGTTAAATATCCAAACGATTTGCTACCGTGTTAATCTGCATGGTCTTCTCGCCTGCTGTAGCTGCCTTGCGGGTGGCGCATAAAGTGGACCTGTGGGATTACGTCATGCTGCCCAAACCCAGAGGAGCGTGCAGAGACCCGGTAGCCTCGCAAGAGTCAGATTCCTGATTTTAGAATACAAAATGCCAACTTAATTGTTGTATATGGTTGTACAAAGAGATTCTGTGTGTTCCTCTGACGAGGGCAGAGAAGAATATGATACCATGAAGGCTGAAATTCAATGTACAACTTCTCTAATAAAAAAAAATGAAAACACTCGTAACATCTATAAGGAGTATTGGCTTCCACAATGCTTTCTAAAAATACCTTTGCCTCTTCATATATGTTCTCTTCATTATTTTCAAAACAAGGGCTTTATTTCATAGCCCCATGATGGTTCCCCACAACTGGCACACAACACACAGATTCCCCATACAGAAGTCATGAGCTTTTCTTTTTCCTTAAGAGTTATGAGTTGAATATCTCACAATAGCTCTGTACTCTGTTGAATTCCTGATTTTCTTTGTAAAACAGTGGAATCAGACTGTGTATTTTCAACACCAACATCCCATTTGATAAAAGGTCCTCACATTGGGATTGCCAGTTTTCAAGTAATTTGTTAGATTCTCTTCCTCGAAGCTACTGCTCCCTCCAAGAGCCCCAGGGCAGCCATTCTGTCACCTGCCCTGAAGCTATCACTTGCCACTTACCTCTGCTTTTTAGAAGTCTCCTAGTTTCCCACTTTTCTGTTCATGTGACCTCTGGGTCTCCCACCTTCTATACCATGGTGAATATTTATAGTTTGCAGTTTTAGATCCTGAAACAGTTTTAATTTATCCGAGATTACTTTTAAGTATTTGAGGCATATTTACCCATAAAAGATCTATTGGAACAACAGTCAACACATCTAAAGTAACAGCAAAATTGTGATTTTTGCTGTGTATTGAAGAGGTGGATCCGCATCTAAAAGTGCTTGCTGTGTTTACAGGTGACCAGGGCTTGAGTTCCCAGCACCCACATCCAGGTGGCTTACGACCAGCTGTCAATCCAGCCTCAGGGGATCTGACCCCCTCTTACCTCTGTACACACCCACGTACACGTGGCAGACACACAGACACAGACACATTTTTTCAAGTTTATGCACCCAAATTCTATAATTGTTAAAGAAAAAAACCCTCGACAATTAAAATGACTCATTCTCTTCTAGCATTAGAACACTGCTGTTTTTCAGGGCATATGCTCTAGTGCCCAGTCCCATTCAGAGCACTCTCTCCTGCAGGATCTCCTATGAGCTCCTTCTCTAGATAATATCTGGCTACAAAGGAAGCTCCTTGTCTTCTGCTAGATGGGAGGAGCTTCTGGCCTTCCCATTGTCCAGAAAATCCAAAATGCCCTCCTCTGAAGCTCTGTAAAGTGAGCCTTTCTACCTACTTTTTCAAGATCACTGTTACTGTTCTCATCACAGTTGCTCATTTCAGCAATTTTCTGGTATATCCAGATGTGTTGTATCTTGGTTGTGCCGCCTTGGATTCATCCACCATGACACCAGCTTTGTCTAGGTGTCTCGTATAGTTGTTCTAATACAGTCGAGCCTCACAAATCCAGAGTCCTTGATGTGTTCTGGAGCTAAGTCCTAAGAAATGCAAAGTGAGCCTGGTTTTACTAAGCCACAAGACTTACCTGGGTTTCTGCTGTTATCTGGCTTCTGTATATAGGAATTTTATATTTCAATTTAACTTGATTACTTTTTAAATCGGGTGCTTTTTGTTAAAGATCCAGTGGTTTTAGATCTATGAATGTATGTCTGTGTTCTCTGCTGCATTCCATTGATCCATGTGTCTGGTTTTTGTTCAAGTACCACACATTTCATGTTACTATGGCTCTGCAGTATAATTTAAAATCAAACTGTGATAGCCCTCAAATTGGTTTTTT
>NW_022196897.1:121529349-121556849 GCF_008632895.1 Mastomys coucha
TGTGTGTGTGTTGTTTCCATACACTTTTAAGAATTGTTTGTTCTATTTCTTGTAAGGTCACCCTTAAAATATTAATGTAGACCACATTGAATCTGGAAGTGACTTTTGGCAAGATAACCATTTCTCAGTATTTATTGGTGCTACACCATAAGCATGATAGATTTACCTTCTATTATCTTCTTTAATTTCTTCAGTATCTTAAAGTTTCTATTGCAGAATTCTTTTACTTCATTGGCTGAGTTTATTACTAGGTTATTTGTTTATGCTATTATAAATACCTTTTCCCCCTAATTTCTTTCTCAGCATATTTCCTATTGGTTTATAGAAACGTACGGATATGTGTTGAGTTTGTATCTTGCTACTTTACTAAAGTTTATCTCAGCTCAGTTTTTCCTTCAGAGTAGAGCCTTGGTTCTTATCTTTATCCTTCCACAGAGGACATTTTTGATAAACTGGAATATTGACACAGTGCTATACTTGGTCTCAGAGTAAGTAGATCTTCCCTTTTGGAGAGAAGAAGGACAACATTATAGGAAAGAAGTTTGCTAAGTGACAGGAACAGAAGGAATAATCACAGGTCATCAGGGGACATATTTATGGATTTCACAGAATAAAGATAATTCTGCTTGTCATGTCTCTTGACTTAAGGGATGGTAAAATGTGAAGAATATGTACATGTGAGAATTTGTGAAACCTAGTATTTCAAATGTTTTATACACAATCTTAAAGCCCCAAGCCTTAAAGGGGGAAGAAAATTTCAAATATAAGGCACAAGAGCATCCTTCAGAAAACCTTCCAGGACCATCTGCACCTGGGTCAGACATTCAGCAATGAGCTTCCTAGAAAGTAATTGTAAACAGGAAAGAAATCTATAATTTATCACTTGTTGAGAGATCTGTTTTCTCTCAGTTGTTTCATCCAATCACATGCCTTCAATTATGCTTGTGGAATGTCTTATAACCTTGTGAGGAGAGTCTCAATCTCTCCTCCTCAACATTGTTTCCTCCTTAGAGATGTCAAGCCTTAATCAGATAGTGTTCACATTGGGTGTAATTAATAAAAAATGGAGGCCAGTTCTCCATCTGTTCTCCCTATTTGAGCAATCCTACCCAGTGCTTAAGCTTGGGGCAATCTTTCTGCTTGGCTTCATCAGCCCCCATTCCCAGCTGCTGACACATCTATAAATCGTACCTCTCTGTCTGAAAAGCTTTTTTCTCCTCCTTTTAAACTTCTCTGCTTCTTGGACATCCAGGAGTTTGAGCTTTCCTATTTGTAAGCATAAATTTTTTTGCAACTTACTTTTAATAAGGGTTCCACCTCTCCTCTAGCCCACCACCCAGCAGAGGTGGTGGAAGAGAAAAGTTATTAGGATATGGGGGAAGTGGACCAGTTCAGTAGTAGTTCTTTGAGGGTGAGCTCCATCTTCTTTGGCAGCAGTTCAGACCTGTAGCAAACACTAAATACAATTCAGAAGCTACAGGTCAGTCCTCTAGGCAGGCAAACATCAGTCACAAAATGGTGGCTTCAATCCAACCCTTTCAGCAAGCAGACATCAGGCACAAACCAGCAACTCTAGTTCAGTCCTGAAAAATACACCAGACTTGCCAGCCAGCCTGAAGTGAGGCTGCAGAAGAGACAGGCTGTTGCAGAAACCTCAATAGCAGTTCTTAGGTGAGTTTCAATGGCGGTGTTATCACAAGTTGAACTCAACAACACTATGTAAGGTGAAGCAATACATGTGTGTTGTTAGTGAAGAATAAAGCAGCAGAGCAAAGCAAACCAAGGCTCAGTGCTCATATTCCACCATCTGTGGGGTCGTAGTTATATTCCTTCATCAAGTGTCCTTTCTCCTGGGTCTGATTCAGGAAAAAGTCTTTCATGTGTTTGCTTTAACAAGACATCCTTTCACGTATGTGCCCCAAATAAACATCATTTGATATAACTAACTTTCCAAGGAGGCAGAAGTTTCCACTTCACCTATTCAATTTCTGTTCCCTGCAGATCCATTTCATATACACAGAATCATTTTGCCAAATGATGATCCTAATCATATTTCCATGCCATTCACATGCAAGGGATTCATATCTACCTGCTAAAGAATCACATTTACTTTATTAAACACAGTATTCCATTTCTAGTCTAAACTCGTCTACTCACATCTCCCATTTCAGCTTAGCATTCATTGTTAACGATGGATAACACCCATCTTTTCTAGTCCACTACACAATATTTTATCCATAAACAATCTCTCCAGCCAGGCAATACTGGCACACACCTGTGATCCCAGCACTTGGGAACCAGAGGGAGGTGGATCTCTGAGTTTGGAGTCAACCAGGAATATAGAGAAGGAATCCTCCTCAAAGTTGCCTTTAATTTTCAAAGAACAAGGGGCTGTTAACCATTATAGGATGGTTTGAAGTATTTTCTGTAGGGTGAAATTTAGGATTTATAACTGTGTAACTTCATGAGCAGGAAATATCTTCAAATACCTGACTGAAAATCTTCAAATAAGCTTTTTGCTGTATATGTTTTCAGTTCCAAGAAAAACCAATACTTCAAATCCGTTAGTGCCCTTTCGAAGAAGTCCAGAGCTGGATAAACAGTCCAGGGATGGAACACAAACCTAGGACATGCACCATTTTCAGCAAAGCAAAAATTAAAACATCCAACCACCATAAAGGCCACCAAGGAACTTAACAAGTGAGTCTGTCAACACTAGGGGAATGTGGAGAGTGGAGAAGAGATATTTAGCTCATTGTTGGTGTTCAGGTTATATCATTTTAAACCTGAAATAGCTCTTCCTTTGCACTTCTGTAGCTCTAAATGAGGACCACATTTTGTTGAACTTTTCTGTGATACTCTGAGTTTTGAAGAATCCCAAGCACACTTTAATAGTTGCACCTTTAATATAAATCTGAGGTGATAGAGCTGACATGAATACTTATGAACCTTTGTCTTTAATATTTCATGAAAAGCATTCTGTTCCATCAGAATAGTGAAAACTATTAAGAGGAGGGAACAGAAGATAGTTTTAAACAGCAACATCATTATTTCTGCACAAAAAAGAAAACTATATGCCTGTATCAGTAAAAGAGGCAAAGTCCCTTCCACATTCCTATCTTTGACTGACTTTCATAGAAATAAGAGATGGAGTTCAGTTCCTGAGCTACTTCATCGTGGACATAGTTAGACACTATCACAATGCAATAACAATAAAATTCAGCAAACAAGAATATATCCAAGGCTCAACAGTCTGTTTTGCTAAACACCAGCTTACTTGATGTTCCAAGAAATTTCTTTCCAAAAGAAAGGAATCTACATGTTCACCAAAATTCTTTATTCTTAATATTAAAAAAAGTAGAAGCCAAGTTACATCAAAAAGGGACCACATCAACATATGCGGTCTCTTTATAATGCCAATCACAGAAAATCCTAGAGTAGTTTAGAACAGGTTCTCTCAGGTGACCTGGGCTGATGGGAGTGTAGAAGTGGTTCTCAGAATGTGTGCTGGACATCTTGTGTTCCAAAGAATCTACATGATGACATGGGAGTATCTCTAGTTGCTAGTTCACCTCTGTAGATGGCCAATGTGTGCATGTGTGTGTGTGTACATGCACCATGTGCACGTGTATATGTGTGTGTGTATAAATGACATCACAACAGATTAAAAGGAAAATTATCAGAATGTAGATGATTCTATAAAGCTAGACATTAAAAGATGTGAGATGATATAAACAGCACCACCCTGCCAGTATAGTGATGTCATTTTGCATTTAAAATTACTATGAACATATATTACTATGTATTAACCTATATTACTATGTAACCTATATTAGTTAAATATTAGTATGTGGTAGATTGATTGCTACTTTATTGGACTGGTAAATATTTGAAAATTACTGTTTTAATTTCTAAGTGAAATACTTATGATTCATACAAACAAAAACTCAAATTTCTGTAAGCACATTAACGAGTCCCAAGACTAAAGATTTTAAGAAGTGTTGAGTTATAATTTGACTTGATCAAAGGTTATGTGAACATAAAGCTAATCCATGTGTGCAATTAAGACTCATGTTCCCCATTACCTGTATATAGTCCAAAACTATTTAAAATATAAATGGAAAAAATAGGTATATATTTATGGCACAACATAAATGAGGGGGAATTAGCACATCATTTATTATACAGAAATAAATACACATTTTCTCAAGATCATTAGGAATTATGACAAAATAACAAAACTTCCTTGAAGCCAAATGGGGACCAGCAAAGAGGCATAATTATCTAAAAGTTGGATTACAAAATTAAATCTTTGTTCCTTTATGAAGAGGTTAGTCCATATCCCTCTTAGAAAGAGTAGGAAATTCTGTGTTAAGGAGTGCTGTGAGTTTTAATATTTTCTACTTTAAGAGTTGCTTTTGCTAATAGGATGTGTTACAAAAACAGAAAGAAAAAAAAAAAAACCTAAAACTCTTTCATTGCAATGTTTCCCAAGCCATGTCTCCCGAGTTAGCAATGGAAAATGATTGAACCAATCCAAGAAAAACTAAAAGATTGACAGGGAACAAAAAATTACACTCAGGAAAGTACAGACATGGTTCCTTGATAAAGATGACAGCTGACATCTAAAGAGAAGCTGAGCCATAAGCAGACTGGACATAAGCAGTCCTGAAGAGGCTATGCAGTACCAGGAACAGGAGAGAGGAAGCAGGAAAGCCTGTTGGATGAACAGAACAGATGGAATTTTTCAGAGATCACTGTTGCACCATTTTGTAATAACCATCCCTGCCTCTGTGTGTCTATGGGTGGGTGATACATTACCACAATGGCTACTGGGATCTATCTGAATAGCCTTTTATCTTTCATTCTTTTGTCTTTTTTTTTTTTTTTAATTTAGAGATATCGGTCCAGAGCCCTTGCCTTTTTAAAATTGATTGTCATTTTTAGATGAATTTTAGATGTTCTTCATACATTTCAGGTTGAGTCCCTTTTTAGATGTGTGATGTAATTTTTTTTCTCATTTTATGGCTTGCCTACTTCCTACTATTTTTTTTTTAATGTTGTGTCTTTTAAAGGACAAAAGTCGCTAAACATGATGGCTCATGCCTTTAATCCCAGACCTTGGGAACAGAAAGATCTCTGTGAATTTGAGGCCAACCTGGTCCTCATAGTGAGTTACAAGCCAGCCAAGGCTATGTACATCTAGTTTCAAAAAGAAGAAAGATCTTGTGGTTTTTCTTAATAACATTTAATTTGTTTCTTTTGCTTATTTTTATGACTCTGGGGTTGGTCTTATCTAAGGAATCATTGCTTAATTCAACATTACTAAATTGCCCTTTTTAAGAGATTTGTGCATTAATTTATTTACATGGGGTGAGAGTATGTATGCATGTACTCTGTGCACCCATCTGTAAGTTAGAGGGAAAATTGCAGAGTCCATTTTCTCCTTCCATCATGTAGGTCCCAGGGATTAAACTAGGATTGTCAGATTTAGAGGCAAGTGCTTTTACCCACTTGGCCATCTTGCCAGTTCCATTGATCCATTCTTAATTCTCATTGTATGTGATGAAAAGAGCTAGTTCCACTGATTAGCATATGCCATATTGCCCCACAGTCATTCTTGAAAAGACCATTTCCCCACTGAATAGTTTTAATACTCTTGTAAAATGTCAGTGGACTGTAAATGTGGTCCTTATGATTACTAAAATGTCTCCATTCTGTGTACTAGACACTGCTCAAGATATGGATGACCTTCACCCAGCCAAATTGCATGGTTTTCTTTTACATGCTGTTAAGTAGCAATTTCCTATAAGATAAAACATTCCATCTTGGGAAGAAGCTCCTTAAGACAAAAGTTTGTGTGTGTTTGTGTGTGTGTGTGTGTGTGTGTGTGTGTGTGTGTGTGTGAAAGAGACAGAGAGAAGGAGAGAGAAAGAGAGAGAGAGAGAGAGAGAGAGAGAGAGAGAGAGAGAGAGAGAGAGAGAGACTATTAACATTTGTTTACAGCTAACTTCATATATCTGGCCCTTATAATCAATGCTTCTCAACCAACAATCCCTTTGGTGGGGGTTGAATGACCCTTTTACAGGTGTCACCTAAGACCATCAGAAAACACAGATATTTATATTTCACATTATGATAAATAACAGTAGCAAAATTACATGAAGTAGCAATGAAAATACTTTTATGGTTGGGGGTCACCACAACATGAGGAACTGTATCAAAGGGTCTCAGCATTAGGAAGGTTGAAAACCATTGCTTTATAATTCATGATGTAACTTCACCATTTCTTACAAGTGAATCTGAAAACTTCAAAGACCTGAGAAGAAAAATGTGGAATGCTTCATAAACCCGCGTGCCATCTTTGCACAGGGGCTGTGCTAATCTTTCCTGTATTGTTTCTAATCTTATTATATTTGCTGCTGAAGCAAACAACTTCACAGGAAGTTGAAGGGAAAGCAAAACATTCTGTCTTAATTTCTCCTTTCCTGCTGTGATAAAACACCATGAGCAATACAACTTATAAAAGCAGTGCATATAAATGGGCTTAGAGTCCTTTATATGGAGAGATGGCATGGTGACAGGTGGCTGGAACATCAGTCAAGAACTCACATCTTGATCCATAAGTAGGCAGAGAAGCATACTGGGCAATTTGTGAGTCTTTTGAAACATCAAACCTTGTTCCTAGTGACAAATATCCTCCAACTAGGCCACACCTAATCCTTCTTAAACAGTTATGCCAACTGGGGATCGAGTATTCAAACTTATATGCCTATAAGTGTCTTGTCATTCTCATTCAAACTACCACACACTAGTTTTCTGTCAATGTGACACTAGCTTGTATCATTGGAGAAGAAGGAATTTCAATTGAGAAAATACTTTAATCAGACTGGCTGGTAGGCAAGTCTGTGGATATATTTTCTTGATTAAAATTGAAATAGAAGAGCCTAGGTAGCTGGGCAGTGGTGGTGCATGCCTTTAATCCCGGGACTTGGGAGGCAGAGGCAGGCAGATTTCTGAGTTCGAGGACAGCCTGGACTACAGAGTGAGTTCCAGGACAGCCAGGGCTACACATAGAAACCCTTTCTCGAAAAAGAAAAAAAATAAAGAAAAGAAAAGAAAGGGAGGGAGAAAGGAAGGAAGGAAGGAGAAAGGAAGGAAAGAAAGAAAGAAAGAAAGAAAGAGAGAGAGAGAGAGAGAGAAAGAAAGAAAGAAAGAAAGAAAGAAAGAAAGAAAGAAAGAAAGAAAAAAGAGAGAGGAAGAAAGAAAGAAAGAAAGGAAGGAAGGAAGGAAGGAAGGAAGGAAGGAAGAAAGAGAGGAAGGAAGGAAGGAAGGAAGGAAGGAAGGAAGAAAGAAAGAAAGAAAGAAAGAAAGAAAGAAAGAAAGACAGACAGACAGACAGACAGACAGACCCTAGGTCACTCTGGATGGTGCCACATGAGGGTAGGTTATTCTAGATGGGATTAAGAAAGCAGCTAAGCATAGCATGAAGAGCAAGCCAGTACGCAGTGTTCCTCCATGGCCCAAGCTTCACTGTTTCACTTCCTTCCTGTTTGAAATCCTGTCTTACTTTCCCTCAGGAGGGACTACAACCTTAAAGTGAAAGAAACTCTTTCGTCTCCAAGTTGCTTCTGGTCATGGTACTTAACATGGGCATAGAAATCTAACCAGAACACTCTTGGAGAAATGCTTTTTAACAATTCATAGCTTGAGGAAGCCCATAAAACTGGCCAGTTCCATCCAATTCTGAAAATATATACATAACATTAATGACTGTGGAGAGACAGGTTCAGACCAGCTGAATACTGCAAGAGGCAGAGACCAATGAGCTGACTAAAATAAGCAGAGATGAACAGCTTGGAAGGGTCTCACATTTACTGAGCTACCTGGAAACACTATACTTTGTACAATCGCTTGTAGGTTGTCTAGTACAGTCCTGATTTCCAGGTTTCGTGAGCTATCATCCATGCTGGAGTGGCTTTGGTGACAGTTTTCTTTGAGTTATTTCTGCTCCTCTAAGTAACTTCTCACCCATATTCCTGGAAGGAACCCCAATAAAAGTCATTGTCTTACCGAGTTGGATTTTGCTGGTATCCTTATTTTGATCTGTCACTGGTTCCCTCTGTGAGGTGAGGAGACATAAGAATAGTGTCATACTACCCATGCTGACCTAAACCTCTCATTAGTATTTCACATGTCTAGCCATTGATTCATTCTTTAAACTCTACTTGCTTTATAAGTTAATATTATAAGAAAATAAACTTTCCATGTTCCAATCTCACAGATATTCCTTTTCCAAAGGCTCTTCCTCTCGTAAGAAAAGGTGGAGTTCAAACCCACAGTTCAGGCAGCCCTGCTCCTAAGAACCATTGCTTATTCAAACCATCACAGAGTACAGTGAAGAATATATGACCAGACTACATCTATCAGAAATTTTAACATTATGTTTTATTATTTTATTTAGTTACTTTCATCACCTGTTTCGCTATGTTGATACTGTATCTGTCTTCTATTGCTGTATAATAAAAGACGACAGATTTATTTTAAAAACTATATACCTGCTTGAAGTTTTGTAGTTTAGAAGTGTAGGCATCATACCATGGATCATTCTCTACTCATACTCTCACAAGGCTAACATGAACTGTCTGGACTATGACACCCTAAGGCATCCTAAAACTCAAG
The DNA here is from genome assembly GCF_008632895.1 of Mastomys coucha. Lineage (NCBI taxonomy): Eukaryota > Metazoa > Chordata > Mammalia > Rodentia > Muridae > Mastomys > Mastomys coucha. The sequence continues at coordinate 121,538,032 of NW_022196897.1, forward strand.
AATTTTTAAGAATTCAGTTTTTGTACTTACAGCTATCCACTTCTCTTGCTTGCTGGATACTGGTGAGGGGTCATTCTTGGTTCCTAGGCTTTCTTTAGTTCTGTGTCACAAGGTTTTGGCCTTTATCAGACTTCTTTAAGCCTCGGCATCTTGCTTTTTCAAGGCTAGAATCTGAATCCTATTTTTATCACTTCCTTTAAGAAAAATCCAGACCATTATAAGGACTCATTTAATTAGGTTTGGATCACTCAAGATTATCTTCCATTTTATTGACTCAAAGTTAACTGCTTTGGGGCTTTAATTATACAACAACAATATTACATCATTATGCAAAATAATTATATAATAAATAGATTTAATTATATCAGCTTTGTCAACTAACATTATTTATTCAAAGACATTTCCTTATTCACACTCCAATATGCACTTACCAGATTATAGAATATGTATACTGAAAATATACCCAAGAAGCCTCCTTGTAATTTTTTGTTTATGCACATGCATCACTATCTCAAATATCAAATATTATAGTTAAATATAACATGCCTATATCATAGTCATTTAGTTACCATATTACAGATGAGTCAAGAACATTATCATCATCCTACATAGGTCCAATCCAACGTCACACAGTACCATAGTAGAGATAAGACTAGGTCATATCCACTTTCTACTCTCTAAATAAATATGTTCTACAGAACCACTACATTGTGTCTGAGACTATTCTACCTTATACCTAAAACACATAATCATTTTTATCAGTACATTTGACATCTGTATATTGGAAGGTAACTGATTTTTTATATATTAGTATATAAATCCTACTACTGTGCGGAAAGTGTCCATCATCTATAGGAATTCCTTGGTGGAGTTTTTAGGATCATTTATGTTCAATCATATAATTTGTAAAATAAGATACTTTGACTTCATTCTTTCCTATTTGTATCCCTTTGATCTCCTTCAGCTGTCTTACTTCTCTAGCTTAGTCTTCTATTACTATATTAAATTGGTATGGAGAGAGTGGGCAACCTTATCTTGTTCTTGATTTTAGTGCATATGCTTTGAGTTTGTCTCCATTTAGGTGGATATTGTCTGTGGACTTGCTGTAAATTGGCTCTACTATTTTGAAGTTTATCCCCTATATGCCTAGTCTCTCCTGCACAGTTATCATGAAGGTGTGTTGGATTTTTGTCAATTGCCTTTTCTGCACCGAATGAGATGCTCACATGACCTTTGGCTTTAAGTCTGTTCATATTGTGGATTGCCATTATCAATTTATGAATCTTGAGCCATCCTTGCATCTCTGGCCTGACGTCTACTTGATTGGGATAGATGATCTTTTTGATGTGTCCTTGTATTCAGTTTGCAAGAATGCTATTGAGAAGTTTTGAATCTATGTTCATAAGGGAAATTGGTCTCTAATTCTTTTTCTTTGTTGGATTTTCATGTGGTTTAGGTATCAGTGTTATCTGTGGCCTCAGAAAGAATTGGACACGCTTCTTTCTGTTTCTATTAGTGGACTAATTTGATGAGTATTGACATTAATCCTTTTGTGAAAGTATAGTAGAATTTAGAATTTTGCCCTAAATCATCTCACTTGGGGCTTTTTTAAAGACTATTTTTACTTATATTTCACTAGAAGTTATAGGTCGTAGGTATTTTTAAATTGTTTATATGTTCAATAACTCATTTCTTTTATAGTTTCCAATTGGGTGGAATACAGCTTCTTTAAGTATATTCTTACTATTCTCTGGATCTCCTCAGTGTCTGTCATTTATGTCTCCCCTTTCACCTCTATTTTTTAAATTTACATCTTTTCTCTCTGCCTTTTAGTTAATTTAGCTAAGAATTTGTCAATAAGTCTCAAAAAACCAAGTCTTTGTTTCATTGATTCATTGTATTATTATTTATTTGCTTGTTTCTTATTGGTTTAATCTCTGAATTTGATTATTTTGCTGTCTATGTCTTTTGGTTATTGAGTCCTTTTCTTCTAGAGTTTTCATGTGTGTCTTTAAATTACTAATATGAGCTTTCTCCAAGTTTTTGATGTAGGAGCTGAAGTGCTCTGAACTTGCCTCTTGGAACCAATTCATTGTGTCCTGCACATTTGGAGATGCCTAGGTATGCATTTTCATTCCATTCTAAAAAGTTTTTTTTCCTTAATTTAGATCTTGACCCACTTTTCATACAGTAGTGATTTGTTCAGAATCCAGGGATTTGTAAGCTTTCTGTTGATTCTGTTTTTGTTGATATCCAATTTTAATTTGTGGTGGTAAGATAGAATGCAGGATATTATTTCAACTTTATTATATCTGTGGAGACTTGCTTTTTACACCAGCATTTAGTCAACTTTGAGTAAGTTCCATGGGTTGCTGAGAAGAAGATATATTCTCTTGTGTTTGACTGAAATGTTCTGTAAATTACATTAGCTCCATTTGCTTTATGACATTATTTAACTCTGTATTTGTCTATTTTTGTTTAGCTCTAGATGACTTGTCATTTGGCAAGAGTAGGGTATTGAAGTCTTTCACTATCACTGTGGAGATCAATATATCATTTTAGCTATAGAAGTGATTCTTTTATAAAGTTAGATGCCCTGTGTTTGGTGCAAAGATGTTAAGAATTGCAATGTCCTCTTGACCAATGTTTCATGAGTATGTAATATTCTTCCCTATCTCTTCTGATTGGTTTTGATTTGAAGTCTATTTTGTTGGATGTTAAAATGTCTACTACACTGGCTTGCTTCACAATTCCATTCACTTAGACTCCTCTTCTCTATTCTTTTATGCTGAGGTGATGTCTATCTTTAATGTTAAGGTGTGTTTCTTGAATGAAGCTGAAGAATGGATCCTGTTTTTTAATCCAATCTGTTAGTCTTGTGCCTTTTTATTGGGGAAGTGATACCACTGATGTTAAGAGTTATCAGTTACCAGTGTTTTTGGATTTCCATTATTTTGTTATTGTGGTGTGGGCCTTTATCCTCACCTTTTGATTTGCTTATCTGAGGTTATTTACTCCTTGTGTTTACTTTGGTGTGAGTAACTTCTTCAGGTTTAAGTTTTCTTTCTAGTGCCTTCTGTAGAGCTGTGTATATAGATAGATACTTCTTAACTTGGTTTTACTGTGAAATGTCTTTCTCCAACTATTTTGAACAAAAGTTTTGTGGTATACGGGCTGGCATCTGTGATCTCTTAGAGTTTATAGCACATTTGTCCAAGTGCTTATGGCTTTAGAGGCTCCATCAAAAAATCAGCTGGTATTCTAATGTCTGCCTTTATATACCATTTAATTTTTTTCCTTGTAGAATTTAATATTTTTATTTGTTCCTTAATGCTTTTATTATTATATGTTGTAGGAGTTTCTCTTATGGTACAGTCTATTTGTTGTTCTGTGTGCTTCTTGTGCTTTGAAAAGCAACTCCTTCTATAGGTTGGGGAAATTTTCCTCTAGTCCCCCTACACAGTTTTAGCAGGTGTACAGCTTGGACTTCATGTGGGTCCCCTAACAATTGGACTTAGGGCTGTCTCTGGCTCTGTTGCCCGCCTTTGGATCCCCTTCCTTGGCTGGGCTGCCCTGTCTGGCCTTAGTTGGAGAGGATGTGCTTTTAGTCCTGCTGCAACTTTATGTTGCATGGTTGGCTTCCTCTTCTCCTCAGAGAAGTAATAAGGGGAGGGGTTTGTGAGGGTGGGACTGGGTGGAAAGGAGGGAGAGAGGTTGTGATTGGGATGTAAAATGAATAAACAAATAAATTAGTAAAAAAAAATTTCTGGGCCTTTTACCTGGGTTTCTTTTTTCTTTATTCCTATTGTAGTTTTGAGCTTTCCCTGGTGAACCAGACTTCCTGGATGTTTTGTGTCTGGATTTTCTTTTCAGATTTAATACTTTCCTTGACCAAGATAATTATTTCTTTTATCTTATCTTCAATACCTGAGATTCTCTCTTCTATCTCTTGTATTCTGAGGATGAATCTTGCCTCTGAGGTTCCTGTTCAAGTTCCTAAATTTTTCATTTCTAGATTTTCTTCAATTGGGTTTTCTTCATTGACTATATTTCCACTTTCAAGTTTTGAGCTGTTTTATTCATTTCCTTCCCCTGTTTGTTTATTCATATATTTCATTATTGGATTTATTCATAGCCTCTGCACAATCATATTCATAATTGCAGGATTCATAATCTCGAATCCTTTGTGTTATGTTTTAGCTACTTAGCTATATTTCAGTTCTAAAGGATGAATTAAAAGGATTGTTAGGCTCTAGGGAGACGTGCTGTCCTGGGTGGTTTTGGTTATGATTTTATGCTGATGTCTAGGCATTTGGGTTTGGTTCTGATATCTGACTTTGTGTTTGTTAGGTGGTTTTTCCATTGCTTGTTTTTTGTTTCCCTCTCTCTGGAAAGTGTGGTGGCTGCAGGATACATGGTAGGGAAAGCTTCTGGGATTCTACAAGGTCTGGACACTAAGTGTTAGGAGCTGAAACAAAAGCATGGGGATAGATTAGGATGTGGGAGGCCGAGAGATCCACAGGAGGAAGGGAAGCTGTGTGTGGCCACAGGATCTGAACATGCCTAAAAATGAAGGCACAGAGGAAGAAGATAGCACAGTAGATTGTCTCCTACAAGTCTGGGGATAATACTGGGGGACTCTGTGTGTCTATTTATATGCCAGTACCATACTGTTTTTATTAGTATAGTTCTTGAATATAACTTAAATTTAAGGATGGTGTTACCTCCAATGATGTTTTCATTGTTCAAGGTTGTTTTGGATTTCTTGGGTCTTTTATGTTTCCATATAAATTTTAAGACCATTTTTACAATATCTGTGAAGAATCACATTTGAATTTTGATAGGGATTGCACTAAGTCTGTATGGTGACATAGATGTGGGAAAGAGAAACAATTATTTACTGTTGTTAGGGTTGAAAATTTGTGCAGACACTGTGGAAATTAGTGTGAAGGTTTCTCAAAAAGCTATGAATAGGCCTACTATTTACCCATATACCCACTCAGACCACTCAGGAATATGTCCAAAGGACTCTGTATCCTACTACTTGTTCATCTGTGTTCATTGATGCTTTATTTACAGTAATCAGAAAGCAAAAGGGCCAACATGTCCATCAACTGATGAACAGATAATGAAAACATGTTACATTCACACAAAGGACTATTATTCAGCTTTGAGAAAAATGAAAATTTCAGGTAAATGAATGGAAATCATTCTGAGTGAGAAAAATAAATGTTCCATGTTCTTATGTGTGGATGCTACATTTGAAGTTTCATTGGAAAGAATTTTCCTGTAGCAAAGGTACAATACTTCCAGATATCTACAGACAATCCAATAAAAGGCCCAGTGCCTGGAATGGGTTACCTCTTTTGTTGTTGTTGTAGGTCTCCCAGAGCCCTCCTAATTATTATAGGCTATTATCATTTCTCTTGGTTACCCTCCAGAACTTGATGTTAGGATTCTGTTGCTAAGGACAACACATACTTGAGCCATAGCACAGTGAGAAATACAGATCTGGGAGCTGTATTCCTAGTGACTACCTTTCATAGTACCAGGCAGTTCTATGTCCCCTACCAAAAAGAGTGCTCAGCCAACTTGCCCAGTTGTGAACTCTGCAAACTCCAATAATAACTATCCTGGAAGGATATACTCACTGGTGTGGTCATAACCAAATGTTAAATTAGTAGCAAACCACTTTGTGATTGGGATTAAAGTCCACTCTGCAAGACAGAACTCATGCCTGATATTTTTAACTGGATCCAAAACTTATGACGAGCTATGTCTTAGGACTTAGGGAAGAATCTATGACTATTATTCTGCTAAGTAGACATAGTATTACCACCTTCTTAGTTTCTATCTTTATTCTCATAGATTAATGTATCACTCAATCCTCATTAAAGCAGTTTTTAATTTTAAGTAGTTAGCAACTAACACAAAACGGTTGCATGCAGAGAATAAAAGACCATAGAATGTTCAACTCTAAATGAGACATCTATGTCATACCCCTTACCCTAGCATAAGAGATAATCTCAGAAGAGGTGGATAGAGAAATCCTGAGAACCAGAAGCAGTAGGTGTCTGTGACAAAACATTATTTGATGGACATGACAGAGCGATAACATTCATGAACTTATATAATCTCTGACTGCATTCTCAAGATCAAGTCAGTCAAAATTCCAGCATGGACAGGACAGAACATATGGAGGCTAATCCCAAAACATACTTCTGGAAGGAAGAAGGGAAATACCTTGATGGCTGTAGCCCCTGAATGGCTCTCCATGCAACAGTAGACAGTTACATACCTATGCACATGCAGGCAGTACTTCCTGGACTCAGTGGAGAAAGAAGATGAAGGTCAGAGAAAAAAGTTGGTTTGGGGAATAGGGGAGGAATGAGGGAGGAAGAAATGGAGAGTGGCTTTGACCCAAGTATATTATATGCATGTGTGAAACTCTCAATTTAAACTTTGTTTTAAAACCATGATCACATTGCTACCTGACATTTTATAATTATAATTAACAATGAACATTTTTTAAAGACATGGTATCATTTGGTTGTCACGGCAACCTATTAGTATAGGTTTTGTCATTTCTTTTTTGGATAAGGAAATGACTGAGTAAAATTACACAGTACAGTATTTGCCACAACAAAGAAAAACAAATATTCTTCCTGATTTTCATGTTATCACAAATTAATTTGTACAAAGCACTATGTGAGGAAAATGTAAAGGATCTTATGCCTATTCTTGGAGAATTTATTTGTTGATGATACATTGAAAGATGGCCATGCAATCCCAACACTAATTAGGCTTGTTTTGAATAACACCCTTCAGAAATGACTTCATTAGGACAATAAGGTCCAAACAAAACTTTACTTTTGGAACTCTAACCAAAGAGCCAAAAAAAATGGCCCACAGGCTGAATCTAGTCTTTCATCTATTTTTGTCTTAAAAGCTAAGACTCTCTTGTCCATTTTGTGTGTGTGTGTGTGTGTGTGTGTGTGTGAGAGAGAGAGAGAGAGAGAGAGAGAGAGAGAGAGAGAGAGAAGGAGGGAGAGAGGGAGGGAATGAGGGAGGGAGAGAGAGAAAGAAAGAGAGAGAAAGAGAGAGAGAGAAAGAGAGAGAGAGAGAGAGAAAGAGAGAGAGAGAGAGAGAGAGAGAGAGAGAGAGAGAGAGAGAGATTGGGAAAAATTAAAAACATTTTGTTTCTCAAAAATTGAATGAAAACATACTCATCCATACTTCTGTCATGCCACATCAGCATTAAATATGCTGATAAAGTCTATCACATCTACCCTATTCTGTAAAAAGGGTTTGGCCAACTTATGGTCCATTCCACTTAAACAGAAATCGAGAACACAGAGGGTGAAAACTAGGCAATGGAGATGGAGGAGCAGAGCTGCAAGAACAGAGTTTCCTAGCTTTTGAAGAAGAGAAGCAGCAAGGCTTCCAGGATCTCTCAACAACACAAGGCTTCTAAGGCCCAGGACACTTGCAGCACCTGAGATGGAAAGGCATGCTATGACTTGAAAGGTTTCCATTTTACTACCTCATTAGTTATTATTGAAGGAAAGGTCTACTCAATACAGAAGGCTTTCTTGGACATAGACTGTGTGTGTATGCAGTAGAGACAAGGACAACAGTGACTTAGAGATTGAGATATAGAGATCTCTCCACTCCTTAGTGCCCAAGAACTATGATTTTGAAGAAGACAAATAACTTGTACTAGGCATGTCTCCAGATTTGGCTCTCCAACAAGATTTAGAGCACAAGTGTTTGTTAGGGAGAAGACATTTTGAAGTATTGACACATGAGGGTCTAAAGATAAAAATATAGTTATGGAAATTATTACTGCTAAGAGCTCAATCCCACTAAATCCTGTGAGGCACAATTCATATTTATCTCAGAACTCATCTACCCAGGTTAAAGAATTATTCTCCAGCTTTTTCTTTCCATGGATGAGAGTTGTAACTGGGGGCAGCGACTACCCAACACCTCTGTGGGAAAAGCAAGCTTCTCGGGCCAGAGAAACCATCTAGAAACCCACAGGCTCAACCAGAGTAGCACATAAATGCAGAGGAGACAAAACTGAAATATGAGAAGAGCACCAAGAATGGCTGCCAAATTGGACTGTCCTCCAACCTGGAGAACTGTGGTGTCGGAGGGGAGAACAAATTACATGTATTATGCTTCTAAAATGTAGAAATTGAGCTGGGTGGTGTTGGCACTTGCCTTTAATTCCAGCATTTGAGAGGTAGGAATAGGTGGATTTCTATGGCTCCTAGGCCTTAGGTCCAGCCTGGTCTACAAAGTGAATTCCAGGACAGCCAAGGCTACACAGAAAAGCCCTGTCTTGCAAAACCTTAACAATGTAGAAATTGCATTTCCATATTCCAGGGTATATCTGATATCCAGGCATGTGTTTTAACTTTCCCTCTGGGATGGAAAATTCCTCAGCTCCATCAGCAAAGGTCAGTCTGACATCTACAATTCCACCCAAACACTAAACAATATACCCACTTCTCAGCACTCCATGAAACACTCTATAAAACTGAACGCACATTAAGAGACAATTAAAGTCTTTTAAAAAAATTCTGTTGGCTCTTTATGAATTTCATATCATGTACCCCAACCCCACTCATTTCTCAATCCCCTCTTACCCTCTGCCCTTCCGCCTTACAAATGCCCTCTGTAGTGTGTCACAGTGTGTCTCAGTTTACCCTTCTGTCCACACCTCTTTGCTTGCAAATGTTTGTTGTAATGAGTCGTTGGTCTGGTCCAAGGCCTCTGCTCTGCTTCAATACTAGAACCTGCTATGCTATCAATATAAGAACCTCACTGGAACTCCTCTCAGATATTCTGTTGTTGTCTTTTGCCATGGAAATAAATACAAAAAATTTGAATCTGTTCGACTGACCCCTTTGTGCACTCTAGGAGTTCATTGATGGAGTAGAAGTTGAGGTGAACCAACTTAAAGCCCTAGATCTGAGCCTAGGAGGTATTTGAATGGGTCACCTGCCAGCCTTTCTGTAGCTACATCATCAGGACAAGCACTTAAACATTGTTCTAGCCAGCAAAGGGCATAGCCAACTCTCCCACTCTCATGCCCTTGCAGTGGGCCGACTCTAGCATGGCCAGCTCTATTTTGCTGCCCGGGTGAAGTTCAGGGTCCACTCCTCTAAGTGCTGCAACAGGCTAAGAACTGGGCAAACTCCAAGTGTTGTAGCTAGTGAAGGTCAGAACCACCTCTCCTGTTCTCGTGATCCTGGAGTCAAGTCTCCTGCCTACCATAGGTGTCTAGAGAGACAAGAGGGTTGATGAGGGCATCTCTCCTTAGTTCATGCTGCCTCAGGGCAGACAAGTTGTGGGAGCCAGCTCTCCCATGCTCACACCCTCAGGGTTAGCTCACCCACAACTTCCACAACCAGGGCTAGCTGTTCTGTATATCCTGGGAAAGGTGTGGGGCCACTCTCCCGAGTGGCACAGCTGGTGAGGGGTGCTCTCACTTTCAGGGCCAACTGTCCCGCAATGCCTAGATGAGAGAAGTCAGTTCTACACAGCCTCAGACATCAATGTGGACCCGGTCGGTGGCCCAGGCCAGGGAAGTCCTCCTGGCCTTTGGTAGTAACAGACACCTGCTGCTGCAGGGGCCAAGGACCCAGACATAGCCCTTGGTGGCAGTACAGGTCAGGACCTCACCATGGCCTTAGGTGGCACCACCAACTACTCACATTGGGTTGTTTCTCACTACTGTCAAGTCTCAAGTTCTGCCTCTTTTCACTGTGCATACATCCTTCTGCTTCCTTCTCTCATCCATCTTTCCACCACTTACTTGCTCATTTTAATGGTGGCCAGGGCCTCTAGGTGTCTGGGGTCACCTCAGGGGTGGCCCTATGAGTGGTGTGCTATGCCCTTTCAGTGTGGCAACCGGGAAGGAGTCATCTCAGATGTGATCTGCTAGCCTGCACAGCCACCATACTGATGGTAATATTGGGTTCCTGACTGCTTGGCACCAGGTGGGGATGGTCTTGTCTGGGGCTTACATTCCCCACAATGCAAATCTTAACCAATACAGAAAAGCTGAAATTTTATATTATATCCTACCAACAACCTTGGATTAAAACTGAATATCAAGAAAAATAAAATGATAGCGAGTACAGAAAATCATGAGAATTAAACAACTCTCTATTGAATAAAAGTTGGAGCAAGATAGAATCAAAAACATTAAAAACATTTAGACTCAAAGGAAAATGTAACTACAACATACCAAAATCTATGGGACACAATGAAGGTGGTTCTAAGAAGAACATTGATAACACTATGTGCCTATATTAAAAATAACCAGACATCTCATATCAATAACTTAATGATACACTTGAAAGGTTTAAAAAGACAAGAAGAAAGAATACCCAAAAAGAATAGATTGGAAGAAATACTCAAACTCAGGGCTTAAATTAATGAAACAAACAAACAAACAAATATAAAGCATCGCTAGAACAAAGAGTTGGGTATTGAAAAGAACAAAATAGACAAATATTTAGGCAAATAAAATAAAATAAAATAAAAATTAACAAAATTAGAAATGGAAAGGAAGATATTACAAGAAACAGGAAAGAAATTCAGAAAATGATAAAGATATGTTTTTAAAAATCTCTATTTTACCAAACTGGAAAACCTTAAAGAAATGGGTAAATTTTGATACATAGGACCCATAACTTCCAGTGAAATAAAATTAGTAATTAACACTCTCTCAACTGAAAAAAAAAAGCCCAAGAATAGATGGATTCTGCTAGACCTTCAATGAACAACTAACACTAGTACTCCTCAAATTATTTTACAAAATGGAACCTGATGGAAGACTATCTACTTCTTTCTACCGGGATACCAAAGCCACAGGATCTCAAAATAAAAGAGGATTATAGAATAATATCCCTTAAGATTATAGATTCATAGATCTCACTAAAATACTTGCAAACTGAATGTATCAGAAAAGACCATTTACCACAATTCACCTTAGAGATGAAGGCATGGTACTGTGCAAAAATTAGTAAATCCTGAATAATAAAAGAACTGCTGGAAGTATTAGCATCCCTGATTTTTTTTCTGAGATAACTACATGGCTATTTTATATTAGCACGAATTTCAGTGTATTTTTTTAACATTTAAAAACATATTTTAATTAAATAGAATTGAATCACATTCTTGTGTTAATGTTTTCTAAGGTGTCTTCTGCCCCTGAGATTTTCTCTTCTATCTCTTGCATTCTGTTGGTGATGCTTGCATCTATGGCTCCTGATTTCTTTCCTAGGTTTTGTATCTCCAGGGTTGTCTCTCCTCCTGATTTCTTTATTGTTTCTATTTCCATTTTTAGATTCTGGATGGTTTTGCTCATTTCCTTCACCTGTTTGATTGTGTTTTCCTGTAGTTCTATAAGGGATTTTTGTGTTTCCTCTTTTTTTGAGGGTGCTATTTATGTCTTTCTTAAGGTCCTGTATCATCATCATGATAAGTGATTTTAGATCTGAATCTTGCTTTTCCGGTGTGATGGTGTGTCCAGGACTTGCTATGGTGGGAGAATTGGGTTCTGATGATGGCAAATGACCTTGGTTTGTGTTGTTTATTTTCTTATGCTTGCCCCCCGCCATCTGGTTAACTCTAGTGCTACCTGCCCTTGCTAAATCTGACTGGAGCCTGTACTTCCTATGACCCTGGTTGTGTCAGAACTCCTCAGAATCAAGCTGTCTCTGTGATCTTGTGATCCTGTGATTCTGGGATCCTGTGATCCTTGGCTTGTTAGATCACCTGGGAGTGGAGCTTCCTCTGGGTGTTGTGGGACTGGCTGCAGAGCTTGCGCCCAAGGTCTGCTCTGGACCCCAGCCCAGACAGACCGGAAGGAACCCAAGTCACTGGGCTGGCAGAATTCCTGTGTGCCTAGTCCCGCTGGTCCCAGTTACTCCCAGTGTTGGGACAGATGTTGGTTTCTAACATCCCTGATTTTAAGGCATACTATGGAGCTATAACAATACAAACAGTAAGATATTAGCATAAAACTAAACACATTAATAAATAAAACAAAATTGAAGTCCAGGACAGAATGTATTCCATACATCTTCATACAACTAATTTTTGACATAGAAACCAAGTATTTATGCTGGAGAAAAGACAACATCTTCAACAAATGGTGCTAGGCAAACTAAATAGATGAATACAAATAGATCTAAATCTATCACCCTACACAAAACTCAATTCCAAATGAATAAGGGATCTCACAATAAGACCAGATAACCCAAATTTGATAGAAGAAAAAGAAGAGAATACAATAGAAGTTATCATTACAGAAAAGGACTTTCTAAACAGGATTCTTATATCTCAAGCATTAAGAGCAATGAAAAGGTTCTCTGTGGCAGAGGATACCATTGTTTGAGCAAAGCAGCATCCTACAGAATGGGAAAAATTTTCCAGTTCTACATCTAATATATGATTAGTATTTAGAATATACAAAGAACAATAAAAAACCCTGAAAATCAAGAAAACAATGTTAAAAATAAAAATAGAGTATTGAACTAAACAGATATCTCAACATAAATAGATGAAAAACACTTAAAATTGTTTAACAATCCTAACCATGGGAATGCACATTAAAACTGCTTTGAGATTTCATCTTGCCACAGCCAGAATGGTCAATACTAATAAAGCAAGTGACAGCAGATGCTGGCCAGGAGGCAGGGAAAGGAGAACACTTAATCATTGCTGGTGAGAGTGAAAACTGGTACACCCACTCTGAACCTCAGTGTGGAGGTTCCTCAGAAAGCAGAATATATGTCTACCACAAGATCCAGCTATATGATTTTGAGGCATATATTCATATACTATTATCTATCAGTCAAACAACCCTTTTCTTCCCCTAGGTCACTTTGGTCTGTACTTCATAACAGAAGCAGATACCAAAATAGGACAAATATCTTTCCCTATCTCTCATCTGGTAGGGGTTTTATTGGCAGGAAATGTAAAAGTCAAAAGAAGTCCTGAATACTCCAAAGTAAGTAGCTTTCAACTAATGAAGATTGATCACCAAAACCCATACAAGCCAATCCATCCTAGAAATGTTCTTCTAGTTGTGAAGATTTTAGCAAATAGGACTCAACACACAGAGAGAGATACAAAGGCTATAACGTATAGCACACTCTAGCAACAACAAACCCCTCCAGAGGTGACTGGCTTATAACTCCTGTTTATTTTCATTTATGAGTTTTTAATACTAATGCTTGTGTTTCCAGTTGAGATGGAATCAAGCCAGATATCAAGGTTTATAATGGAAGAAATAGCCCAAAAGTGGGTCATGAGCAATCGGGCCCATTAATCATCCTAAGTCCACTAGCTAAGCATGCTGGGTGCCAAGAAAGCCACGGGGCTTTGTCTCAAAGACAATGTGCTTTTCTAAATTTAATTCTCCTTGTGGAAGTTTAACATCCGAGCTCACTAATATTTTTCATTTGTTTGCAAAATGGGAGCAGGGTAAAGCAGAATACACCCACCCAAAAGTAGCAAGAAACATTAATCATTAGACTCGCCAGCATGTATAGGCTGTGGTGCCCTACTCATTGACCTTCGCATACTCACAGCTGTCCTGGATCTATTATAGCAATCTCAAATTCATTCTGGATGGAAATTTGTGTTGGGGGCTTGCCCATAGTTCCATGTTGTAGTCATTAGTGTTATAATCGTCTTTCTAGACTAGGGTTAAAACTCTAAGCACCTCATCTCATCTCAACTCCATGGCATAGTCACTAAGGTAAGCAGTGCCAGCTCTTCTTCTAAAATATGCCCAGAGTGTAACCTACTCCAGGCACTGGAAGGACTGCACCAGGTAAAACACAGCACCTGACTTGTGCTTAGGGTTGGTGACATTCCTTCCCACCAGTGATAGATCACTGATGAGCTGGAAGGCCTTACTTAGAGACAGGGTTTGGGTGGAACTGTTTGCCTATCTAGCAAGTACTCAGATAGTCTGGCGTTTCTGGTCATCTTATTTTGACTTCTGCAATCACCTCTTGCTTACATTTTTATTCACTCTTAGGGACCCCAAACGCTTTCTCATATAGAGTAGCAGAATGATTCTCTTAGAGAATGAATCAAATTTTGTTACTCATCTTCTTGAATCTCTGTAAGGATCCCTCTGCATTGAGGAGAGGAGGAGGGGAAGCTGTCATCACAATGGAAAGTAATTCATTAATAAAAAGTAGAACATTCTTTGTTGCTTCATTTATTTATTGTTGCAAACATAACAAATGACCACAAAGCTTAGTACTTAAGACAACAAAAGTTTATGATTTTCCGTGACACTCTAGTTGGACTCAGCTGGCCAGTTCTTCTGCCCCATTTGGCTGAGCTCATCATAGGACTGCATTCAGTTATACAAATTCATTTGGTTGCAAACCCAGCTGTGGCAGGAATGTAGACCATGCCATTTATGTGTCAGCTGTAGTTGGAGTGGCTGCTTAGGCATTCCCTCTCACATGACCTCCTAGCATTTCAAGGTCAAGTTCAAGTTTCCATTTGCAGGGGAGGGGGTTGGGTGTGGGAAGTGGGCTGGAAACTACAATAACAAAAGACAGAAAGGGAAGCTGCTATGACCATGCCATACTACAATACATGGCTACCATATCTTATTGATCAAATCAACTCACAAAGTCAACTAGAAATGAAGCAAAAAGATCTCTCAGTCTCCCTTTGCCTCTCTATATCTGCCCTCCCCACCCTCTCTCTCATCCCTCCCCACCTCCTCTTCCTTCACTCTCCCCTCCCTTCTTTTCTTTTCTGGCTCTAATGACCTGAGCAGCTTGCTCCTCCACAGACTTCCCATCATGATGCCATGTTTGAGGCAGGAGAATGTCTAGATGTGAGCAGACTGAAAAGGATGCAGGGTGAAGGCAGAGGCAGTAGAGACCACGTTATACCATCTTTGAGTCTTGGAATTTTTGTCCCAACCCAGACCAAGAAATGGAGCTAAATAATTAGAAACTTGAAAACTTCTGACCACGTGTGACACCAATACAACACTGAAGCCACAAGATAGCAGAACTACAAGAAACAGCATGGATTCTAGAGTCACCACCTGGAACAGAGGAATTCAGGAGGAAGAATCTATCACAATACCTGCATCGGTCTTTGTGTGATCAAGAAATGAAATTCTTCTATCATTCCCCTTGATTGTGGGAGGAACATTAATGTAAAGCAGGGGATCTTTGGGCAACAATCTTCAGAACTGATCTCCATATACTATAATCCTACAATTTAGTTTGAAACCAATCTGCCTTGTATTCACTCTGTTCTGGATATACTGGGCACCTTCGTCATTTTAAAGGCTGCTCTTGAGATAGAGTTTATTAACCTTCCCCTCTCCAATAGCCTTCTGCTCATAGAACTGATTTGCAGCTAGTTTTGTAGATTTCTTGACTAAATGCTAGATTTGCCAGACTCTCTAGAAATCATTTATAATCATGTGATTCTTTTCTGAGCAATGGCATATCATGGAAAATGTCCAGTGGAGGCTTTAATGAGATTTCCTTAACAAACAGCAGCTGACCATAAAGGAGGCAGGGCCAGGAGAACTGTGAGTTTAAGGCCAGTCTAGATGACAAAGCAATACCTGTTCTAAAGAACCAAGGACTAGAGATTTGGTTCAGTAAACAAGTACTTGTGTATCATGCACCCAGCCTTGGCTTTTATCACCAACATTACACACACACACACACACACACACACACACACACACACACACACACCCGAAGACATCTGCCTTGATCATTCTCCTTCTCTGCCTTATATTATTCTTATGCTGGTTGAACCATGGGAAATTGTGGAGAATGAATGCCTTGTCAGGCTGGAGAAGCCAGGGTCTCTGGGAATGGCAGTTTCATAGACCATGATCAGAAGGTGACTGATATGCTTCCTAAGCCACACTCACTGAGTTTTTCATTTTTTTTAGGGCCAACCCCAAGATTTACTAATAAGCATTTCCAGCCAAAGTTTGAACAAGAGTAAAGTGCCTGAGGTACGGGAATGGCCAGATGTGAGCAGAGTAAAGAGGTTAAAGGAGGGAAGGGGGCAGAGATTTCAGAGGCCACATTATAGCATCTTCTAGGCTTGGCTTTTAAAAAAAAAAATCAAAATAATATGGTAAGGCTAATCAAAGTTTTGAGGAGTGAGTAAGACTAAGTCTTTGTTAGAAACTCAGGTTCTTGTGCAGCATCGGGGGGTGGAGCTGTTAGGATGCATGGACTCTATTGCTGTACTATCCCATCTTCCTAGATCGCAGTGTCTGGGTAAGGCCCGTGGGATCTGATCTGACAAGTCCTCCAGGTTCCAATGCCCACTCGAGGCTGAGAACTGCTGCTTTAGGAAGGTTCACTTCAGGCACAATGCAGTTTGTCACGTGGAATAATCCCTCCCCTCCACTTCTGACCTTCCTTTGTAGTGCAGTTCTCCCTGGTGCTTGAAAAGCCTCCAGATCCATTGTCTAGGCTGGACTGACTGGTCAGCATCTCCCTCAGAGCCTTCTGCAGTCAGGCTTTGGGAGTCACACGACTTTCTGCTTCCAAAGAATGTTCCTTTCAACCTTATATTAGAGCACTTACTGTATTGTTTTCTAACTGTTCCAAATTCAAAAATAAATGCCAACATTTTCAAATATCAAAAGTGATTTTAAAAACAAAAAAAAAATATCAATGTCTATTTTTCAACACTCTGGAGTAATTAAAAAAAGTAAAAACTTTATCCAACCCAAAATGAGATAACAATAGTGCTATTAATGAACACATCTTATTGATTGTAAGCTACAATTTCAGTTCTTTGTTCAATCTGAATGACTCTTAATCAATGGCCTGTTTCCTTTTCTATAGTGTCTAAATTAATAGTGTGTCTTATAATAATATTGACCCTTTTAATATAAAGTACAGAAAGAGACAAGGAAGAGGGAAACCTGGGAGAAGGATGGAAAGTGTAGCTGTAGGGAGACAGGGGTCTCGTTTGTGCAGGATGGATAGCTGAGAAGGTGAAACTTGAAGACAGACAGCAAAGGGAAGTGGTGTAGTCATGGGCCATGAAGTAGTGTGGCAGGAGCTTCCCAGGTAAAGAAAGAACAAGGACAAAAGCCCAAGGCCAAGGACAGTAGTGTCTTGATCAACCTAGAATAACTCAAAGCAGTTGCTGGGACAAATGATAAGTGGAACAGGAAAGACTCTAGTAGAAGCAGAAAGATGGGAACACAAAAGCAAAGTACAGACTTACAATCCCCCTGGTGACTTTGTGTTTCCAACTTGTTCTAAAAACAAAAACAAAAACAAAAAAACAAAAAATAAACCAGAAGGGTAAAGATGAAAAGGATGAAATTCTTGAAAGACAGCAAGGAGAGTCAAGATAAAGTAGCCAGGTGGTGGTGGCGCATGCCTTTAGTCCTAGCACTTGGGAGGCAGAGGCAGGTAGATTTCTGAGTTCGAGACCAGCCTGGTCTACAGAGTGAGTTCCAGAACAGCCAAGGAACAGAGAAACCCTGTCTCGAAAAAACAAAAAACAAAACAAAACAAACAAACAAACAAAAACCAAGACTAAAGTAGAGGAGAAAGAATGCGTAATAAAAGAGGAGATATCTGTAAAGAAGAAAAACAAGAAGCATGAAAAAGCACATTAAGGACAAGTCACTTTCTGAGGAATAGCCAAACACCAGTCTTTTAGTTCCTTATCAAAGGAAAAGAAAACAAGGCAATAAGGACAGATGGACAGGTATCTTAAATCTGTCACATGGACACATCATGCTTTAAGATGCAGCTGGGAATATACCAGAAATACTCTAAAATAACCCAGGGAGCGTGACTCCAACAGTGAATATCTATAGACCTTCATTTTATTTTATTTATTTATTTTTTTGTTTTTTTGTTTTTTTGTTTTTTCGAGACAGAGTTTCTCTGTGTAACCGTGGCTGTCCTGGAACTCACTGTGTAGACCAGGCTGGCCTCGAACTCAGAAATCCGCCTGCCTCTG
Organism: Mastomys coucha; assembly: GCF_008632895.1. NCBI lineage: Eukaryota > Metazoa > Chordata > Mammalia > Rodentia > Muridae > Mastomys > Mastomys coucha. Next base: position 121,556,065 of record NW_022196897.1, read on the forward strand.
CCTCCCAAGTGCTGGGATTAAAGGCGTGCGCCACCACTGCCCGGCCCATTTTATTTTTTTTTGCCTTAGTATCAGCTGCTAGCCTTATAGTCGTTGGTACACAAATCAAAATACTTTATTTTTATTAAAAAAGACATTCTCTGATAAATACCCATAAACAGTTATATATTGAGACCTTTTGCCAATGCACCATATACTTTTAGAAAATCATGATTGCAGAGCATTTTAAAGTCATGCCCATGCTGACTTAATATGGCTTATGGAAATAGCAAAAGGATATAGTAGAGAAGTCTACGTTAATAAAACATTTTACCATTTTTACAAACTCAGTTGCTGTATTCTAGATCTTTTCATAGCTATAGGGTTGTAGATGGACTAAATACAATCCTTTTTCTCAAGGATTTCTTAACTTTCAAGGCAACTAGAAAAATAACCACCACATAATACTACAATGGTGATCACAGAAATGTGATGGAATGTATTGACCATACAAGGAGGGAACATCTGCTGTGTTCAGTGAGACTCCAGTGAAGGTCTAGTGTAAACTTCATTCTCTTAGAGGACTCCTTTAGCAATTGGGATGAACTCTTATGGGAAGAAGAAAATGTATCTTGTAGTTGTTAGATACTAGATTTGTTTAAATATAATCTCTGTCTAAAGTACTTTAGATTGTAACTGATTCACAGGACATTTTAAAGAAATAAAATAAAAGAATATCCCCAAGTAGGCATGTTTTAGTTAGTTAGGGTTCTTCTTGAAACATGATCAAAAGAATGACTGCTGAA
>NW_022196897.1:121561849-121617708 GCF_008632895.1 Mastomys coucha
TCTTTGTTCTACTTTGTTCTTGCTGATTTCACTCCCCTTGTTCCCCTTTCCCTGCATCTAAACAGCCTCCAGCAGGAAGGGACCAGCGGATGCCTATGTGGAAGCCTGGTGCCTACTTTCCCTGGCCACACTCACCACACCCCCGCTTCCTTACTAACAGACACAGTGGAGCCTTACGGTACCTGAGAGAACAGACACTGAAGCCTCGTTTTTTTTTATGGACTCCGAGATTTATCTTTAGATACTATCTGTTCTCCCAGAGAAATTGAGCCCTCTTACGACTGCCTCCAGCTCGCAGACCCTACCTCCCCAGCCAGGTTCCGGCCCATCAAATTGGGAAATGAGGTGATCCATCAGCTGCATCTCCCAGGGGTGTTGCTGGCTAGGAACGCCAGGCAGGAGGCGTGCCCCATCTGTGCGCTTTGGCAAAGTCACCCGGGAATAGCAGGGAGATAGCTGCGGGGCTCAGGACCTCCGGGTGACCTGCGTTGGTGCGCTTAGATTGTTGCTGCGGTTTCCTTGATCTGGCATCTAAAAGCGGTTTGGCTTTGGTTGCGACAGGCGGGCTGCGGACAGCTAACTACCAAGCACCCACACAAGAGGCTTTTCACCAGAAAGGATGCCTGCAGGGAAAATCCTTGGGGGAGAAAATAGATTTGGGCCTGGAGAGTGCACCAGAAGGTGCTTGTCCTGGACCGGAGGTCTGAAGAAAACCTCTGACGTTCTCCTGGCAGAGGCCTCGGAAGTCTCTGGGGGAAAAGCCTGCGAAGTTATTAACTTTGCTTTTTACATTAAGGAAAACAAAAATCAAACAAGCAGTAAACATACAGGGAAAAACCAAATCCAAACGCGATGTTTTCATAGCCATGTATGCAAATTTATATATAAAATTTCAAGGATATATGTATGATGTACATGAAGTGTGAGAGGCTGGAGTTCTAATCTGTTCCATCCAGTGGAGAGGGGGCAAGTCCAAAAGGACAGGTCAGCAGCTGCCAGGTCCTGCAAGTAGCGCAGGGAGGCTCATCCCCGGGGACTGTGTTGAGGACCCGCCTCTTGGAGCCCTCTGGGCACTGCCGCCTCTGAGCTCCCAGAGCTGCCTCTGAGCTGGAGACTTTGATCAAAGGCAGCTTTTTGTCCCTAGATGTGCTTCTTAAAGTGAAAGACTGGATTCTTTTTCTTCTAGTTGGAATGCCTTCCATTCCACCTCCTTCCCCCAGATTTCGAGAAAAGAAGGGGTGAAGCAGAACAAAACCTAACCTCCCCGGGCCACCTGACTCGGATCCCCCACCCCCACTCTGCCTACCAGCGCTGCTCGTTGGCCTTCTCTGCTTTCTAGAGAGAGCAGAAGCCATTATCTGGTTTGAAAGCCTTACTTGGAGCCTAGAGTGTAATCATCATCATCATCATCATCATCATCATCATCATCATCATCATCATCATCATCATCATCATCATCATCATCATCATCATCCAAGCACCACCAGCATCTCATGCGCCCCTGGCATTGGAGTTCTTACCTGGAGCTTAATGGCACTTGGGACAGTTTCCTTGAGGTGAGGACACTGAGCTGGCGGTTTGGGTTTGGAGTGGGGGAGGAAAAGAGAAGTGAATTCTTTGCAACTTGCAACTTGATCTCTCTCAATCTCTCTCTCTCTCTCTCTCTCTCTCTCTCTCTCTCTCTCTCTCTCTCTCTCTCTCTCTCTCTCTCTCTCTGTACTTTAGGGCTTCCTCTGGCTCCAGTCCTTCTATTCTCCTAGCTCTATTAGTTTGGCAACTCTTCCTGGGACACAAAGGATTGTAGAGAAGCTAACAGCACAGGGCTAGGAACCAACAATGTCTTTCCTAGGCTCAGGACTTCATCAGTTTAGTGTAAAGGCATCAAGACCACAGTCAGGTGTGTGTGTGTGTGTGTGTGTGTGTGTGTGTGTGTGTGTGTATCTTATAGTATATATGGCATAGTACATATATACATATAGTAATATCTATTATATAGAGAGTAATATATTACTGTACACATACACACACATCTGATAGAGTACTTGTATCCTTTTATATGGGCAAAAGCTGTTGGGCCTAAATATCACAGGGGCCTGCTCATAATAAGGTGCAACTTGTAACTGAAGGAATCTGCACTCTGATCCAGACTCTCTTACCTTTATGAGGTTCCTAGGTAATTCCAGACAATAGTCTACAGGTCCTGAGCAATTCATATTTAGTGCATACTCCTAGCATTTTTTTTTATGTTTCTCAGTATTTTTACAGAAATTGCCCAGTTTATGTCCCTACTTAAAGTCATAGATATGGGACAGTGTGTACTAGCATCATTTCTTTGGAAAGGTTTGCTGACAGCCAGAGAGGTAAAGCCATTCTTCCCAAATGTCTTTACTACCAGAAATAATCATGAATAACCTGTTTTCTGAGGCTCTCATTCCTGTCACCTTCCTAAAAGTATAGTCTTCGTCCTTTCAGCCTTTGTTATTGTTGTTACTAGAACAGCTTGCAATAGTTTCACAAATGCAGTCATAGTAAAGGTCCCAGACACGGTGTACCTGGCAAAGGGAGTGGGCTACTCAGGACACCCCAGATGCTGGGTTTAAATGGTTTCTACCAAGGCACAAAAGGCTTTCATCTCTGTTCTCACTCTTTTTCCTAAATGCCACTATTGACCCTAGCCTAGCTGTAAGGTAATATGAAAATAATTTCAGGTAGACAATTAAAACAGTAACTAAAACGACCAAGTTTCCTAGAGACTGGCACCTCCTAAAAGAGGTTTTAAGCACTTAAATTATCTCACAAGTCAGGTAACAAATTAATTTAAATGAATCTCAGATTGTCTAATCTTACTTATCCATAATGTAGTTATTTCTTGGAGAGACATCTTAAAGGATAAAATCACCTAACTCCTGAAACTCTTGTCTTAAATTTGCCCAACTTATTAAAGTTCTCCTTGTTCCTAAGAAAAAGTTAGCCATGCTCTATGTTAGAAGGTCTTACACCCCAGATGCTGGGTTTAAATGGTTTCTACCAAGGCACAAAAGGCTCTCATCTCTGTTCTCACTCTTTTTCCTAAGAACCTCATAAAGGTAATAGAGTCTGGATCGGAGTGCAGAATCCTTCAGGTACAAGTTGCACCTTATTATCAGCAAGCCCCTGTGATATTTAGGCCTAACAGCTTTTGCCCATATAAAAGGATACAAGTACTCTATCATATGTGTTTGTATGTGTACAGTAATATATTACTCTCTATATAATAGATATTACTATATGTATATAGGTACTATGCCATATATACTATAAGATACACACACACACACACACACACACACACACACACACACACCCCTGCCTGTGGTCTTGATGCCTTTACACTAAACTGATGAAGTCCTGAGATGATGGTACACGAAGCCCCACCTAATTAACTAAAACCTAGCCAGAACACTTATCCAATGACTTACTTGCAAAGATGGAAATGATTTCTCTGCTCTAGCTCACTACTAAGGTTTGCCTGCTCTTGTCTCTTCAGTCCTCCATGGTGAAGCCATTTGTTTGAGATAAATTCATACATGACATTTCTTTGGGGCTCGCTATAAACATGGCCAATGAAAGAGCCATTATTCTGGTTGTTTCTTTCACTGATTACTCTCATTGTAGAAACAGCTCTTGTAGAAATACATGTAGGAGGAATGGAAGAAATAATAGGATAAAGGCAATCACACCAAGCCCAGGCAGGCTGAGTGCATCAGAAACCCAATCTCAATTTCCAGATCCTTTCTAAGCACCATGGCATTTGGCAGAATACGCACAAAAATATTCTGATGAAAACTTGTACTTCAGCCCTTATCTCCAGTTGTTTTCTATTCTAGAAAGGATTTGAAGTCTATAATGATTGATATAAATGAGATGTTTGTTCTGTAATGAGCTAAACAAAAGAAAGGCTTGGATGACAATGTTTCTGGCTAAGTAAGTGCGTGAGTCTGGTTTAGTGTAGTTGAATTATTCTGCTTCTGTGATTCATGATGTGTCCCTCTGTGTACTTGGCTGGCCTAGGATTCATGTTGTACAGCAGTATCATTTTTATACTTCACTGTAAGGTGGATAGAAACCTCAATATTCAAATTTCAACTGGAACAATGCCCAGCCTTTTCTTTGTGAAGCACATGGGCATGATTTACTAATAAGCAATGTTTCCTGATTTTTATAATTTTGTCTTGGTTCTACGAAAGTCGGCTATAGAGAGGCATCAAAGTGAAAAGTTTAATTTTATTTGGAACAAGTTTTGTAGATACTATTGTTTTGCATATGAGTGAGCATAATATGTCAGAGAAACAATACAGAAGGCATACAGTACACAAAACACCATATTTTCTTTTTTAAAAAGATTTATTTATTTTATGATTACAATGTAGCTGTACAGATAGTTGTCAGCCTTCATGTGGTTGTTCAGAATTGAATTTAGGACCTCTACTCACTCAGGTTGGCCCCGCCTGCTCAGGGCCCAAAGATTGATTGATTGATTGATTGATTGATTGATTATAAATAAGTACACTGTTGATGTCTTCAGATGAACCAGAAGAGGGTATCAGATCTCATTACAGGTGCTTGTGAGCCACCATGTGGTTGCTAGGATTTGAAGTCAGGACCTTCAGGAGAGCATTCAGTGCTCTTGCCCGCTGAGCCATCTCTCCAGCTATATTTTCACATGTAATCCTACTTTCTCCCACCCAAGTTGGAAGTTCTAAATAAGATACTTCATACAGTTGTATGAATATAATTTATAATTTATAATATATTTTGTAACTACTTGTATGATAATGCCATCATCAAATAATATGATTAGTCATAAAAAAGTAATGTAATTGGCAAGTATGTGAATGTAGTGAGAACATCAAAGGACCCTTGGGATCTACTGGAAATCATAACTCTACTGTATGAGTCATACCTGGCATTCAGCATTGACCAGCAGTGCTATTATCAAACCATCATCATCTACATAAGGGTACACATTTACACCATTTATCCTACCTTTTTCACACTCCAGGTATGAGCAATGGATTACATTTATTCTGGAAATCTTGGTTATTATCTTTTTTATGTGTATAGATGTTTTGTCTGCATAAATGTCTGCTCACCATGTATACACCATAGAGGCCAGAAAATGGTATCCTGTTCCTTGGAACTAGAGTCACAGATGTTTAGGCTGGGAATTGAACTGGGTCCTTTAGAAGAGCAGCCAACACCCTTAACCACTGAACAATTTTTTTAGCCCCATTTGCCAATATCTCAAAGTATGATTTATTGCTAAATTTTCTTTCATCACATTTCTGTTTACTATAAAGACCTAAATATATCTTCTTTAAGATGATTAGACAGTTGTTAAATTAAATATAGAAGCAAGTTGCAGATTTAATAATCCAGTTAGTATTCCAAAGAAGAGTCATTGGTGATAAGCTGAATGACTTAATAGATATTTATACATGTAAATTCTGTATACATGTACACATGTATACACACACATACACACACATAGCATTGTTTATTCTATAAAGATGATACTCCCAAGAAGAAAAAAATTAAACTGCTTCTCTTATTTTTACTTTTCTGTTTTTCTTTTTTTGTTAGAGATTTTCTTTATTTACATGTCATATGATACCTCTTTTCCCAGTTTCCCCTGACAAAAAAGAAAAAAGAAAAGGAAAAAATAAAACCTCATTCCCTCCCCCTCCCCCTCCCCCGCTCAACAACCCACCCTCCCCAGCTTCCTGGCCCTGGCCTTTCCCCTACACTGGGGCAAAGAACCTTCACAGAACCAAGGGCCTCTTCTCCCACTGATGACCAATTAAGCCATCCTCTGCTATACATATGCTGCTGGAGCCATTATTCCCACCACTCTTTGGTTGGTGGTTTAGTCCCTGGGAGCTCTGGGGGTACTAGTTAGTTCATATTGTTGTTCATCCTAAGGGGCTGAAAACTTCAGCTCCTTGGGTCCTTTCTATAGCTCCCTCACTGGGGACCCTGTGCTCAGTCCAATGAATGGCTGTGAACCTCTACTTCTGTATTAGTGGGGTACTGTCAGAGCCTCTCAGGAGACAGTTATATCAGGCTCCTGTCAGTCAGCATTTGCTGGCATCCACAATAGTGTCTGGATTTGATGATTGAATTTGAGAAGGATTCCCAGGTGGAACAGTCTCTGGATTGTCCTTCCTTCAGTCTCTGCTCCATAGTTTGTCTCTGCAACTCCTCCCATGGGTATTTTATTCCCCATTTTAAGAAGGAACGAAGTATACACACTTTAGTCTTCCTTCTTATTGAGTTTTTCAACTTGCTCAAATACTCTTTAGTGTCAACAAAGAATTGTTTCTATCAGGAATGAAAAGGAATGGAAAGAAATAATTGTCAAAGAACCACCATTGTACAAATCATGGTGAACAGTTAAAATCATTGGTCAAGACTATTTCTCATCTACTGTTCTTATGAAAATAGACCACCATGAATGACTTTAGTTCATCTTTCATCAAATCATAAGGCTAAGATATCTGCAATAATGCACCATGAAAGAAACCACTATAATCCTTTACAGGCAATTCTTCTGCTTTTATAATGCTATTTGTTTATTTCACTATATTCAATGCAAGTGGTTGGTACTCAGTTAAAGTTTATAAATGGCTTCATCTGTATTTGGTTTTGAATATTTTTCAATTCAGTGACTTAATTGACCTAACCAGACAGCCTATAAATCAGTGGTTCTCAACCTGTGGGTCAGGACCCCTTTTGGGGTCAAATAATCTTTTCACAGGGGTCACCTGACACAAACAGAAAACTTAGACATTTATATTATGATTCATAAAAGTAGCAAAATTATAGCTATGAAGAAACAACAAAAATAATTGTATAGTTGAAGGTTACCACAACATCACTAACTGTATTAAAGGGTCCCAGCATTAAAAGGTTGAGAAACACTGTCTTAAATATTACAGCAATTTTTTAAACATGAAAAATTACATCCTGCAGAAGGTTACAAATGTAAGTAATATGTCATAATTGGAAATCTACCTTTTATTTCCTTATTAAAATAGGAAGGGGAGAATGTTGAGAAAGAAAGAGAAAAAAGGAGAGATTGAAAGAGAGAGAGAGACAGAGACAGAAAGACAGAGAGACAGAGACAAGAGATGCAGAGGCACACAGAGAGGAAGAGAGACACAGAAAGAGACACAGTGACAAACACACAGAGAGACACAAAAAGAGAGGCAGAGAGACAGACACAAATACAGGATAAATGTGTTCTTGCTTTATAAGAACACATTGCTTTTTTACAGTATCTCAGGAAAAATAAGTGTTAACATAGTCATTGCTAACAGAAGATATGTTTTATATATGTGATAAGAATTGAAATTATATCAATCACAATTTGCCTCCATTTTGTGTATATAATCATTTACACTAGATTGTTGCAGTTTTTGATGAAATTTCAAAATGCAGAAAAATACCAAAATATATAGTGCTGCAGTATTAATTCAAGCAGTACTTTACATTTTGAGCTACTACTATCTAATTTTTGATATGAGGAATTTTTTGAAAAATTAAATGCAAAGAATGATATTGGCAGTTTGAAACAAATACTATGTCAGAGAATATTCTTAAATTGATACTTCATACATGTTAAAAATATGAATTATTGATATTTTTAGGTTTCAGCTGGTTTATCATTAAATAAAGTATTGTAATTGTAATAGCAGCCACAATATGCTAAGTCTTAGAGTCAAAGTGTTATGTAAAGAGAAATGATTATGATCCTGTAAGTTTTAAACACGTGATTTTTTTCTATTTTAATTCTAACTGGCCATATGACTTTGAGAAGGTCATTGAATTTCTCAATGTCTCACTTTGGGGTAGGTATAACAATAACCTCTATTTTCCTTTGCTCAGCTTCTAAAGTCAAGGAGAGATTCAAACTGACAACATAGGTAAAATGCTTTGTAGTTTGTCCTTTAACATGACATTGGCTATGACATGTTTAAAGCGATTATTATTTATTGACCTAACACAATATTCTCTAATAAAAGAAATATTTGGACATCATTACAATTAATGAGAGCACCATGTTTATTCCCCCAAAAAAGGTTCATTCTTATTTATTAGAGCAAGAATTAAAAAAAAAAAATCAGCGAACTACCAAAATGCAAATACAGGAATTATCTAGCGATGTTTGCCTTTCTGCTCCACGAGAAGCTTTAGAGTAATAACAGCGTGTTTTCATTACATAACTACAGGTCTTCACTTACACCATAGTTCTAAAATTTCTGTCCTACGAGACCCCAGATAACCCTGTATGCTCACAAGCTTCATTCAGGTTTATTTGCAACCCTCTTAACAGTGATCACAGCTTACTGCATGGAGCTAGCTCAGGCCACATGCACTCAGAGATAGATCTCACTGGCCACTGGGTCCAAAAGGATATGCTGCTTTGTCTGGATCCCCCTTTGAGGAGGTATCATTTTAACCTTATCCTCAGCAGCTCTTGAGCTGGTACAAGAAGATGTCTCTGAAAGCCGGAAACTGTTGCCATAGCATTTTCCTTCTCTGTTCCTGCCTACCTTCCTTCTCCAAAGCACGAACAATCTGAAACAAATCTATTGGTTTGTTTCAAGAGCAGGATTCAGGGCTCTGGCGGTGTTACATCTACACTACATACTGACTGTACCTGGTGGGAGGGTTTAGTTAGTCCGAGGGTGGCATTAAGTTTCCTAGGACAGAGTCATCTTTGCAGATAACATTGCAGAACAGAATACAGACCCAGGGAAAAATTTCCTCCCCCACACCACCCCAATCCCATTGGCCTTCTAGACAAGCCAGATTATAAGTCCTGCAACATAACCTCCTTATTTCCAGAACTCTCAGCGTGGACAGCTCCTGCATCCTGGGTGCTTCCTCTGCAGTGTGCGGTGGGAGAGCCACAGCGCCCAGTGCAGCAGGCGACTATCCCGGGCACTCGCTCCTCCCTGCCCGCCCCCTCCCTTAGCTCACTCTACCGGCCACTTTGAGGGATTTCCTCCCGGGGCGGCCTTTGCAGCAGAAACACATCTGCCTGGTTCGCGGCGACAGCATGGATCTACGAGGAAGAGCCCTTCTTGGTGGAGACAGACTTCGGATTCTCTTAATGTTCTTCCGTGAGTAGTGTCTGGGGACCAGGGGTACGGAACGTACTCTGCAGCAGAGAATCTAATACACAGAATAAAGCCAGGTGATTTTACTCTGGTTCTCTAGGCTCAAAACTGGTCTTTCTGCTTGCGGTTATTTGGAGCTGGTGGGTGTTGTGACCCATCCGTGTCAGAGAACTCCCAGAGAGCCACACACCTGTATGGCATCTCCCAGACAGAGCGCTAGACACGCCGAACTCATGGCTGTGGTGGTGGGGCATAGCACTGCCAAGAAAGATTTAGCTTTCATCGCGCTCCCTCAACCCCCAGGGCGGGCGTGTGTGTGTGTGTGTGTGTGTGTGTGTGTGTGTGTGTGTGTGTTAAAACTCAGTTTTTCAAAAAAGGATTTAATTTTATTTTAGATTCTCTTTTCATCATAAATCATCGGCAGTAAATAGGAGTTTGGTAGCGCTGGACTAGAGAACTGGCTTGCGGAGCACACCGTTTCGAGCAGGGAACTTTGCCGCTCCAAAGCCTGCAGAGAACCGGCTCGGGTGTCCTAAAGCAGAGGGCTAGCTGAACCCGAGAGCGATGAGATTGCTTTGCTTGTTCCACAGATGCAATGGCCCAAACCGTGGCAGAACAAGAAGTAGAAAATCTTTCGGGCCTTTCCACGAACCCCGAGAAAGACATATTTGTGGTGCGGGAAAATGGGACGACGTGTCTCATGGCAGAGTTTGCAGCCAAATTTATTGTACCTTATGATGTGTGGGCCAGCAATTATGTGGATGTAAGGAATCTTTTTCCTCCCCAGCTTGCTCCTAGGGCGGCAGGGCCGAAGGGCACCCTCCCTCCAGGCCCTGCCAAGACCTCAGTCGCCCGCCTCTTCCCCCCAAAACCCTTGCAGGCTGTTCCCGAATGCTGCATGGGGGTTCCGGCTTGCAACGCCTTCTCTCGCCCTGCCTGCTTTAAAAGTAAACCCCCTCTCTGCTCCCCTCCCGGAGGGGTGTGCACGTAAGAGTCTACCCGCATGTTCCTGGACCCCGGAGCGCGCGGGCACAGGAGCGCCCAAACCTGCAAGCTAGAGTTTGGACGCGCATCCCTTCCCGGTCCGCGCCAGGGCCAGGCGCGCTGAGGGGGCGCGGGGCGTGTGTGTTCCCAGCTGATCACAGAGCAGGCTGAGATCTCCTTGACCCGGGGAGCTGAGGTGAAGGGCCGCTGTGGCCACAACGAGTCGGAGCTGCAGGTGTTCTGGGTAGATCGCGCCTACACACTCAAATTGCTCTTTGTTAAGGTAAATTCGATGGGGGAGTGTAGAGGATGGTGAAGTCCCGCGCGAGGCCTTGCGCTGTAGTGGACTCTGGGGTTACCCATCTTAAAGCAATTAGAGGGGTTCACAGGAGCCTCCCCATCTTGTCAGGAAAGTCACAACACTTCCAAAGGACCAGAGGGGACTTGGAAGCTAAGCAAGGTGCAGTTTATCTATGATTCCTCGGAGAAGACCCACTTTAAAGATGCCGTGAGTGGTGAGTAGTCCGGGGGATGGGGGGTTCACAGGAGCAAGAGCAAACCAGAAACACTCATCCTGTCTCTGGGTCTTGGAAGCAACTCTGGGATTTTTGCTCTGAGGTTAGGCAAGCCTGGGATTGCTTGCTCTCCCGGGTCAAAGAGGCAGGAGAACCTCTGTGTGTCCTCAGGAAAATCCTAGGTCAAAGATCCTTCAGACTCAAGCTGAAATCTGACTCACAGATTGATCTGCTCTGCGGTATTAAACAAAACAAGTAAATCCTCAAAACTGCGAGAGGACACTGTGATAGGGTTGGGTGCTTTGCAGAATCGCTCTGTGCACAGGGGTGTAGCTCAGGTTTTAGCTGCAACCACCTCAGGGCAGGTTTTGTATCTTAAGTCATTAGCTTTCCCTGCCTGTTCTCACTCAGGACTTCTAAAAACATCCCAGAGAGAACTCCCAAAACACCCACAATTGAAATAACAATGTTCCTATCTGTGAGCACTATCAAAGACCAACATTTTTTAAATGTATTTTTTTTTTTAAAACAAAAGCAAAATTCACAGTGTCACTTACAGCAAGGCCTTCCATCGTTTAGGTTCTGCTATTGATTCTAAAAGAATCAAACTTGAGTCAGAAAAGGAGAAAAAAATGGGATGGGAACCATGGAGACCTGTGTCACTGGTGTGTCTTCGGAACCACTGATGGAGGCCTTAGTCAAAGGGTCCTGAAAACAGGCAGCACACTGCTTCCAAAATGGAATTCCAAACTAATATCTAATGAGACAGGCTCAAGGACAATGGGGGACTTGGTCCTATCTTTCTTGGAACTCCAGCCCCAGGACTGCAGCACCAGCAGGAGGCATAGGTTCTGAGCTGAGCAGAGAGCTCTCCCTAAGCTTGGAGCAGTGAGTGTGCATCTGACCCTAACCGCCCCCTTGCTTCTCCTGCAGCTGGGAAGCACACCGTCAATTCTCATCACCTCTCTGCCTTGGTCACCCCAGCTGGGATGTCCTATGAGTGTCAGGCTCAGCAGACCATTTCTCTGGCCTCCAGTGATCCTCAGAAGACTGTCACCATGATCCTGTCTGCAGTGCACATCCAGCCCTTTGACATCATCTCTGACTTTGTCTTCAGTGAAGGTAGGTTAGGCTGGGAAGGTAGGCGCTAGGGAAGGTAAAGAGGGCTGGGAAGGGGGGCTTACTGGGCTCCCGGCATGGTGTTACCTGTGTTTCTTCTCGGCTGCGTTGGCAATTTTCACAAGATGTAGAGGTTATAAGGTTTCTGAAATATCCATCCCTACCCCAACCCTTTGCTTCTTTATTCTCTCACTCACTCCTATGGGAGAAATTAGTTAAAGGCAAGTTGATATTCTGTTTATTTCCCATAGGCAGATTCTAATTGCTTTATTTGTACTTTCCACGGGGTTGGGGATTACCAAGTGAATGCAATGATTTAAAGGTTCCTAATATTGGAGGATCATCATCTGACTCACCTACCACTTCCCAAGCTATTCCTCCTTTACCTCAACAAAGCTTGCTTTCAACTTATAACCAAGAGTGTGTGTCCACCACCTCTGAGTAATTACTCCCAAAGCATTTTAGAATTCAGATGGTAAATTTTCCTTGGGGAGAGAGGCCAGATTCTTTTGTGCAGCTCCTCCTTCTCATCTCCCTCCACCTCCTTCTCTCTTTCTTCTCTCTCCCCCTCTCACTCCCACCTGCTCTCTGCCTTTCTCATTCCTTTTATCTTTCTATGGTACCCTTGAATGGGATTCTCAGTCTACCATCTTAATGCTTGTCCATTGTGCATTAGCGTTGGTTATTTTTCTTTCAGCTTTATTAACATCTAACACAGTACTAGGTCAAGACAGATGTGCAGGTAACTGACTAAATAGATGTGCTGATACTCAGTTGACAGAGATTTACATATGTGTATATTTTAGAAGTGGAAATTAAGCTCTAAGGGACAGAATCCCAAAGTTTTAAATATTCACTTATTTATTTAAACATTCACTATATATAATAGTACTATATATTTATTTAATCACTATATAATAATACTATGTAAAAATAGTATACATATTATTATACAAAAATACATACTATTTTACATAGTATTATTTTATACTATATACACACATAGTATGCTAAATACATATACAACTACAATAAAGAATAGAATTACTTCATTTAGAATAAGTGAATTTCATTACATAGAGTTAGTTACATGTTTTCTTTAAAAAACAATTTGTATCCATTTCATGGTTGTAGATGGGGAAGATTACTCGCACACATGGAGACTGTAAGCATGCATAATTTCTTAAATACAGACAGAATAGGACCAGGTAAATTGCAGTATTACCCAGGCATGTCAAGGCTACTAATTGTGGTGTTCTCGCCTATGTAGTGCCCCAGGCTCAGGCTTTAGTGTTCCTGAGAGGAGGCAGGACGCATTTAGAATCACTCACTAGATCTTGTTCCTTTGTGTACAAGGTGCTCTTTTGTTCCTGGATCCATCCTGTCCATGCTTTTTTAGCATCTGTCCACCAGTGTCTTGGGAGAGATTGTTGTATTCCATTAAATGGAATTGGAAAGATTCCTTTTGGGTTGCCTATTCAGGTTCCAGCACTAGGACTTCCAGGGGCTTCCAGTGTGTTGTATATGTATACGTGGGTGTGAGTGGACTGTACCTGCCAGAGGGGAGAATGTATGGTTATATATCTACACAACCACTGTGCTTGTTGTATGCACTTTCAGACGTGTGTGTGTGTGTATGTGTGTGTGTGCATTTATGTTTATGTACATGTGTGTTTGAAAATGGCCAGGGGCTTGTGGTGAAAAGTCCATTGCTTGTGTCAGGAGGTTTTACCTGACATTCTTCACAGCTGCCTATTTAGCCTGCTGTTTGAGGTAAGCAAAGAAGGATTAGTAAAATGGGAAAGTGGACAGTCCCACTAAGGGGCTGAGGGCAGTCAGATGAGAGTTGACATCTTTATTACACATGTTCCTTTAAATGCATTGGATTTAGCTAGAGAACTGACCTTAATTTCAGTGTTCAGAGGAATTTTGAATGGTGGTGAACACAGTTGTGATATTAATATATGGAATCTGCTCCTATAGCCCTGAGGTGGGGCCCCACATGCCAAGTTCTGGGTGATGCTGTTAATTTACAGAAACCAATAGAGGGCACGAAGGCTGAGACATACACAAGCTTTGGTGGGCATGAAGGGTTAGAAGCTGAGACACACACAAGCTTTGCTGGCCATGAGGGGATAGAGGCTGAGACATACATAAGCTTTGGTGGGTGGGGATTAAATGGGGTTAGAGGAGGTGGGCAGCTCTTCATAGTACATAGCACCATCCAGACAGAGTCATAATGTGAAGACCACCATCTTTCTGGAAGGTAATGGAAGATGTGAGACTTCTTGGAGGAAAGAGAGCCATGAATCTAGTGACTTATCAGCAGTGTAGGAGCAGGACCCTGCATAGTAGTGTAAGCCATATGAAGGGATATAGGCAAATGGTTTAGTTGAACCAGAAAAATTCTCATGAATGTCTAGACTAAAGCCCACCTTTCCTGCTATTTAAAACAGTGAGATCAGTTTTCATCTGTTTTGTGTGGTAGATGACACAATATGAGATGATATCAGCAATACTGGTAATGCATTATAAATGATGATGTCCAAAACAAGTTTTGACAGTTAAGTCTCTTTTTTTATAATTCAAAAAGTTTGGAATGTCACATTAATATTTTCTGGACTTAGTTAATATTGACAAAGTCCTGACATTTAAGCAGTTCTCAGGTTATTTTCTGGAAATACTGGAGCTCATTGTAGCTTAGTTATATATTTAATGTTGCTTATATTTTTAACCATAATTTATGACCCACTCATTCAATATATTATAGTTTTGTTACTCAGATTACTCAACTATTAACAAATTGTATATGATTAAATGTACAATAATTTTCTAAAGGGGGATTGGTCATGCATTGTTGAAATGACATTTCTGTAGGTCTGAAGAAACAATAACAATTATATGCCCTAGCAAAAAAATTAACAGTAAGCAACTAAAAACAAGAGTGAGAGGAATTTCTGGGTGCCTCTGTGTGACTGAGCCTATAGAGTCTGCCATTGCTTGGGGCCTTATGACTACAGGCCCTCCCTTATCAATGGGCAACAGCCGTTGAATGAGGTTTCAAGGGCTATACAAAGCATCAGGCTCTTTATGGCTAAACATTTGCCTACTATTTGGGTTGTTTTGAAAATAATTGGGTTTACAAAAATTTATGTCCAGCACTAGCAGGCTTTTGAGCTGAAGAGTCTCAGCCTGCAGTGAAGAGATGGAGAATTGAGGGGGCACATTTGGCTCATTTGTATACCAAACACACTATGCTGTACGGTCACCTGCTGTTCAAAGCACCCTGTGTTTCTCAGCTGGGGTTAATTAACTTGTCCTTCTGCAATTAATTCATAGTCTAACCTCTTGAGGGTCTGGGGATTTCTGGCTGATGGGATAGTAGATGCTTCCCTGGGAGGGAATGAACCACCCTGAGTATTTTAATGGCTTGGGAGAAAGGAAAATTTGACATGTAATGTCAGAGAAACACAATAGAACATGAAGTTTGTCTTGGGTCTCCTTTATTAGAAACTTAAAATTTATGGATATTTAAAATAGAGCACAATTAGACTAGGCCCTTTTTAATTCTCATGAAAGCAGGCAAACAAAAAGATACGAAAGTCCTCATGTACACAGGAGTGTCAGAGGTCCAGAGACTTCATACACATTTATGCTTTGATTTTTGATTGTTTATTTTTTTCAAGGCATTTTTTATTAGATATTTTCTTTATTTACGTGTAAATTTCTCCTTTCACAGTTTCCCCTCCAAAAAACAAAGAAACAAACAAAAACAACAAAAACAAACCCCTGTTGCCTCCCCCCTCCCCATGCCTACCACCCCACCCTCTCCCACTTATTGGCCCTGGCATTCCCCTACACTGGAGCACAGAAGCTTCACAGGGCCGAGGTCCTATCCTCCTATTGATGATCAAAGTTGCAATCCTCTACTATACACATGCTGCCAGAACAATCAGACCCCTCCATGTGCAGTCCTTGGTTGGTGGTTGAGATCCTAGGAGCTCTGAGGGTACTAGTTAGTTCATATTGTTGTTCGTCCTAAGGGGCTGCAAACCCCTCAGCTCCTTGATTGTTTATTTATGTTCCATTTTCTGTGCAGGAAATTGAGCCCAGGGTCTTTCCTTTCCTAGACAAAGGCTCTAACCTTGAATTCCACACCACTGACCCTCTGAGCTTTTGATTATGTTCCTAACAGCTGGATCAAGCAATGCTGCATGTGGAAACTAATGCTATTTTGGAGGTGACACCCTTCACTTTTCTCTATACCACACCCTTGAAAGAAGGCCTTGGCAAGATGCCTTGTCATAAGCATTTTGACAGTCTGTAGATTCCAGACCCTGTAAACATGTGTTTGACATATTTTTACCCCAATGTGGTCTTGCTGTCATGAATTACTGCCTGCCAATGCCTCCAGTGTGAGCAGCCAAAGGGAGGCGACTCCAGCATACACTGCTGAGAATTGTATTGAAGGCTTCTATATGGAGCCTGTGCAGAGGGCTCAGTCATAGCATTCTATGTTCCAGGCACTGTCTTCTGGAGCCAAGGTGCGGTATGTCTTAGAGTTGTCCTCATAAGGGGATAAGAAACTCTGGCATTTACCCATCAATGCTATCCATTACTGACAGCTTCTATAAGGAATCAATTCTCTGGAATTTATGACCTGCCATGTCCTTAAAGCCCATTGAAATGTGTTGGTGTGGTGAAGGCCAAGGAGAAAATGGATGGACCATGTACATGTCTGCTATACTTAGGGCCAGGATGTATGCACCTCCCCTGCCGTGGGAGAGCACAAAGTTTACTGGGAAATGGTATATGCAGCACAACCCATGGTCACAGCACAAAGATGCAGTCAATGATCATTACTTTTATTATTTTTAATATATAATACATAAATCTTGATGAACTGGCCATTCAAGCTAAAAGTTCCTCAGCAAACAAAACTCAAGTGCAGAGACAGCCCACACAATGTAAAAATGATCAAACCTTGTCTCTAGCAACATGGTCAGAAACAGAGGGAGGGATACCCAGCTACACAAAGGTCACCCTGCTGTTTATTCAGAAACAGTTGGGGACTTTAGGAGAGCGCCAGGCAGACAGTTTGGCATTTCCCCTATACTAATAGTGCTTCACTGAGGCACAATAGAGTATAATGTTCCCAGGGAGTGAATACAAATTTAAAACATAGTACAACAAAGGCCACACCCACCAGGCAGAACCTGATCTGAGGGGACACTGTTAAGCTGAGGGGAGTCTAGTTGACTGTTGCAGCTGGCATCAGATGGTCCCTGTAACGGTCTGATCTGTTTCCCAATACACTGGGATGCTATTCATCTTTCCCTGCCATGTGCCATACCCCCAGGCCTTCATTTTTGAGTGATCTAAAGCCTAGGCTAGCCAGAGTATGAGGAATCCCAAATTCTGTGAGGTGGACAGAGAG
This sequence comes from Mastomys coucha, assembly GCF_008632895.1. Taxonomy (NCBI): domain Eukaryota; kingdom Metazoa; phylum Chordata; class Mammalia; order Rodentia; family Muridae; genus Mastomys; species Mastomys coucha. Next base: position 121,579,069 of record NW_022196897.1, read on the forward strand.
ATACAGGGTCCTGGGGCATGTGGAGACAGATGTTATTTGGACTAAGCTAAGGGATGCTTTTCCCCTTTGTGAGGAAGCTGGAGCCTATCTTGTTCTGTAATCTCTGAGTTAATAATCAGATCACTCACTGCTCAGGATTTTAACTCAGAAGCATACAGAGGTTGGAGATAGTATGCTTGTGTGTGTGTGTGTGTGTGTGTGTGTGTGTGTGTGTGTGTGTGTGTGTAAAATTCCATGGGAGACTGTATCTATTTCATTAATTTATGACTAGTATTTTGAGTATTTAGCATTTCTTTTGGTTATAAATGAAGATCATATAAACAGTGCTAGTCACAGTCGCGGTGACACTGTCACCAATAGAAACCATTGGTTTTCTATTCACAGAATAGTCTGTGCAGGGTTTACAATCACTACTAGTATGCATGTATCAGTAAGGAAGCACATGTGTTCCTGAAACTCAAATTAGTATAAAAAATTTTATTGTCTTTGTAGCCTTCCATGCATTTTTTTGAATTCATAAATACTGTTCTGACTAGATGTTGACAGTTTCATCAAACCTGCTTTAATGGATCATAAGCACCATTGCTTTAAGTGATAGAGAACAGAATAAATTATTATGTGTTAACATTTTATCGCTGAAGTGAAATACCTGAGATAACCTATTTTGAGACAAGATTCCACTCTGTAGCACAGGCTAGCTCTAGACTTGTACACATTCTCTCACCTTTGGCTTCTAAGTGCTGGGATTACATGCCTAAACCACCATGCTGGGGGGCTCTCTCATAATGCTCTTTGGCATTTTTACAGCTCGATTTCTAATCATAGTCTCTCTCTTTCTCTCTCTGTCTCTGTCTCTGTCTGTCTCTGTCTCTGTCTCTCTCTCTCTGTCTCTCTGTCTCTCTCTCTGTGTCTCTCTCTGTCTCTCTCTGTCTCTCTCTGTCTCTCTGTCTCTCTCTCTCTCTGTCTCTCTCTCTCTCTCTGTCTCTCTCTCTCTCTGTCTCTCTCTCTCTGTCTCTCTCTCTCTGTCTCTGTCTCTCTGTCTCTCTGTCTCTCTCTGTCTCTCTCTCTGTGTCTCTCTGTCTCTGTCTCTCTGTCTCTCTGTCTCTCTCTCTCTCTCTCTCTCTCTCTCTCTCTCTCTCTCTCTCTCTGTCTGTCTCCCTCTCTGCTATGCTGCAGTTACACTGCTGAGACAGTTTGTTTTGTTTCCAGTGGTGCTTACTTGGGCACAGCACTTAGCCCAGTGATGCCTCCATTACTCCATGTAGAAAAAGGAAAACAAAACAATGCCATTTTCTTTGTTGAGCTGTAGCATTAGATTAGAGATAACCTTTGTCTTTAAAGTGAAATGTTAATTTAAGATCAATAATCTAAGTGTAGCAGTGAATACCTTTAATCCCAGGAGGCTGAGGCAGGAAGATTATGAGTTCAAGGAGAGGTTTTAAAGTTGTATGCTGGAGTGTAATTTCCCATCCATTCTTGTTAGAGAGGAATGAGTGTATGTCAAGAAGACAATGAGATCACAAGGGATCCAGAGGAGCCTAGCATATAGTAGGGACTCAGTAAATGCTTGCTGGAACATCTTCACCTGAAGCCTCAGTCCTTTGGAAGAGGCATTAAAATCTGAGTTTCTGCTCATAAGACTCAAAATTTTGATGAAAGGACCCCTAGTTATCGACAAAATGTGACTATTAGCAGAGATTTTAGCATTTCTGGTTCCCCTCCTTCCCTCCATCCTTTCTTCCCTCCCTTCCTCCCTTCCCCCTTCCTCTCTTAATGTTTCTCTCCCTTTATTTGGTGTAATATTGAAGACACAGGGCTATTAAATTATTTTGGATTTTGAGAGCATAAAAGCATGACCCAGTTGTGAAGTATTGCTGGGATGTTCCCTCTCAGTCTAAAATGCTGGCTACATGGATTACTCAAATATAAATATCAATCAAGGTGTACAGTATTTAAATTTATAGCACAACTTGAATATATTAAATGTTCGGCTTTTAATGTGTGTGTATCTTAGTGTGTCATGTTTAACGTGCAGAAAATTTGAAACCATGTAATTCAAAACATTGTTACATATACTTGAAGCCCAGACATTGATTAAAGATACAAGCCATCCTCATTGTATTCCAAAGTTCTCTTGCATTCCTCTCCCTGTGTGTGAACACCTTTCAGGTTTCTAGGACCATGGACTTTATTTTATCTGTTCAAGAATGTCATAGAAACTGGAATAACATAATTTGTACTTTTTTGTGCCTGACAATTTTTATTCAACATTAGGATTCTGAAATTCACTTCTTTTCTAATTTATAGCTATATTTTATTCCTCTTTATTGCTGACTGATATTACATTTTATGAATATACTGTAGTTTATTCCATTTTTATAAACATTTGGCTATTTCTAGACTTGACTATTCTCAAGAGTTCCTATGGATATTTTCACTTTAGTCTCATCATGTCCATATATTTTCATTTTTTTCCTCAGGTTGATATAGGTAAGGGACTGTTGGGTTCAAAGGCAGGTGTGTATTTGTCTTCACTAGAGATCACCAGACAGTTTAACACTTTCCTGTCATTGCTAGAACTTGTTACTTTCAGTCTTCTTGAACATTTCGTGTCTATGAGTAATTCTGTGACTGCTAGATTTCAATTAAAAGTTTAAAAATTGGAAAAATGATAGTAGTTATATCTGATTCTAAAACAATAGAAACTTAGTTAAACTCTTCAATTAAATTTAAAATTTAATAAATCGCTGGATTTTTTTTGATGGCTGTCAGGAATCTAATAACTAAGTACTCTCTTGCTAAATGGATATATACTAACAGTATATCACATAGAAATACTAAAGCTAAGTGAAAGGAAAAAATTGACCCACTCAGCTACAGAGGCTTCCCTGAGAGATTGCATTACCTCTGGCTCTGTCCTGCTTCTGGTAGGAGGGCTTAGGATTCAGAACATGTCACTAGCACTCACTGCTTTCTCCTTTCTCCTTTCAGAGCATAAATGTCCAGTGGATGAGCGAGAGCAGTTGGAAGAGACCCTGCCCCTGATCCTGGGCCTCATCTTGGGCCTTGTCATTGTCATAACACTTGTGATTTACCACATCCACCATAAAATGACTGCCAACCAAGTGCAGATCCCCAGGGACCGTTCCCAGTACAAGCACATGGGCTAGGGACCATCAGGCAGACAGCCTCTAAGTCCTGACCCCAAACCGGATGACATAGAATGACAATGGCACTTTATCACCTGTATACAGGATCCACCAACATAGCTACACTCCAACAGGCCCAGGCACCTGAGGCATGCCTGGCCTGTGTCCACGCTTAAACCCAGGGATGGAAAGCAGGTCTTGGGTTTTGGGGGATTAATGGTAGCTGTTGTGTCCATGCTGGGGAATAAGTAGGGATTGATGAGTAGGGTAATAGCTTTCATGCTTATGATGGTTTAACATTGATTCTCTGACTTTGGAAGTCTACAGCACATAGAAAGGAATATGTGGCCCTTGCATTTCAGAAATGGAAACATTTCCTTTGGGAGACCTCTTTAGGTCAGAAGGTACCGGGTGCTTCATTCCCTTGGCCTCAGCTGGCATACTTACACAGTTTTCAATGCACACAAAGTACAACCTCATGCTCCCTGCAAGCAGCAAGACCCCTGAAAGTGACCCATGCTTCTGGCTGGCGTTCTGCATGTCTAGTGATTGTTTTGGGAATGTTTCACTGCTACCTGCACCCAGTGACTCTGCAGCACAAGAACCCGTCTAATGTCACTACGCACGGTTGTTTGGAATTCATAATGTATCGGTTCCAAGCGAGGGGACCTCAAGAGTCAATCCATGTGAGTTTGCTTTTGAAAATGAATTAAAAAGAAAAAAAAAAACCACTCTGGCTTTTGGCTGTTGTTTTTTTGTTTGTTTTTGAAACAAGAAAATAAAACTACAGTGGTTTCTTCAGTAAGCAAAAAAGCAGAGTGGATCAAAATCAATATTTTTCTGTTTTTGCAAGAGTGGAAAACAAAGACAGGGCAGGGATGAGTGAGAAGAATGTTAATTTTCCATAACTTGACTTAGGATTTCTATTGCTTTGAAGAAACACCATGACCCTGGTAACTCTTATAAAGGAAAAAGTTTAGCTGGGCTGTCTTACAGTCTGGAGGTTTAGTCGATTTTCATCATGGTGGGAAGCATTGTGGCACACAAGCACACATGATGTTTTAGAAGGAGTAGAGTTCTACATCTGGATTGTCAGGCAGCAGGAAAAGAGTAACACTACTGGTTCTGGCTTGAGCATTTGAAACGTCAAAGCCCACCCCCAGTGACACACTTGCTCCAACAAGGCTATGCCTATTCCAACAAGACCACACCTCCTAACTCACTCACTCAGCATTCAAATACATGAGTTTATGCAGAACAATCTTATTCAAACCACTACAACAGCTGTGAAAAACAGAATACTTTACAAAGAAGATGGGCTTATTTTGGCTCAGATGCAAAGGGCTTCAGTCCTTGGTCATTATGGAATCATAACAGCCTAGTATGAATCTAGAGCAGAGGATGTCTGTTCATCTCATACAGCTGGGAAGCAAATAAGGGGTACAGGTAGGGGTGAAAACCCCTCTTTGGTTCCTTTGTTTGCTTGTACATCAGTAAGGTTTTGCTTTTTTAAAAAAAAATAATTATTGATTCTTTTTGAATTTCAAATCATGTACCCTAATCCCCCTCACCTCCCCGTCCCTTCATTTCTGCCCTCTATCCTTGCAACTTCCTCCTAAAAGAAAACAAAAATAGAAAAATAGAAAACCAAAACAAAGAATCAACACCCTCCAAGTCCCATTTTGCCATGGAAGTTGCAGTGTGTCACAATGTGTCACACATATATCCTTTTGCCCAAATAGCTTTCCTTGCAAATATTCATTGCAATGAGTCATTGGTCTGGTTGAGGTCTCTGGCTTCTGTTACATTATCAATACTGGATCCTTACCAAGACTCCTTTAGGATATCCTGTTGTTGCCTTGTGTCATGGAAATCCTGCAGCTTTGAATCTGTAGGACCCCTTCATGCATTCTAGTAGTTCATAGATGGGGTGGATGTTTGGGTGAGCCAAAATACTGAATCTGGGCCTGGGAGGAAGCTGAGTACCACTAGGACCATCTCTTTTGCTTTGCCCAGACAGGGGCTGGGCCAGCTCTCCCACTGTTCCTGATCCATGCCACCAGAGCCAGCTCTACTGTGTTACTCAGGCATGATGTTGAGGGGGCCTGACCCTCCAAGTGCTACAGCAGATGAGGAGTTGATCTCAAGTTCTAAGACTATCAGAGCCAGCTCTTCCAAGTGGGCCACATGAGGGGTAGAGCCAGCACAGCACAGTGCTTGGACATCAACATAACCTCAGGTAGCAACCTAGATCAGGGACATCCTCGTGGCATTTGGTGGTAACTCAGGCCACAGACATTGACATAGACTCCAGCTGCAGCAGGACCATGGACCCAGACATGGTCCTCAATTTCAGCCCAGGCCAGAATATCACCATGGTGGCAGTACAGGCCACATAGTTCAGTACAGCCTCCAGACATTAATATGGTTTCAGGTAGCAGTCCAGACCACTGACATCTGGATGGTTTACAGTGGCACAATGGGACACAGCCACCAATCACTGTTACTATTCACTAAGTATTACTACCGTGGTTGTTTTCCAACATGCCATCTTTAACAAGCCAGCCTAAGATCGTATCATAAACTCAGTGTAAGCTCTTTTGAACATAGTCTCTTACTCCCCGTAGCTTTATCCCTGTCTTGATCATGAACTGAGCAAGACAAGGGTAGCCACAGGAGACAGAACTCTGAGCATTTCTATCCCAAGGTCTTCTAGTGAGTTTATAGCTTGGACCAGCTCTGAGCTACGTTCACACCTATTGCCATTGCCTTACATTCTGTAGTTGCTCTTGGAGCAGGAACAGAAGCTGTGGCTCATCTGTTCACATTGCTTAGAGAAGGGAAAGAAAAAAAAGGAAATAGACAAACCACAGATGCTCAATTACCCCTTTAACTGTCATTTTTCTTTTTTACTGGGAATTGAAAACTAAATGCCTCTAGGCACAAAAGGATAATGGGTCTGCCTATCTGCAAATGCCAGACCAGACAATGTATATGTAGATTTCTTTAGGAGGAGAGTGACTTTTTTCTTGAAAGTCATAGGTGGTGGTGGTAGTAGTGGTGGTAGCGGTGGTAGTGGTACATGTATATTGGAATATGCTTGCCCATGGGCACATACACAGAGGCCAGAGGATAGCTGTGGATATATATTTCTATTGTTATCTGCTGTATTTCCCTAAGACAGGAAATAGATTCATACCAAACTTGAAGTTTGCTGTTTTTGCTCTACTGACTAGCCAGTGAGATCCTGAGATCTGCTGATCTCTGATTGTCTTCTCAACACTAGGGTGACATGGACATGTAGCTATATCCAGTTTTTAAAAAAGCAGATCTGAATTCTTAGAACTCAGGTCTTCATGTGTGCACTCCAAGTGCTCTTAGCAGGTTATCCATCTTCTCAGTGCCAAGAGTGACTTTGTTTTAAATTCTTAGCGTTTTTTTTTTTTTTGTAGAATTCCCTTTCTTGCAGCAAAATGTTTCCATTGAGACTGTGTCAGAGGGCAGATACAGTTACTTCCCACCCAAAGTAAAGAAAGTTCTCCAAACTACATATACTGAGTATCCATACTTTCCTAAAAAAAGAAGAGAAGCTTGGAGGTGAGACATCAGACAGACATGAATGGAGAAATGAGAAGGAAGAAGTTAAGAAGCCCGACTGTACTGCGACCTCTGGCAGACCAGAGTGTGTTTTTTGCAGGAGGAGTGTTTATTGCAGAAAAGTCCAAATTATTATTAGACACAAACATTCTCCTGGAATTATCAACTGGGAAAGACAGGTTTTTTTTTTTCCCAAAAAGCTCATTTCTGATCATTGCAAATGACAAACACCCTGGTCCAGACAAACATCTTTAAGTCAAGTTGTCTCAAACTGTAGATTGAAAGCTAGACAGCATTGCAAAATGTCAGCTTTAAAGAACCATCCCACAGAACACCAGTTGCATGCCAGAGACCCTGAAATTGCAGTTCTATGCTGTTTACCAGGTAAATTTGATGGAGAAATGTGAAGATTTTGAGTTACAAAGATGTTACTATTAATGAATACGCAACATCATCCAAGTCACTGTGCCTGTGTGTGTATATTTTCTTATTTGAAAATGGAGTTCATTCCTTCATTCTTGCAAAGCTCCTTGAGGATGCAAGACAGTCATTTAGTACAGTGCTGGCATGCTGGAGTTGTTCCACAAAAGGTATGGTTAATGACATTCTTTTCTAGCCCATTTCTTCACATCCTTACTGCAATTTTACTTAACAAACAAGAATTCATAATAAAAAAAAGGACTAACATAGTTTTTTTTTTATTAATCATTTTATGTTCTTTGCATCCCATTTGGAGCTTCCCCTCCCTCCTCTCCTCCACGTTCCTCCCTCTCACCTCTCCTGCTTCCCTTCCCTTTCTTTTTCTCCTCAGAGAAGTGGAGCCCTCCCATGGAGATCAACCTGCCTGAACATATTAAGTTGCAGTAGGTCTAGGTGCATCTTCTCCTATTGAGCCTAGACAAGGCAGCCCAATTAGAGGACGGGGATCTAAAGGCAGCTGACAGAGTCAGAGACAACCCCTTCTCTAGTTGTTATGGGTCCCACATGAAGACCAAGCTGGACATCTGTTACATATGTGTAAGGGGCTTATGTCCATCCCATGCATGCTCTTTGGTTGATGGTTCAGTCTCTGTGTGTCCCTTTGGGTCTAGGTTAGTGGATTCTGTAGATTTTCCTGTGATGTCCTTGATCCTTCTGGTTCCTTCAATTCTTCCTATCCCCCTATTTCACAAGATTCTCTGAGCTCTACCTAATGTTTGTCTGTGTGGGGGGGGTCTCTGCATCTGTTTCTTTCAGCTACAAAGTGAATCTTCTTGGAGGACAGCTGAGCTAGGCACCTCTCTGCAAGTACAGGAGCATATCATTTATAGTCTCAGGAGTGGAATCTCTCTCATGGCATGGTTGGGCCAATCATTGGTTGGCTATTCCCTCAATTCTTGCTCCAGCTTTATCCCTGCATATCTTGTAGGCAGAACAAATTATAGGTTGAAGGTTTTGTGGGTAGTTTGGTGTTCTCAGCTCTCCATTGGATGTTTTTCCTTGTTACAGTGTATGACCATTTTAGGCTCCATATCCCTCATTGCTAGGAGTCTTAACCGTGGCCACCCTAGTAGATTCCTGGGAGCTTTTAGTTTGTCCCAGAGATGCCTCCCCCGGCACACCAATCCCAGTTCTCTCTCCATTCTCCTCACATTTGACCCTTCCTGTTACCCTCCCCATGCCCTCTCTCACCCAGTTCTCTCTCTCCATCAACCCACTTCTCAGTGAAATTCAAGCATCCTACTTTGGGCCCTCCTTGTTAATTGACTTCTTTTGGGTGTGTGGATTGCAGTCCTGTACTTTGTGGTTAATATACACTTATAAGTGAGTACATACCATGTGTGTTTTTCTGGTTCTGGGTTACCTTACTCAGAATAATTTCTAGTTCCGTTTGTCAGCAAATTTTATGATGTGCTTGATTGATTTTGATAGCTGAGTAGTAAATACACCACATTTTATTTATCTATTCTTCAGTTGAGGTACATATAGGTTGTTTCCAGTTTCAGGCTATTACAAAATAAAACTGCTAGGAACATAGTGGAACACATGTCCTTGTGGTATGGTGGAGCCTCTTTTGTGTATATGCCAAAGAAAGGCACCCACAAATTTTCTCTGACAGTTTATTCTGAATTCTGATTATGCTTCTAGGCAAAGGTTTTCTCTAGATAAACAAACTGATCAGGGGGTTGTATTTTTGAAGTGAAGTGAAATGTCCAAACCTATATTATTGTGAGATAATCGGGTATCTCACAATTGCCAGTAACTCCAGCTCCTAGGAATCCAACATGGAGTACTGAATTCATATGCACATACTCTCACACAGATACACACCCATGCATATAATTTAAAGGGAAATTATGATAGTTAGTAAACCAATCATAAAATCATACCATGTATAGCATAACCGTATATCAGTTGCTTTTCTTTGTAAACAATATATATATATATATACATATATATATTTATGTATGTAAACCATTTTTTTTCTGATTAAGAATTGGAAGTTTCACACAGCCAAGAGGACCCAGATGCTAAGGAGATGAAGAATTAATGATTGCTTCAGCTGCCTATTAAAGTAACAACGTTTTGGATTGTCTATTAGGGGCGGGTTTATAAAGGCAGACATGACAAGCATTTATTGGTACTGACCATGTGTATTCTAGGTCCTTTCTTGTGAGTTGGAATATATTGCTGGACAAAGAGAAGACCTCTGCCTTTGTAGAACCAAAGTACAGTGTGTTTGTGTGTGTGTGTTGTGTAAATACATATCATGAGTATGTTGTATAAATACATATCATAATTAATGTATATTATTACCTAACTCTTTGGGACCTTGATAATGTTGGTGAATAGGAGAGCACATAAGAGCCTGAATTCTTTTTTGACTGTTTTGAAAACTGCTTAAAACAATGAGGCATAACTGTCAAAGCATTTGCCCCAATGAGCAAACCTTTCAGGATAAGGTTCCTCTGCATATTTTCATTTAGCTATCAGCAACTCACAGACTTCCTCAACTCTGTGTTTTGTCCTTAATTAGATGTATTTATGAAGGAGACAGTATCAGAACTCCATCAGTTTTCCTTTGTCCTTCCTGGAGGTCATTTGTTGACAGTTCCAACAACATCTTGAACCTCTCTTGAATAGCTGTACCCACGTACAGAGTAAACTGGAATGTCTAGGCAGTGATGGTCCAGGGATAAATGTCAGCTAACAAAGTATTGGAGATGGTGGATATGTTCCCTCACACTCTCATCTTTGAAGGACAATTTCAAAGTGTCTTTCAGCTCTTCAATGGGATTGAGAAGAGAAAAGTGCCCACAACGGTAAGTCATTTAGCCTACTTCTGTGATGTTGTGTTGTGTCACTTTTCCTGGTAAGATGTGAACAGGCTGAATATGATAGCACATGTAATTAATTCCACTACTCAGGAGGTAGAGGCAAGAGGATCCCTGTTCAAGTCCAGCCTGGTATACATAGCAAGTTCCAAGACAACCAGGACTACATAGATAGACACTGTCTGGAAAAAAACAAAACAAAACAACAACAAAACACCAAGCAAACAAAAATTCTTCCCAAGTAAGATATGAACAAATGATACAGTACCAGGACAGAGCAAAGGATACCTTGGTGAACCAATGAGTTTATGGAGGAGTTTATGGAAGAATTTGGGTGAACAGTGGCTGATGCCTCTCCAATGGTGACATCTGACTGCTGAAAGGACCCTAAGGTAGGTGGTCAGTTTCCACTGCTCTTATACTTTCTTGCAACCCTGCATAAATCATACTTCAGGAGGATAACTGCTTCCCCCAAAGGCAAATGTGATCGTTTTACATGCAGCTTTCTGTAGCCCATTCCTGTTTTTACTCCCTTGGTGAATTGTTGCTCAGTCTTTAAAGCCCTCTAGAGGCCTGATACCATGAATTTGGCCTTGTGTCAGTTTTTCTCTAGTAACTCTGGCTCAACAGATATTTTATCACATTGAATTTTGAGTGACACAGACAGAATTCATCACCTGCTTCCCCCCCCTTCCTCCTCATTTTTTTCCTTTGAATGGTTTGGCAACTTATTAACCCCATTTACACATGAGCTTCTCCTTTCCCATAAAGATCACATTCCAGCATGGGGCTCAGGAAAGTCACCAAATCCCAAAGGAGCCCCAAGGTCTTTGCTAAAATTTGTTAACGTCTCTGTGAGCATCACAGTCTTGTCAATATGGTGCAATAAGTATCAAATACCCTTCGTTATATATCACCTTCCAGTACCTGTTATTCATAAGCCATGGGTGGGGATAGTCAAGTGTCCCTAAAGCCTTGAGTCCATGAGCACTGATTTCTTGCATGCTGTCTCAGATTATATAGTTTTTATCATTTTAAAGATCACTCTTTCTTTCTTTGTAGCACAACCTCATGAGCGAGGCTGTGAGAAACTCTTATTAATTCTTGTTCAAGAGTCTTTTCTATATTAAGCCGTTTGGATGCTCAGTATCTCCTATCACATATTTTCCTTAAAAATCAGATCTGCAGGTTGTTTTATATTACTTCTACCTAGTTCCCTTCTCCTTTACTGATTCCTCTTACACAACCTAAGATTTTGGGTCCCAGGAAGGACTCAACAGCATAACATAGATCTTTTTGGTGATCTTTATCTTTTATACCCTACCAGCTGTAACAAATGACAAACTACCACCCCCATTTCACCCTCCCATTTTCCCTTACATTTCCTACCAAATCAGAAACTAAGACAAAGGACAGCATCTACATTCATTGTTCCTATTTTATTTTTTCCATACTTGAGGAAATATTTTATAAGGGATATAGCTGATTCTCAGTTGTATGACTTACTGCCCACAGCAAAGACCATGAAACTATCTCCATGTCCTGTTTTTAGTTCCACTCTATATGTTTACTTTCAGAAATTACAATATATCCTCTACCTATCAGCCATATTTAGAGAGTCCTCACAGTCATGTGGCAGATCACATTTACAGAGACATGCACCATATATGCAGAAGGCTGAAAAGGTTATGCAGATAAAGTTGACTACCCTTGTACTCTCAAGGATGCTCTACCCTCATAGAGCTTGGTCTTGGTTACATGCCTTACCACTCATAGCAGAAACCACAAAACTGCTTCCAAGAAGCGATAGCATCCCATACCACACAGGGAAAATATGGGTGTGGCTTCTCACCAGCGTTGTTGGCCATGGGCCCATGAGGAAGCAGAGTTGACAAACAGGGTTTTAGACAGTCCATGAGTATGAGCAATAATGACACATGGGGACCAGTTGGGGGACAGATCAATTTTATTTGGAGTGAATCAAGGGCTATATAGTTTTGGTAGAAGGCAGTAGGAATATCCAGGGTAGGCAAGAAGTTATTGGCTGAAGGCTAAGGTACTGAGATACCTCATTAGCATGGGGAGGCATTCCAGAGAATCACAGGTGCTTGCTAAACAGGTTCTTTTCAGGAGAAAGGAATATAATCTCACTAAGGTTAAGTGACATTCTACAGGTAGAGGGTACCTGAGTTTCATGCTCCCCAGACAAGGTCAGAGAAGGAGAAACTTTTCTGGTAAAGGGACTTCACCACTTTGCACTGAGCTCCTTAATTAGGAGGGCAACAGGAAAGGTAGTCATGATGGGTTTACCCCTATGGATGCTTCACCTTTATTTGGACCAGTCAGCCTCAGTTGCAGGTCTTATCACCCATCATATAAGCCACTCAATTGTTTTTTTTTAATCATGTTGGTCCTTGTTTGGGTACTCATCACAGTGCCTGACTTTTCCTGGGGAGAGGTGAACAAATAAATATCTATTTGCCTCAGACATGGAACTGACTACAGACAAAAGCAATTCCACCAACTGTGTCTTCAAGAAATGGTGAAATTATTTCAGACAGGGGGCTCACCAAAAAGTTCCACCTAGTATTGGGTCTGACTCACAAAAGGAACTCTTATTCCTTGGCCAAGTTATAGAAAACAATGGTTTCCTCTTCCCCAGTAATTGTTTGCTGCTTATATAGCAGTAGGGAGGAGACTCTGAGTCTTTTAAGTCTTAGGAGTTTCTTGTATTTTATAAATTTCCCTTCCTACTCCAGAAAAGAATGTTCCAACTGAAAGGAAATTGTTACATTGTATTTGCTTTTCTCTGAATCTTCATTCTGGTAGAAAATTTTCCTGGGTCATTGCACAAGTAAATAATTTGTGTTTAAATGTTTGTTTTAGGGTTTCCTTTTGGTATAACCCACACTTGAATAATGAAATCTGAAAATGGAAACATAAATCAGAATGCTCATAATGATAGTCTTCCTTGTACATTCATTCCATTTATGCTGCATTATGTCTGTTTCACTAGATTTTTCCTGTTTATATATTTGATATCTAATCCAGATACAATCTGTGTTTCTCTGAAATCTCATTATCTATTTCTTTCATTAAATTGACCAAGAAGTCTGACTCTGATATGTTAGCTTCGTGAAATGATTTATTTTGTTTTGTTTTATTTTATTTTATTTTTAGTAGTTGCCAGTGACTATTCTTCCAGGTGGGTAACAGGAACCCAAACATAATTATGTCCTATTCCATTTACCTACTAGGCTTTTAAAGAGTTAATTTCATGTCAATTTAAAACCTACACATCTCCCTTTGAACTGAGTGGCTTTGCATGACAGAAAGAGAGAACAGCAGGAGGCATAGTAAGATAAACAATATGGTATTCCTACATCCCCTCACATCATGGGGTCTCAGACATGGCCAAATCTATGCAGACTCATATGGAGGCAACTTTCTCTCATATGTCTAACATGAGATGCTTTTGAAAGGAATGAGGGAAGATTACCAAAATGCATTTTGGTTCTGCCTGAAGGATCCAGCCTCTGTTGTTCACAAGAGATACTATGTAGATGATACACTCGTTTAGAGTTCAGTTTCAGTGTCACTCTGACCTCTTTTCCTGCAGAAAAGGAGACATGTCTCCCTAAAGTTCCCTCCAATGCACACTGTGGTTACACATCTTACTACTTTAAAAAATCCCTTATATTTGTGTGTATATATGTATGTGTGTATGTGTGTGTATGTATGTGTGTGTGTGTTCAAACATGTACCATGGTATGCATGTGGAGGTCAGAGAAAAAATTACCAGAGTCAGTCCTCTCTTTGAATCATTTGGTTCCAGGAATGTCACTCAGGTCACTGGCAAGTGTCCTTTCTACTGGATCATCTCCCTGGTCTTCATTACATTTTAAAAGTAGTTTAACATGTTCCTTAATTCTTTTCCATGTTCCACCAGACTCAGCCAAGAAAACACAATGCCTCTTTCCTTAACAACAAAGCCCAAGGGCTTGTTTGTGGAAGGTTGCCGCCATCTTTCTCTTTCTTGACATACAATGAACTTGTCCTTGCTCATCTTTCTGTCTCAGGACATTTTATGAAGGGCACCTTCTAAAATTTCTAGACAAGTGTACTTTTTGACAAAAGCATTTTTCTCCAACTTCAAGGTCTCAATAAAGTGATGAAGATACTGAACTCTCTTCCAGAGTAAGAGAGCTCCTTCCCTAGCCAAGAATTTTTAGTGAAATTCATTGATAAAATGCTTCAAACCAGCTCAACTTCCTTGGGATAAGATGGAGGTCCTTAGCTCTCCATCTGGTTTTCGTTGAACCTGGTTTCTCAGAATTTAATATTCTTTTCTAAGTAGAGTATATCACATTCTTACACAATTGGTAATTTGGGGGGTAGGAATGTTTATCTTCACTTTGAAACATCATGATAACCACATAACATATGATAACCATGATAACACAGATAAACCAATTCATTTTCACCCCTGAGGTCATAAACATACCATCCCTATTCACTCAATAAGACAAACTCAGAACACAGTCTCTCCAATAGCACTGTGGGAAAAAGGCAAACACTTACTTTATTTGCGGTGCAGCTTCTGCCAATGCTCACTGCTCACAGATTCCTTTAAGCTACAGTAACATTTAGTAAACTCACCAAATACTGTAAAAAATGCCCAATGATAAGAAAATTACAGAAAAAAAATTTCCATTACACTGTCGAAAGTTGTTTGAGTCCAAAATCTGTTCTTTCTGCAGATTTTGCAATGAATTTTTTAATGTTGATTCTGGTTTAAAATGATTCTGATTGACTCTTCTTTCCTCTCCTCCATAGTCCTGGCTGAATTATGACACTTTTGTGATGGTTTTGGATTGCCAACTTGGGGTCTGAGATTGCTGTTACTCTTACATATTTATATTAAGACCTTAACAGTTTTCATAAAACATTGATCTTCTGTGTTTTATAAAACAAAGTTGTAAATTCTATTTATTGTAAAGCATTTCCAGTTTGGGGGAAAACTGAACAGCTAATCAGCAGAAGGTCATCTTATGCCTTTTTTCCTTTTAAATTATAATAAATAATTATCAACCTATTAATTACAAAAAATTCTTAATTATGCTTAGAGCAACCAGAGTATCTTCGCAAATGTATTTTCATATTTGTTACAGTATGCAAAGTCATTAAGTAAAGTCTCTGGTTTTCCAGTTTGGTAAACAAATGGCTTTTGTCTGATGCATAATTAATAGAAACTAATGATGACTATGTAGCGCTTCCAGAGTTTTAAAGGCAAATCTATACTGGCCTACAGTTAACATGCAAATTCATCCAACAAGCAACACAAAATGTATTGTAGTAGTCATTCACTTTTATCAACACTCAGGAAGATCGAGACAGCAGCACAACTCTCCTTATGTCAGAAACACATTAGAACATGGTCACCACTGAAGTTAGACCATACTTGGTAAAGTACCCCCTTGCTAATTCATCCTCTATCATCCGTTCAGACTTTCAGCACAATACATGAATAACAGTGATAAATACTGTGGCATGAAGGTAAATACAGACAAGAGTTTGGTGTGCTAGCATACAGAGTCTTAGAAACAGTGACGGACAAAACCAAACAACTTGCCTTGTTCACTCTCCCTTTGTGAGCCTGGCATTTCCATGGTCTCACTGAGACATTCTACCTGGGAATCTCAGTCCAAAGATCCCAGCACTAAAATTACTCCCTGGGAGGGAAATTTGGCCACTGAGGATGCCATACCTATTTGAAAGTGGGCATCAAGGGAAATATCTTGCTCTACAAAACAATGGGGTGTTATCAGAATCCTTGAAGGAAAATGTAATTTTTCAAAATACTTAGTATTATCTCAAGGAATCATTTGGCGATTCTGTGGCTCAAATTTTATTTCATTATATTTGGTTGGGTAAGCGAAGTGTCCGCACCATCACCATCCCTCTTAACTCTTCTTCCACTACATAAGACACTTGTTAAGATAAGAAAGATATTCTGCTAAAGCTGACGGTGACTGAGGGTCATTTAGTATTCAAAGTTCCTAAAGAATTGTTGGTTCTCTGAAAGGGATAAAAAAGTAGGAAAGGCTTTGTTCAAACTCCTGCTAGTAAACAAGTATTACTTCAACCGAGACAATGGCTACGTGACATCAAAGTACTATAAATTATCAAAACTATCGTACAGAAAAGTTACAAATTCATTGCAAAATACATTACACTGCTACCATTAAGAAAAAAAGTGCTTTTTATTTTCTTTTCTTCCTTTCTTTATCTTTTTTTTCCAGAAAAGTATTCTTTCAATATAGAAAATCCTATGTGGTACCCTGCATGTGGCTAGGATATATCGTAACGGAGTTTGTACTGAGTCCTTCTGATTCACTGGAAGAAGGGCTGAAAATGTATAATGACTTATTAAAGCCATGCTCCAAATGACCATGCCAGCTGTCAGTGGAGAGATGCCTATTATTTAAGACACTAGAAGATGCCCTGGTCTGTCGAACCCTGCCGGTCAGGTCATCACAATGTCCCATCAATCAGCTGGTTTAGAATGCACAGGTCTTTGCATGTTCTGTGAGTTTCCTCATGTTCTCCTGAATCATTTTTATGTCTCTGCCTAGCTTTGCATCCTATGTGAATCGTCTCAGTGATGTCTGTATTGTCTCATAAGGGGAACGATGCAAGATGGTGGACCTGCCAACTTTAAGAACGGATGTCCAAGAAGTTCTTGAGCTGTGGCTCTTTGAGAGGGCTCCCTCACCAACATAAGATCTAGGAATCCTCGAAGCATGGAAGAAACCTGCGAAAATAAACAGACATCATACTGAGGACTAACACAGATAGATGCCAAGCCTGCTGACCTGAAATGATGCCCCAACTAACATCATGGATGACTTCACATATATGAATTAAAGGAGAAAGATGTGAAAGAAAAAACATACATCATCATTGTAATTGCTTTCAAAGTTTGAAATAATAAGGGTAACAGATAGAGGAACCATTTATTAAATAAAATAATGATGGTAAGAAATGGCAGCAATTGTTGTGTCAGAATTACATTGGTACTGGTTGTACATGTGACAGAGTCAACCAAGACTATGAAATAGTGTTCAGAGGTGACACCTCTGTTTTCTTCATTGAGAGAAACAAATTTCTCTCAAGTTGATTGACAAGGATATTTCCCTTTAATTTTAGCTGACTCGAGCCGGGCGGTGGTGGCGCACGCCTTTAATCCCAGCACTTGGGAGGCAGAGGCAGGTGGATTTCTGAGTTCGAGGCCAGCCTGGTCTACAAAGTGAGTTCCAGGACAGCCAGGGCTACTCAGAGAAACCCTGTCTCGAAAAAAACCAAAAAAAAAAAAAAAAAAAAAAAAAAAAAAAAAAAAAAAAAAAAAAAAAAAAAAAAAAAAAAAAAAAAAATTTTAGCTGACTTTTCTAATGTCTATCTTAGTTACTTGGAGATGAACAACATTAAACGAATGTCCTGATTGACTTTAGCAAATTCTGATGTCTGCTCATTCTCTATCTCTATTGAGATCTAGAACATTTCTACCACTCTAAGAGGGTCTCAGGCTTCTCTTGCCATTACCTATACCCAACAAAAGGTAATGAATATCTTACTGGATATGCTAGTTTTATCTGCTTTTAGTTTTTGCACAGAATTATATATGTGTATAACATATAAATATATGAATGCTGTACAGATATAGTTTTGTACAAGCACAGAAATATATACATATATGTGCATATATAATATGTAAATATATTATGTATTATAAATGTATTATGTATACATAAATATATATCTGTATACCGTCAATTTTCATTGGCTTATTTTCACTCAATGTTACATTTATGAGATTCTTCACTTGTTTCACTATTTTCATTTTTATGTATCATTTGCCGTTCAGTTATTCCAAAGATTATTTATTCTTTGGGAAACAAGCCTGGGACTTTCCCAGCTATTAAACATTGGGAATGAATATATCTTTGTGTATCCCATAGCACTCATTTCTACTGGGTGTGGGATTATTTGCACACAATTCATTTTTAGTTAAATTTTACTGGTTCATCTTAATCCACCCCCACAAAAGTTTCAAACTCTTATTGATTTCTTATGGTTTCCTTTTCATTGCACTTCTGCACAAACTATACTAACAGTTTTCTGAGTTCTTTTCTTTAAGGGGTAAAATGAAATGGGAACTTCTACCTTTCCAAACTCCTCTCCTATAAAAGGCAGCCTTGAGCTTTTTCTGTTATAAAGCAGATGGAAGGAGATATGGCTAGGCTGGGCTTGACCTTGAAATGTCAAGTCTTCTAGGGAGCTGAGAGCTAGCAGGGTATTTCTTGGAACACTCGTGAGCCGTGGCTTAGTCCCAGTCATTAAGTCTTGGAACATGTGAAAACCACACTCACTGGTCCTTGATATTGAACGTGCCCTTCCTTTCCCTTCATGATCTAGTTCCTGCCTATCTCTCTGAAATGTTCAACCCTTGTCTCCTCGCTGTGTTACTGCAACATATAAGCCTTCTTCCTTAGCTTCAGGTCTTTGCATCTGATGATCCTTCTACTTGGAATATTTTCCTTCTAGATCTTTGAATGGCTAGTGCCTTCTTTCTATTTGGCCCAGATAAGTCTTTCCATAAAGAGCTTCCTTGTGTTTTCACAGTAAAGGAGCTCCTATCTTTCATCTACATTCTATGTCTCCACAATACTTTGGCTTTTTTATAGTATGCACTGACTTTTTAATCCATTTGTGTAAATTGTATTAATTTCTTCTCTATTTAGAATGCAAGCCCTACAAATGTCAATCAATCTGAGGCTTGTGCTGCAGCAATATCCCTAGTACTTAGCTGTCCCCAGCAGGTATCAGTTACTCAGTGGGGACATACCAGAGTGTTCAATTCACTTCTTACTGGCCCACTGAGAGAAAAGCTGGTGACATCCCTTTTATAGACAAAAAACTTTGTAGTAGGATTGTGGAGTCACTTGCCCAGGAAAGGCACAGCAAAACATAGATTTGAATCAAGATGACTAAGTCCAAAACATATGCCAAATTAGAGCCAGCAGGATGGATATGCCAGTGTTTAAATGAACAGAGAGGCTGAAAGATCCAATGGCAATTCTTACCTTGTGTAGGTCCTTCACTCTTGGAGGTAAACTGTCCCGGATCCTCCTCATGGCCTGCAGAGGAGGCTCATTGAAATAGGGGGGCTCACCATCAATCATTTCTATCACCATTATCCCAAGGGACCAGATGTCTACCTGTTAGGCACAATCCACTAGTTATGTCAGGAATGGAGAACATTCTGGAGTCCTGATTATGTTATGAAACTCAGAGACATATACTTATTTACAAATTAATTTTAAAAATTTCAAACTTTATGATACAATTTTACATGCTGAATTATTTCAATCTTTTTGCTAATGTCATTTGTTTACATCTTTTTGAAGGAATGTGTGTGTGTGTGTGTGTGTGTGTGTGTGTATGTGCATGTGGGGGGGCACACACTTGAGAGCTTGCACACACAAGCATGTGCATGTGGTTTGCCCTCAGAGGCCAGAAAAGGATGGCAGAGCCTCTGGAATGGGAATTATGGGTAGTTGAGAGCAGCCTGATGTTGGGATTCGGAGCTAAACTCAGGTCTTCTGCAAAAGCAGTGGGTTCTCTTAACTGTTGGGCAATCCATCTCCCTAGGCCCTGTGTGCTTCCCCCCACCCCAAGACAGGGTTTCTCTGTATAGCCCTGGCTGTCCTGGAACTCACTTTGTAGACCAGGCTGGCCTTGAACTCAAAAATCTGCCTGCCTCTGCCTCCCAAGTGCTGGAATTAAAGACGTGTGCCACCACCACCTGGACGCTGCGTGCTTTTCAAAGATAACTCTAGTTAAGTTTTTACCAGTTCATTAGAAATGAAATTTTACTATTCTCAAGTTTAGAGCCTTAATTTTTTATCCTGTTAAGTTCTGTATTAACTGCTGACCAGGCCAGATTAAAAAAAAAATACAAAGTTTTACATTATGAAAATAGAGAAGAAAGTTACATTTAAACATAAGAAACTGAGAAAACTCTCTGACATGTTTAAAGCAAACTTCAACAAGCTACTTCATTCCACACAGAGTATACTTTCGTACTTTTTTACAAATCTGAGTTTCACAGTGTTCCTTTACCACCTACTTTGGGGCTTACCTAATCTGTTTTTTATTATTTTAAATGAACCCACACAGAATTCTGCTTATAAGCTGTTTGCAGAGAATGGCAAACAGTTCTAAGAAAGGAATCGGGAGGCTGGAGGAAGGGAGGTCAGGGCAGTAGCACAGTAGCATTGTAAACCCCTCTAGTCATCTCTTTCGATGTCCTCATTGCATTTTTATCTGCCCTCTGCATCCTTCTTCTACTTCTTGCAATGACTGTCACTGATGACTGTCTGGGGACCACAGTGGGAAAAACAAGCCAGGTCTTCATTCAGGATCACAGGAAGAAGAAGCAGGAGAACAGAGCCTGGCTTCTTTCCAGTGCCACTCTTCACTCATCAGTACAAGCCATTTGCCATTGCCATCTAGAGCATAGCACATAGAAGTACTATAGGAAATCTCTGTTTGCCTCTCAGTGTCTGCAAACACTG
Organism: Mastomys coucha; assembly: GCF_008632895.1. Classification (NCBI taxonomy): domain Eukaryota; kingdom Metazoa; phylum Chordata; class Mammalia; order Rodentia; family Muridae; genus Mastomys; species Mastomys coucha. The sequence goes on from NW_022196897.1 coordinate 121,599,766, forward strand.
TTCCCTGATTTGGAAAGCCTCTCCTAAACCCTCCTCCATTTTCATATTCTAAACCTTATCCCATAATAGGTTTTCTTTCCTTTCTAGAAGAAATAGAAATTAGGCTGTATTTTGAATGTTTCATTATACACACGATTTTCTATTATATTTCTATCATATGCAAATATTACTTCTTTGTGGAACTTTCTGCACTTCTTTCTCCTTTTTGAAGCATTCCCATTATCTTTCTTTACAACCTGTCACTGGGTGTGTCAGCATTTTACTGACACCATGATCCCCTGCCCACTTTTCTGTAAGACTTCAGGGAAAGCCACTGTGTAAAGATGGTGGTGATGTCCCCAGTGGGACCAGTGTTCTTTCTGTCACAGTCTACTTTGAGCCAGCAGATTCCCAATGGTGGGGATCAATGGAGTCAGGAGTCCCTTAACTCCTCAACCCAATAATCAGGACCACTGTGCCCCTGAGCAGATCTCAGGGCCCACTGACGCCAAATGATGGCCACTACCTACTTACCTCTGTCCCATAAGGTAGCCTGGAAATCACTTCAGGTGCCATCCAGTATGGGGTACCCACCAGTGACTTCCTCTTTGGCACCTCTTTGGAAACTTGAGCACAGAAACCAAAGTCAGATAACTTGATCTGAGAGGAGAAGCAAGGCAGTAAAGAGATCATTAGAAAGTATCAGCCACTAGGAGTAGACATACATACACAGACCTGAAAAACGGGACAAAGAGACTCATTCACACTCATTACTGGAACTCAGAGATAGGAAAGAAGTTCCCATAACCTTTCCTATCAGTCTTGAACTCCTGCAGCTTTTATCTCTCATGAAATTACAGGACAAGCACAAGTAATCCTTACAAGTTAAGTCTATCCCAAACAATATATTTGGACAAACACACAATGACACCACAGATGATGCTGGTGGGTAATGGAGTAGACATTCTCTGTAGAAATGTGATTCATGTTACTGCAGTTCAGACTTTTGGTGTTGAATACATTTAGATCCTTATGGACCATGAGATCACTCAAATACCCATCATCTTTATCTGTATTTACGATAGTGCCAAACCTCCAGTTGTCTAGGTTTCTGAGTTAACACTGGAGTGCCAACTTTCCCTTCTCTTTTTGCTTAGTTCCTTTGCTCATGGAAATCAAAGTTTCTAAAGGTGAACGTCTATCCAGGTATAAATTTAGGCATAGAAACTGAGAGTCAGCACTCGGCTGTCAGACATTTAAAGTGGTTAGTTAGCCCAAGGACTCAGTGAGTGAATATTATTTATCTTTGACATCATGAAAGTGCTCTGAAAATCCTTGCACAGAACTCTGGTGCTCTTGAGACCATATTTCAGAACAAACTGCACTGTGAGACACCTGCTGATATACAGATTCTAAATGCCCAGGACTCAGTTTATTGCCGGAAGGTACAGTTCCTAGTCATGATGACCTGCTCTGAACTCCAGACTATCTTATAGACAGAACATTAATGGACAACTTACCCATTTTTGACAATAGAATCCAAGAAAGTGGGCACTTTGAGAGCACTGATTAGCAATGTTATGAATGACCATTAGAAGTTGAGAATGCTATGGATCAAAAATATCCTGATTTTTGGGTACAAATTATCTCTTGTTGTTTTTCATATTTTTCTGAGCTTCCCTCAGCCTTTCCCTTGGCTCTCCTGCTGCTACACTCACCTTATGTATTAGGTGTGCTCTATCCATTAGACTTCTGATTTCAAGGCCTATTTCTTTCTATCTACTTGTGTTGGATATTCTTTCCTTCTGCATCTGGACTTGGTTTTGACTAGAAGTTTAGCTAAGTGGTACAGTATTTGTCTAAGACAAAAGACTATCCCCCCCCCCACTTTTTCAACTATACTCATATAGCTCCATTGGAGTTTTTATAATGAAAAGATATGTGTTGTGCATGTTTGTTTGTGTGTGTGTGGAGGGGGGGTGTATACCTCCATGTACACACCTGTGTGTGCACCATCATGGAGATCAGAGGTCAGTGTGTAGTATGTTTCTTTACCTATTCCCCTCTTTTGAGACAAAGGCTCTCCCTGAATTTGGAGCTCCCTAATTGGTTAAAATCTTCCTGTCTCTGTCCCCCAGTGCTAGGATGCTAGGCATGTCCAGCTATGCATGGGGGTGCTGAGTATCTGAACACAGGTCCGTATGCTTGCACAGGCATGGTACATACTAAGCAATCGCCTCACCTTCTAAAGCTTTTAAATCTATTTTAAAGTTTGATCTATTATTAATTAAATTATGTGTGTGTAATACCTTAAAATATAATCTTTTTTGGAAATACTAGTATGAGGTCATATGTTTCATGTTCTAGTTACCTTTTATTGTCAACTTGAAACAGCCCAGAGTCAGTCACCTGAGAGGGTGCCCTCAAATGAGGAGTTGCCTTGACCAGAATTGGCCTGTGTGCACACCTGTGGGAATTGTCTTAATTATTAATTGATGCAAGGGAGGGCAGCCTACTGTGGTGGTGCTATTTCTAAGCAGGTGATCCAAGTCTATGGAAGAAGTATAGATAAGCATAATCCTGTGTGAGAGAAAGCCAAAGGTGTTCAACAAGCAGTATTCCTTCACAATTCCTGTTCCAGTGTCTTGACTTTCTGCCCTAGCTTTCCCAATGATGGGTTGGGAACTACAAGCATAAGCTAAGAAGACAATTTCCTTCCTTAAGCTGCTTTTTGTCATATTTATCAGAGCAACAGAGCAACTGGAACAGAAATTGGTACCAGCCATTCACTATGGAGTTAATACCTTGATTCTCTGATGCTGTATTGTGCCTCCTACTCCCTTCTAGTATTTAATTTCCAACTTTCCCTATAAATAATAGTAGGCTTCAAGACTGTCTGTAGCACATATGTCTGCACAAAATATGGAGAGAAGACCTTTAAGTATCTTTGTTTCTACATCAACAAGGATCTAGAGTCTAGATGGATGACCACCATTTTTAACGAAGTTAAAAGTCCTGAGGAAGGACTGGAACCAATAAGGATAAATCTAAGGGCCTGAAACAGTAGCTTTAGTCGTCTACCATGAACATATTACAATCTTTTAGATATACTCTTGAAAAATTGAGCATTATCCCTGGCTATGCCTTAAAAAAGGAACCCACCGTGTGGACAGAAGTAGGCTTGCTCACATCAGTTTGGACGTGGTGTCCAGAAATTTCTTCAAATCTTGGTAGGAAAATGGGAACATTTCCTGACCAGCTAAAAGAAAAGCTTTAAACACTTGGGTCTAGAACCTTGAGAACTTACAGAGGTGTCTTCTTGCACAGCCCAGTCCTCTATGGACCAATTAATTCCCAGAGGACACCAGGCTTGGTATAGGGAGAATTTAGGCTGACCAAGGGAAGGACCAGAGAAGAATAAGAAGGTGGGTTTTACCTCCATCTCCCTAAGGACCCACACATCACATTCTTCATGATCTTGAAGGATACCACAAGAAAGATGGGAAGTAGGAGGCAAGTATTTAAATGAGAACTCAAGTAATAAATATATTAAAGCACTGTGGGCAGATCTTAGAAGCAAATCACACAGCTCTAAGCTGAGGATTGTTTTAGATGGAATTGTATCACACAGCTATTAACAAACTACCCCATCTCCTTAATGCAGTTACGCTGAAGAAAAAAAAATAAAACAGGGGAAAGCACATTGCCTCCAGTGAACGGAGATGCAATGTGTTAGAACACACCAAAGAACTCAAAGTTTAGAGTACCTATGGAGCTAGTGTTTAAATTTTAATGACATCAGCTACGCTTTGTAATAATCTGGTTCAATTTTGACTGACAATATTTAAATTATTCAAAGAGCTTAAATAAAATGGATTAAATTAAAATAGAGAATTCAAAAAAGAATCTAGCAAGTAGAACATTTTGCAGAAGTGTGGGCAAACTTTAGGACATTTAGACATTTGTAATGTTTCTCTGTGCACATATATGTGTTTTGCGTGTGTTTATGTGCCTTTGAGTGCATATACCGGGTATAGAGTTAGTTGGTACTAAAGCTTATAATTTCATTTTTCTTAAAGAAGAAATACTATTCTGTTTTCTTGTTACCATATAGATTGAAGATTAATGGTCACAATTATGGCAATACACTTCATTTGCCTACACATATCAGAAACCTGAATGACTAAGAAGGGACATTTTGAGCATTTGGGGACATGAACTTTTTAATCTCATTATCTTTTTGTGGATCACTCTTTGATGACATGAAAAAACCCAAAACCCTTCAAAATCTGGCACCCTAATAATTATTTCCCTGACAAAATGTGTAACTTAAAAAATTGAAACTAGATGCTCGGCGTTAGGCCTACTTTTCTTCTGTAGGAGTATAAGTGCCTTTGTATGATTTTTTTTTAACTCATCCAAGTACATAAAAGACAGTTTTCTAAAAAAGCATAATTGCATACAACATTTGTCCAAATAAATCTCAAGTAGATAATGAGAACTCAAGTAATAAGTATAATAAAGCACTGTGGGCAGATCTTAGAAGCAAATCACACAGCTCTAAGCTGAGGATTGTTTTAGATGGAATTGTATCACACAGCTATTAACAAACTACCCCATCTCCTTAATGCAGTTATGCTGAAGAAAAAAAAATAAAACAGGAGAAAACACATTGCCTCCAGTGAACAGAGATGCAAAGTGTTAGAACACACCAAAGAACTCAAAGTTTAGAGTACATATGGAGCTGATTTCTCATCTACTATTCCAGCCAACTCAAAAACATCCTTTCCAGGAAATGGTCTACAAAAAGATGCAAGGTAGAGGAATGTGCAAACAAAAGTCCATTCTAGAACAGTTGTAGATGTAAAAACGAATTATAAATTTCCTGTTCTGTGAATAGCATAAACTGGAGAATTGTATCTTTGCTCCATGTTTTGGGTTATGGTCAAAGATGGCTTCCTTTGAGAATGTTTCTAGGATGCTTTCTACAAGGCAATAGCACTTAAGGTATGTAACTTCAGTATTGTTTGGCAGTTTGTTAGCAATGAAGGTTCCTGGGTAACACTTAGCCTGATTAAGTCATCACCCCAGAGCAGGATCTAGGAAATTGGTTTTATTTTCATGTTCTCTACTGGTTTCTGATGCTCACTAAAGTCTGAGAATTTCCTCCTTACTGAGAGCAATGGCAAGGGATAACAATAAAACCCTGAAATCAGGAATAGAAAGAACCAGTTTGATGATGGGAAAAGCAGCATTGCTTAAGGTCCATGTCATCAAACACCATCTTCAAGAGGAGAGGTAAGTGGTCATAGACATTAATTCAGAGAGGCAGAGTCCTCATTTCTTCTCCTACCATTAGACGGAGCACAAAGTGTTGAAACATACTTTCCTAAATCTTTATCACACTGTTAAAGAAAAGCTGGAAGCTTATCCTAGGACTTCCTGTGATACCTCCTACACTGAGATATCCTCCCTCTGAGAACAAGCAGGAAGGGAACATAGATAGCGACAGTAAAGCTATTTCATATGCCCAAATCTCTGTTTATTTAAAAATAGCCTTTGTGTGATTATCTTTAAGCCATCTGTTAATTGTAAACTGCTATTTAAGAGATAAAAATGTCAAAGGGAACAGAACTAATAATATCAATCCATTAAATGATCAGCCGGAGGTAATACACCAGGGTACATCCTTGGTGAGGAGACAATGGATTCCTCCTGAGTGCTGGTGGCATTGTAGTGATGGAGTGGAGTGATCACAAGACACTGGTTGATGATTTGTAGTCATTTGACCTTTATTCTTTGAAGTCATATAAACGATGTGCCTAGATTCTGTACATTATTTTTTTTAATTATCTTTAATCTTTTTTAAATTTTTATTAGATATTTTATTTACATGTAAATTTCTCCCTTCCCAGTTTCCCCTCTAAGATTCTGTATATTATTTATAAGTACCCCATTAGTTGTTGTTTCCCCTGAAACGCATCCCAAGGCAAGAATTCAAGCAGGTCACTTATCTGAAGGATATTAGAACCCTGACAATGAAAGGGATAACTGTAATATGGAAAGAAAAAACCGCTGATCAGGAATTAGCTACCAAGCAAGAGATCACTATGGACTGCTAAGACTTTACTCTGTGAAGGATCATTGAGAGTCTCCATAGAACAAGGCCTTCACAGTCAGTCATTCTACAAGGATATACCCTACTATTTGGATGTTTCAGGGCTGCTTCTGGGGAGGGAGAATGGTACTTCTCTTCAAGTTCTACCTTGGCCTATCCAAGTGGACAGAGAAAGCCCATGCTCTTCAGCAAAGACATGCAGATAGGAAGATTTGAGGGTGTAGCTATTGATCAAGAAAGGTAGGCTTCCATAAAATTCTGGGTGGAGCTCTAGCAGGGTCCGCTATGTGATGTCACACTTATTATGAAATTTACGTTATTGGCATGTGTAAATTCAGGCAGAGTGCTGTGGGTTGAGTTTTTCCAAGGATTGTGGATATTTGAAAGTTTATGGGAACTCTCCCAAGGTTCATCATGTGGGAGTCAGTTTGTCATTAAAAAGGAATAGACTGACCAAGAAGGCCACTTTTGTGCATGTCCTTTCAATGGATGGATTTACTGGTTATGTGTATGAATTCCATTCAAGTTTGACAAAAGTCATTCACTTGTTGCTTACTGGCCTCTAAGTATTACACAGAGCTATGTGATCCAGCTTGTTTCTTTCACTCCATCCATTTCTCTTTATGCTTATTCAAAAATTCCATCCCTGGATAGAGACTGGACAGCCCATTGGGACCAATATGCTGTTGTGTTCTGTGAAGGGAAGGAGCTCATTTTGGACAATGCATCAAAACACAAGATCCAGTCAGTGTGCTGGTGGTTCCTTCTTCCTGGGACCCTGCCACCTCTGATAGTGTAAGCTCCGTACATTCCAACCTTAGCCTCTGCATCCAGGAGCCTGCCCTGATTGTTCTCTAACAGTTCTGGCTCCATCATTCCTCATTTTCCTTACTTGTTCAAGTTAATTATGGAAATACTCATACTTACCATCTTCTGTTTAACGTTTGTCAGAATAATTGATTGATTTCCTCATTTTGTCTGTGATGTAGGAATGTAGATATGAGTGTGAGGGAAGGGGTTGCATACACTTGTGTGTGCAAGTGAGGAGGCCAGAGGTCAATCTCAGGTGTCTTATTCTAATGGTATCCACTTTTTTTCTTTCTTTCTTTCTTTCTTTCTTTCTTTCTTTCTTTCTTTCTTTCTTTCTTTCTTTCTTTTTTTTTTTTTTAAGACAGGGTTTCTCTGTACGCCCTGCCTGTCCTGGAACTCACTCTGTAGACCAGGCTGGCCTCCAACTCAGAAATCCGCCTGCCTCTGCCTCCCAAATGCTGGGATTAAAGGTGTGCAGCACCACCACCTGGCTTCCACTTTATTTTTGAAAACAGGGTCATTCATGGAACCTGGAGCTTTCTAATTAGCTAGCCTGGCTGAGCAGCAAGCTCCTCGGATCCTCCGATCTCCACTCCGAGTTCTGGGATTACAAGGAGGCATCACCATGCCTGGCTTTTTATGTGGGCTCTGAGGATCTGAATTCAGATCTTCATATTTGTGCAGCAAGCATTTTTACCCACAGAACTATTTTCCCTGGTAAGGATCAATAAAATAGGCATTTTACTTATTCTATATGTTCGTAGTGACATTCTTACATCCTAAACGATGTAGCTTAATGAAGTAAGTTACTTTTTTGTGTTCATTCTTAGGACCTATATTTTCCTAGCACGTAATAAGAGTTCAGAAAATAAATATGTGAACAAATCACCAAGGCTAGAAACATTCACAGTGCTTCTGTTCTTATAGGCTCTTCTGAGTACACAGAGGTATAGGGATGCTTGAGGTACAGGTTCTGCCTTTGAGAATAGCAACTGGGTGGTTTAATAATTGTGTATATTAAACAGAGGTAAAAACCTTTAATTAAGTTGACTAAACAATGTCCTATGATTTCAGTCCCTCAAGTGACTTTCAAATCTGATATGTTTCCAGAAAGAGAAGCTCTGTGACCAACCTCTAGATGCAGAGAAAGAAGCCTGGATTGAAGCTTTCCTGCTTTTGTTTCTTCACATCCCCTTCCTAGGGCTGATTCACGGACTGCTTCGGTGCTCCGTGCATTTTGTGCTCATGGGGCCTTATGCAGGTGATTTCTGAGTCATATGATTTTTTTCCCTCTTCCTATACTTCTTCTTCTGTATAGGCATGTACTCTCTCTTGTAGCCCTCTAGAGTGAGACTTTGCACTTTATCTTATCAAGAGGAGCTGTTGAAGGCTAGTGGGGGCGAGTGGGCTGGGAGTCGAAAGCACTTGTCCCACAAATCTGCGGACTATAGTTAAGGTCCACAGAGCCCATATAAATGCTGGGTAAGCGTGATGGCCTCCCTGTAATTCCAATATGTGGAAGGTGGGGATGGGGAATCCCATAGGGCAAGCTGGTTAGCTAGACTAGTCATATCAGTGAGCTCTGGGTTCCACTGAGAGACCCTGCCTTAATGAAAGGGAAAAGCAGTTAAGATTTCCAATCATCAGACTTAAGTTATCACATGTATGCAGATACATGTACACACAAATACATTGAAACACGGAAGACACATTATAGATATATGTGCATGCAGGAAAACAAGAGGGCAGTCTATTCTCCATCCCTTGAAACTGGGATCAGGTGAATGAATGTGTGGCCTACTTTACCTAAGATGATATAAGGTGAGGGCTGCAATGCATGTGTACATTGCATCTGTATCAGGGATTGCCCCTCTTGATATTTTTGGGAACACTGTGACATATGGCATGTGAATTATCCAGGTCTATTCTACAGGGAGATGGGAGATACATGGTCCCATTAGCACCCTACCCCCACTGAAAGCCAGCTAGCTACAAACAGGAGAGAGACCATCATCAGCTTGTGAGTAGCCTGTAGCTGATGGTCTCCATCACTTTCTTATAGTTGGCTAGCTTTCAACATGGAATAGAGAGATAACCTTAGCCAGATGGAGACTGTTCATGTCACTTCAGAATTTGCTGAAGAATGCTCAGAGAGCTGAGCCAGGAGAACCTGTACTCTAGCCTGGCTGCAAGCCAGTGACTACAAGTAGACAATGGAGACCATCAGCTGCAGGCTGTTCACAGTATGGAAGAGACAGTGGCGGTCTACAGAGCAGAGGCCAGTTGTCTTTGCTGGTGAAACTCAAAATCCTGACCCATGCATTTTTGAACAAATACATGGTGACTGTTTCCAGCCACTTAGCTTTGAGTAGTCTATTGTATATCAAAGCAAACTTATGCATGCTCTTGTATTGCTCCTTCAAAAAAGTTTTAACTGGAGTAATGACAAAAGCAGTAATTAAAACTGCTCATGCATAAAATCACATGCTCATGCTCAAATCACACACCATATATGTACATACATGGAAATATGGAAAAGGAGATAATAGGATTATGAGTCATCTTTCTGCTCTCAACTTTACTAAATTTACTAATTTATCTATAATAAAACTTAAACTTTTAAAAATAAAACCACACAAGCCAAATTGAGTGGGCAGTTTCTCCCAGCTCATTTCTGACAATCCTTCAGCAAATTCTGATGTGACAAGGACATCTTCCATCTTCCTGAGGTTCCTGGATTATAAAAACCAGACACCATGAATAGATGCCTTTTCCTTCCTCCCAAGCTGCTTTCCTCTGAGAATTTCAGAGGAGTGAAAAGGGCCTTTATAGTGAGAGTCTATGTGTCAAGACTCTTCTCACTAAAACTTCCTTGAAATAAAAATTTGCCACATCTCTGGTGGTCACATATCCTGTAATCTGTTGACTTCTGTATTTTGACTGTATCTCCCGTGTAAATTGGGTTAATGAGAGATGTAGAACTCTGGGTATCAAAAGATAGTTTGACAAATGTTTTCTCTTTGCCCTTTGGATCTAGATGCCTTTTTCTTTCTCTGAGACTTCTGAAACCAGCATGTAGGGACTAAATTGCTGGCTTCCTAGAGATTGGAAGCAAGGAGCAGAGTGAAGAGTGACATTTATTTTAAAGTTCCATCTCGCAAATTCATGACCTCCTGGCTTCTACCTAAGACCAGAGCTCTTGCCCAGCAGCCCCAGACCTCACAACCTCTTCATAACAGGTTAATAACAATGATGGTCTATTTTAGAATACCAAGACCATCTTTATGGCTTGTTTTTTTTTTTTTATGTTCTTTCTATGTCTGTTCACATATAGGCAAACTATCTTTTTAAATAAAATCTCCTCAAAGTAGTCAAGAAGAATTGGCCATTGGTTTCTCCCAAAGACTTGGAGATTTTGAAGATAGGAATACTCACAGGAAAAGAGTAGACAGAGCCAAAAAAAAAAAATCCAAAGTCATTTAACAAAAGATAAATGTAGTCGAAATATAAAAGAAATCCCCATAGTCTTTATTACTTCCACATCTTATTGTAGAGGATACAAATTCTCCATCAATTTCAGGTCACTGGTAATTCTGAGTAACAGGATGACACAGAAGAAAGGCAATTTCCTCTTTGCAAGTTCTGGGAAGTGGAGTGGGCGATGTGTGACTAACAAAAATTAGAATTGTGAGAAAGTGTTCTTAAGAGAATAATGCCCATGACAGGCAAGCTGACAAACTAAACCAGAGGGGATTCAACATGAAAACCTTACCCGGCCATCGCTTGTCAGAAGGATGGAGTCACTCTTTATGTCCCTGTGAATCACTCCTTGGTTGTGAAGGTAGGACAGAGCTTTCAGAACTGACAGGCAGACAGTAGCTATCTGTTCTTCATTCATTCTAAAAAGGAAATAACATTTAAGGATGAAGGCAGGTTTAGGTACAGCTTTCTGATGTTCAAGAGATTCCACTTTCTTGGCTTCTGGAAAACTTGTGTATGTTTCTAGCCTCACCTAGAAAAATCTCCAAATAAAGGAAATGAAGTCCTTGGGACATGATTATCACAGAATATTAATCTCGGTACTGAACATCCCAGGGACCCAATGGAAGTCAAGAGAAAGTGACCACATTTATTAGCTATTGGGTAATTAGTACAAATTCATATATGTCCCTGAACTCTTATACTGTAGGCACTGAAGTTGTATTCAACTAAAATTGAAACTTCTTTGTGTCCTAACAAGTTCATTATAGTGACATAAAATTTTGATCCTCATTCTGTCCCTTTTGTCCTCAGGTGGTCCTGGTGGAGTGAGCATATGGACATGGCACGGTAACTCAGGAAGAAAAACCTATACTCCATGTAAGTGATGAGAAGTTCTGTTCTTTGTTACTAACACTGCACTCTAGTAGGCTTCTGAGATTGAGTCAATGTGTATCCATTCAGTGTGTAGGATGGGTGTTCATTTCATGAATGGCCTATGTATATATGACTTAGTAATGAGCTCTCTGGGGGCTGTAGTCCCTGAATGCACAGTGTTAATAATTTATGAAGAAATCATGGAAGTAGCTATTGGCATAGTACTTTGAATCGTCTGCCTTACCTGGTATGAGTGACAATGTCTGTCAAGGCACCACCTTCTAGAAACTCCATGACCACCCAGAGCTCATCTCCAACAAGGTAGCTGTTATACATGTCAACTACGTTGTCATGGTGGTAATCACGCATTATCACAACCTGCGTGAGTGAGAAAGATGCACATTTACTTTCCGCTGCTGAAATCCAGGTATGTTTTCACTGGTGGCCATATAAATACTTTGAGTGAGATGCATTGAGTGCTGAGGAATTTACAGCACAGGGATCTATGGTGGATGAGAGGCACCAATAATAGTAAGTGACAGTGAAAACAATTGAGTAGTTAAATTTGTTTAAAAAAAATGACAGGCCAAGCAGACATTGGAAAGATAAGAAAGGAATGTGGGGCAGAGAAAAGTTAGAAGGGGAGAAGAGGAAGGGAAGGCTTAAAGATGTACAGCAAAATTTGTCAAAGAGAAAGTTTACTTTGGCATTTGGAAAAATGCAATCAGACACATCTATAGGGCTTGTATAGATCACTATCCATGCTTTACTGTGGGGCAAGCCACCAAGGATTCATAGTAAGCTGAGTGGGTAGTACTGAGGCCCCCAAGTAAACAGTTATTAGAGGGGCTGTAAGATACCAAATTACTTGGGATGGACCTGAGGAAGAACTGGTCTGAATACAAAGAACGTACTTAGATGGTAAAAAATATGCTATAGGCTTTTAAAAGGCCAAAGTATGCCTACTTGTTGGAAAAGGTATCTGGGAATTGTTGCCCTCTGCAGCTACTTCTAGTTGATTTTCAGAATTTGTGTGAAGTGATAAGCTATGCCTGACTATTCTTGTACTATGATTTAGAAAAAAAATTCTAAGAATCAGAAACAAGATACAGGGAAGATGTTCAAGCCCACTTATCAGGAGCTCTGTGTGGCTTTCAGGGCTTATGTAAGAAACTTACCATCTTATGGGAACTAGAGATGAGGGAGGCCACTGGGCCTTCAAGGAGCTTCCATTGATGAGGTTTCAGATGCAGCTGAGAGCATTGTACAGTGCCCATGGACCAACTCACTAATGTACTCTAATAAGAGGAGTGAGAATGCTCCCAACAGAACATCAGAGGTCTTAAGCATTCATAGACTGTTCTGGAGGTGTGGACTGACACTCTGTCACATCATCTATCCCCTGATTGCTGGTAGTTACAGAAGGGACAATACTCCAAAAATACTGGAGTTTTGTTTGTTTGTTTGTTTGTTTTATACAGTTACTCCTGTGTTACTTATTTTAGAGCTCCTAATTGATACATAGGCAATAAATATAAAAAGGTTAATGTAATAATGTAATAATTATTATCAGTAAGACAAATGTCATAACTCTAATGGAAAAGCAAACAAAGGACATATGATTTAAAGAATTAAATGACATAAAAATACATAAAAATAAAGTCAGACAATGAGCAATAAAATTCTAATTAAAGTAGTAAGATTTGTCTATGAGATCAGCAGAGATAATATAACATGCATTAATGGCAATAAATGTGACAGAGGGTTGTTATTGCTAAGGACTCAAACTAGTAGTTTTATGGAAACATTATATATTAATTCCCTAACAAATACATTTATTTATGTGCCATTTGGTTTGTTCATTCCACTTTATGAATCCAATTAGATTATAAAACATGAAGGTAAATACCATTCTCTGAAAACAATATAAATCAGAGATTGCTTAATAAGTATGATTTATATAACTTATGATGGAAGGATTTGAGGCCACTGAAGAAATATGCTTGATATATTAAAATGCAACAATTTACTATCTAGAATTTTATTAATATGAAATGAAATTCTAAATTAAACATTAAGTTAAAATAAAAAGTTATCAGTCTACATGTATAGTATTATTCTAAATAGAAGATAAATAAATAGTAACCAAATAGAGATAAGTAAATAGTAAAATATAAGAAAAAATACTAAAATATTTATGTAGGCAGTCATTGCTTGCTTTAGGGTTATGATGCATATATGTATAAGGTTGAAGGCCTTGTGAATTCATGAGTTACATATCCCTTTAATCTAACAAAAATTTATTGAAATAATTTTTAAAAGTGAGTATGTCTTATAAAGCCCTCTTGTCCTTATGATTCTAGAAATGATATAATATAGCAAATCTTTATATAGCATTTACACTGTGATAGATACTCTAAGCAATCTAGAAATGGTGCATCGTATATAGGAGAACATGCATGAATTAAATGTAAGCACTTTACATCCTTTATAGAAAGAACACAAACAGGTATGGAGTTTTCAGGACAGATCCTCTAGAAATACTGAGTAGTGAATATACCCACAGAGACAGACAGCACAGTATGAGTTCTGGAATCTGCTAGACAGGCCTCAAACCCTGGCTTCACAGTCAACTAGCCATATGTTCCTGGGTTACTCATTTACCCAGTCTGAGTTGCTTTGTCTCTTAAATGGTAACACCTTTCTACTGTTGCTGCTCAACTAGGCTGGTGCTTAGCACAATGGCAGATACACATGGAGTACTTTATAAAAGGAATAGCCACGCATGCATAGAATGGGACTGAGGAAGGACTGCAGGGGGATATTGGTTTTGCTTTTTTATTTGCAGTGCCAATGTATGACTGGAAACATAATATTTCTCTGTCTTTGTCTCTGTCTCTGTGTCTCTCTGTCTTTCTGTCTCTGTCTCTGTCTCTCTGTCTCTCTCTCTGTTGGGAGATAGGTAATGCTATGTACATTGGTATGAGCAGGTATATGGAGGATAAAGGACAACTTTAAGTGCCATTGTTCAGGAGTGTCATTGGGTTTTTGTTTTTGTTTTTGTTTTTGAGCAGGCTCTCTTACTAGCCAGAGGTTCACCCATAGGGTAGGCCCTCTGGCCAGAAAGCACTAGATTGGAGGAAATACAAAACTAGAGATCTCCCAGCACTGGGATTATGAGCACACATAACCATGCCAGTTTGTTGATGTTGTTGTTTTACTTGACTTCTGTTGATAGAACTTAAGTCTTTATGCTTGCATAGCAAGCAGTTTACTAATGGAATTTTTTTTCCAGCCCCTGCATACATACTGTTTTTGAAATAGGAAGTAAATGCTATATCAACATGAAAAAAGAGGCATCCCAAACCCAGCATTTACCTCATTAAAAAGGAGTTCCCGTCTCTGTTGCTTTCGGAGATCCATTTTCTTCACCGCCACTTGCTTGCCTGTGTGCTTCTCAGTTGCAATGCACACGATACCTGTCGACCCTTCTCCGATCTTAATAAAGTTATCCAAATATTCCCTGGGGTCTCCTGGGCTGACCACCAGTTGCAGGGCAGCTCGGAATTGTTCATGGGATACCCTAGAGGGCTGCTGGTCTGAGGACGAGCCCCAGCTAGGTGGAGGGTAGGTGCTCGAGGAGATACTGAGAGAGCTTAAGTAAGAAGCGGTGGAGATGTACTGAGAACTGGTTTGCAGGGAAGGATGGTGGTATAGGGATGCTTTGTGGTACCCAGAAGGGTACTGGTGGCTGCTTGAAGAGTAGCCTGCTTTGTTTTGACTTTGAGGTAGTTTGGTGGGGCCTCTGGGATAGGTATCGGACCCTGACAGTGGAGGACTGAAGACCATCTGTGCTCGATCATAATCCACCTGAAAAGACAGAGATACATGGGCAGTATTCACTAGCTCTCAACCTGAAGCCTCTGGCTGCCAGAAGAAGGAGAAGCAGTGCCAACAGAACCTGCCAACAGGAAGCTACACTACCAGCTACACCCAGGAAAGTGCTTTCCCACATCCGTGCTTCCTACCTCTACCTTCAACCATGGGCTTATTTGATTCATTATGATCCTTACCCAAGATACACTTTTTGTTTATACCATAATTATAAAGGAAAGACCCCCCCCCATAATAAAGGACATTAGTCTTCAGCTGACATTTGAGGGGAAATGTCAGGGGTAGAAGGAGAATTTCTCTATGCTTTCAAACTTATCTCCTTGAAGGTAGTATGCGAAATTCTCATACACAACACAGCACCTATACCTACAAAAGGGAAAACATGGTTCCTGGTGCTAAGTAGCTTTGGCTTCACTGAGGAGTATTAAGTAAAATTGGGAGATTTTCACCAAGTAAGTTCAATTGAGAATAAAACAAAATTCAGGTATTCATGAGAAAAAATATTTGGCACTGGCCATCCTTCAATGAGATCCCGCAAAAACTATTTCACTCTGATATTGAGAAGTAGGGATGAGGGAACTTGGTAGTGGAGACGGGGGAGGACATGAAGAACAAGAAAGGGCAAAGAAGCCAGCAAATTGCTGTGTCCATTTGAATGGCCCCAGCCTTTTGGTGTAGCTTCTCTCAGTAAAATCTCTTGTTTGGCCTTTCTTGTTCTGTCATGTGAGCACATAGGAATCTGAGAAGACCATGTTTCAAGAAGTAAGGTATCCTGCCATGATTGAGCTAGAAACTGATGCCCATGAGTTACAGTGAAAGTGCCTCATGCAGCTCATGTCTGGCCCTCAGATGACAGTAGCCCTGCTTGATTCTTTGACTTCAACTTTAAGAGATGCCAAACCAGAATGGACCACAAATATTTCGGTATCCAGAAATAGTGAAATAGTAAATGTATTTTACATCTAGGAGGCAATGTGTTAAGCAACAGTACATTTTGATTCAGGAGAGTTTGTTACAGAGCAATTGATAGCTAATATGTCAAGAGATCTGACCCAAGAATTTATGCATGTTGATAAATGTATACTGTTGTTTCAAACAACAAAGCTCTGGGATAATTGGTTAAACTGCAATAGATAACTTATTCATGGAGAAATTTTATGACTTCTGATATGACTACATTAAGCTTTAGAAGATTGTTAGACACCCATGTTAAGATGTCACCTAAATGACTTAGACAACTTTTCTTCATTAGATGTTTTCTTTATTTACATGTCATACAATATCTCCTTTCCCAGGTTCACCTCTGAGAAAAAGAAAAATAAAATAAAATAAGAAAACAAAAACAAACCACTGTTCCCTCCTACCTCTGCCTGCTCACCACCCCACCCTCTCCTGCTTACTGGCCCTGGCATTCCCCTACACTGGGGCATAAAACCTTCACAGGGCCAAAGGCTTCTCCTCCCATTGATGACCAACTTGGCCATCCTCTGCTATACATATGCTGCTGGAGCCATTAGTCCCACCATGTGCACTCTTTCGTTGGTGGTTTAGACCCTGGGAGCTCTGAGGGTACTAGTTTGTTCATATCGTTGTTCATCCTAAGGGACTACAAGCCCTTCAGCTCCTTGAGTCCTTTGACTTAGACACTTTTAAGTCCTAGGATAAATGGAGAGTAAAGACATGCATATGAGAACCATCAACGCTTACTTGGTATTAAAGTCATGATAATGAATTTGTAACAAAAGGTGCAAGGAATTCAACATCAACACTTTTACAATGTCAGAAAGAACAGAAGGACTCTGCAAAATCAGACAAAGAAGTAGTGGTTAGTGATGCAGGAAGGAAACTCAAAGGCAGCATAGAAATTTGGAGTCATGGCCGAAAAGTATTTCATAAGGGGATAAATGAGTATTGCTGAATATCCCTAGAAAGTGAAATGGAAAGGGCCTATCACCCTATAAACCAGGCAAGATGATAAAGTAAGCAGGTGTCAGCAACTTCTAGCCCCGGCATATAAGGATGTTCATTCCATCATACAAAGGAGCAAGGACTGCAGAGTGATCTCTTGGAAACCACTACCTTAGCACCATTCTTCATTGCTCTGTACTATTTTTGGCTCTGATGACAGTGATGCCCTGGGACACATGTACCATGTAAGATGTATAACACATGTAAAAGTTAGCTGTTTTAGCTGCAGGTACACCTCACTCCATTCAGATGGATCTGCTACGCCCACTCCAATGAAGTCTTGTGACAAGCCCAAAAGCTTGGCCACAGACCAGAGGCAAAAGCTTCAAAGGAAGCCAGTCTCTTGGGATTCATTCATGGCACCCGGTAACTCAGAGGTAGCCCAGCTATGTCCTTGCAAACTCACATGCTAGGTGCCCACCAAGATATGATTTACTAATAGCTAGACAAAATTGGACATTGCTCTCTGACCTTTACCAATATTCCAATATCTTAGCCAAACCCTGGCTTGGAAATTTGTAAAGAATGTTACCCATCCAGACTAATTGCCTCCAGTATTGTTAGGGAGATAGTGAAAGGGTGTAGGGCATTGAAGCTTACAGAATGGGAGACTTATCCCAGGGCAAGGTCAAGTAGAATCCTCATTTTCAGTCAGCTGACCCACTCCTAGGAATTAGCAAGAATGAGACTTCCAGAGGCGTATCTCTACTATCCCAGAAGATTAGCATAGTGGGTATTTTACTAAGGATGGGTGGGACCTTGAACCATGTGCGTGTGTGCGTGTGTGCGTGTGTGCGTGTGTGCGTGTGTGCGTGTGT
>NW_022196897.1:121617843-121622136 GCF_008632895.1 Mastomys coucha
TGTGTGTGTGTGTGTGACAGAGTGTAGCAGTCAGCACCAGAGCATTTGAGCTTCGGGCCTCATGTGGTCTGCAGCCCCCCAGGGCCCGAAGTGCTCAGGCCAGTGTGTGGGGGTGTGTGCAGCACCTGTCTAGAAGAGATGGCTGCTTTAGACTCCATGTGTTTTAGATGGCTTCAGATGTACCTTGATCACTGAGCTGCCAGATTTTTCATTTCTCTTTTGTAATGACTGTAAAAGTCTGATGCCATTTTGAGAAATACATTCAGATCCTGCACTTCTTTGTGTTGTTTCTGTTTGTCATTTCTTCACTGACACCTCGTCGACCTGACCAAGACTGTGTTTGCCCTGTGGCCAGAGGGAGGCCCAGACTGGCCAGCCCATGGCAGGGATCCACCACTATGATGGCATTGGAATAGGGACTCTGATAGCTTCAGTCAAGATCCTCAGTATCTTTGAGCCTCAGTTACTCCATTTATAAAATGAAATAATGGTAAAAATATTAATGTCTCATTTCTTAGACTGTAGAAACTCTAAAAGATTATGTAGATATGAAAGCATTTGAAAGGTGATGAGCCAATAAACTCTTATACTGTTATAGCTCTATAAAGTACTTCATATAATAATGGTAATATAAAAGAAAAAGTCCTCTAGAACAAGCTATTGTTTGCAGAATATGTATAACATACCAATGTCATATATGTCCTTGTACATTAAGCTTTTAAAACAGTAAGATATAAAACTTTTAATTGCAATACACTGAACACTGAACAATTGTTATAATTAACCTACTCTATTAGAAACCAGACTAATTTAAAAGGCCCTATATGTCTGTGTGTGTGTGTGTGTGTGTGTGTGTGTGTGTGTATGTGTATAATGGGAGCAGGGTAGAGGGACATCACTGTAATTTAAGCAATTTGAGTCTTGTTTTCCATTGAGCTGTCATTTACTAAGAGCAGGCTCACCAGCAAGGCCTTCAGGAAAGGTTAAGTCTTAAACTTTTATTTTTGAAAGTGGGTCTTGGGAACTTCAAATGCCATTACTTTCCAGAGTCCTCATAGGGAGACATTTTTCTTTCTCATAGTTAAGACAAAATTGCATTCATCTCCCAAGAGCATGTATAAATGTTGTCTAAAGGTATATTACAGACAGCAAACCCACCACTGGTAGGAGTCACAAACACTACTTTGTGCAGTGTTGGGGCATTCCCTCCTCTATCAGCTGTCAGCAGCATTATTAGGATCTACTCTGTGCGAGTAGCTTGTGGCATAGAAAGAGAAAGCGCCTGCCTGCATGAAGGGAACAATTTCCTCTTGCAGATGAGACAGAATTGTTTTCTGAGAGCTGGACATCTTTGAAATTAGGTGTTTTAGATAAGAAGATGCAATTGTCTTTCATGGCTGCTGCGAAGAGCAGCAGATTCTTAAAGACGCGACGTGGATTAACTACAACAACAAGAGACAATTTTAGAGCCAAACTAAGTGACTCAGAAAAATTAAGTGTCTGCTTCAGGCAAGTGAACATGTGGTCTCTCTCCTTGGGGCCTTTATCTATCTACTCAAGGGGATGATAGCAGACAATCAGGCTTTCCAAAGAAGAAGTGCAGGAGTGATCCCCCTGGGGCCATGGGGTGAACCTAAGCTATCACTTTGATCTTAACCAACTGCATTGATGGAGCATTTTATAGGCTCATGACTATGAGAAAGGCCTCATTCCTTTTAATGTTGTTTTGTTTTCAATAAAAATGAGGTTTGGGAACATAAAATATTTCACAGGTAACTCAGGTCAATAGCCCTCTATGCCCATGACAATCATAGGCCATGCTGCTTCTGCTGAGGTCCATTCTATATTCACAGAAGGAGGCTTCTGAATGTCCTGGGCCCTTAACACATTGGCACCCAGATCTCACTTCTTGCCTGCTATGACATTCCCGCCATTCTTTGTCACCTATCTGACCTGTGCAATCAAAGTTGTGATTCTTCCTTGTTATTAAAATGCACTGATATTTTCCTAGGGCCAAAGTGAGCTCTCTCCCTAAGGGACTACTACTCTATTAAAAGTCTGTTCTTGCAGGAAACAGAAGCCCTAATGATAGCATTTATTGAATACTTTCCATGTACCAAGGACTATTCCGAGTACTCAATGCACATTATGGCATTTGAACCTCACTCTAAACAGTAAGACCTATTCTATTTTATAAGAGGACAGAGGCATAGTAGGTTGAAGCAGTTCAGATAAAAGACTTTAAACTTCTAAGATAGCAGAAAGGCAGTGCCAGCCTTCTTTGAGTCCTTTGTTACTTGGGTCCTACATAATTTCACTGAGACAGGCTTCAGTGATGGAGGATGGGGAGTAGAGAGAGGAAGGCAGTATGCGAACTAATAATGGCAGAGACAAGGGATGTCCTAGTATTTATCTGTGATCTTACACATCTGAGTAGTCTGGAACAAAATAAGAATTCGACCAGAAAATAATGAATGATAAAACCTATGGGAGGAGAGAAATGCTAGGGTTATATTTTACTTTTTAACAGTGTTGGCTTAGATTACTCTTCAAAATATACAAAAAAATAGTTGATCACCTATGTATACAACTCATTATTTTCAGTTTTGCTTTGGCGGAAACCAACTTGTATTCAGTGACAATGATGCCCATTGTACATCCACGTGGCCTTTTACCAAGAGAAGCCTAGCTGCTTTTCTGTAGTATGTCTGCCACCCCCTAGTACATGGTCTTGACATCTGTCCTCATTCCTCTATCTTATCTTTCTCATGGTAGTCTATATTTGGGAGTTTCATTGAAGCACAGATGAATTTGCCTATGCATATTCTGACATGCATGCATTCACGCAGAATAGTCTTGCATTCATGCAGAACCTGAACTATGAAATTTTCTCTTCATGTAATTCAGAGACATATTCCAGAAGAAAAAAGGAATAACTATGGAGTTTACATGAGCAAGCCTGTCTCTAGTATTTATCAAGAGATGTAGAAATTAATCATTTAGTAAAAGCACAATGCAGTTGAGTTAAGCCATCAAAAGGGATGGCAATTACTAAGTGAACCACTGCATCTCCCAGGACCCATACTCTAAGCCATTTCCAAAGGAGGTGTGTATGAGGTTTTCCCCAGAGTCCTCAGTGCAAAGGCTGAGCAGGGGCAGAAAGTCTTAACGTAGGAGAGCAAACAATAGAGACACCACAAAGTCTGTCCCCGTTCCACCAGGGAAAGCAGTCCTGTGTGCTTTGTGAACAAGTAACTCTACAGGAATGAATTCCCTCCCACGTACTCTGAAGGGGATTCCCATATGGCCCGATGTAATAAAAGATGGCTAGATCAATTGTTTTGCAAATTATCACCCCAGGCTGCCAAACTAGTTAGCTGTAGTGCAAGAAGACCACTAATGATTGTTGCACATCAGCTACATTTGGAGAGGAAATTCTCTCTGCAGGAATCTTTAAAAATACAAACAGATGAATAAGGAACCATGCTCTCCTTCCTTTGGGGGTGGCTAATAACATACACTTGGTTTTTAGTTTCCTGAAACCTTTTAGTATACCATATAAATGAATTCTTAAAGAAATGTGCCTTTTCCTGTCTCTAGTCAAGATGTGAAGTGGGGGAGGAGGCTTATTATGTGGGAATAAATAATTCCCAGTTAACAGTTCAGCCAGAATGTCCTTCTACAATAAGTGCTCTGTCTCCAAGGATAGGGTTAGGTACAGTCTTGTGATGTATCAACATTATAAGTAATTATAGCAATGAATTCATTTAATCAATCAATTTCAGCAGTGGTGCACTGCGGTGGACAGGGCATAAAACTCCTCACCGCTATCAATTGCCCCGATTACAGCTGGCTGTCAGCCAGAATTCCCCTGATCCATGTTAGTTAAATGCACATTAATCTGAATTTGGCAGTGTAATCAAGGACCTAACTGAACTGTGAAATTGAATTCTGCAGTAGAACATCATTTGACCATTTTATGCCAAGGCTGGAAAAAAAAAAAGTTAGAGGGTGGGAGAAAGAACAGAAGGGGGAAAAAATCATGCCGCAGCACCTCTTTGTCACCAGGAGCCCCTGCACTGACACCAGGGAGGCTGTGGCTGGCTGGTCCTGGAAGGTGGTGTGTGCGATGGCTGGGCTGTGCATCTCTCCTACAGAATGGGGACCAGGGAATGTTCCATGAAGGATGGAGATTACAGGGAAGGGAGACAGCTGCTTCCAGGGCTCAGTTGTGACGCTCCAATACACCTTTTTGGAACACAATGAAATAAAGAGATTGCTCATCTCAAAAAA
>NW_022196897.1:121622837-121631653 GCF_008632895.1 Mastomys coucha
GCCAGGGGGGTCACTAGAGAGCCAGGGGCAGGGTCACTAGAGAACCAGGGGGGTCACTAGAGAGCCAGGGGGAATCACTAGAGAGCCAGGGGCAGGGTCATAGAGAACCACGGGGGGTCACTAGAGAGCCAGGGGGAGTCACTAGAGAGCCAGGGGGAGTCACTAGAGAGCCAGGGGGAGTCACTAGAGAGCCAGGGGGAGTTACTAGTTTGTCATCATCGTCCTTGTTGTTTTGTTCTTTTTCCCCTGTAGAGACATTTTAGGGACTGGTCACTAGGAAAAGACAACTCCATCATCCTGGTGGCCCTCCTGATGTGCTTTGCAATCCAGTTTCTTCCCTTTTGCAGGCAGGAAACAGCACTGATGTGATTCCTGCTTGCTCTCAGGCAAGCTCTCCAGCTCTTCCCTAGGCTCATGGGCTCATGGGCCTTCATTCTTGGCTTTTCCCAGCAGCTGGTTGCTGTTCTCTGAGCTACAGTCTGTCTCTTTGCAGGGCTCCTGTTGAACCTTAATAAAGTAGCTACTTATGCTTCTGCCAAAAAAGCAAAACCTGGATATTTATTGATGTGATGAGTTTCCTTCCTGATACTTAACTTTCATTTACAAAACGGAGCAATTGGTTTCGTAGTGGATGTGGCACATTTACTCTGGCTGCGTGACAGGGGTACCTGGCACATGCTGGGAGCTGATGTTCACCTTTGATAAAAGAGGCAAGTGCTGCCAATGAATAGTGGTTATGAGCAACCCTTGTGACCCTCAAAGCATTGAGCATCTCCTTAAGCTACTGAGGTAGGGGATTTGGGAGGTAGGTTGGATTCTGAGTGCTTAGATGAACTTGCTGCATTTGGAGACCATGTGCAGTAGGAAACTATTCAGTGCATTGAACAAGTTGTCAGGGGTTTTCCCTAAACTCTTGAGTTGGAATTTCGTTTAGGCCTATAGGGATATACATCTCATAACAAGGAGCCTGAAGAGTCACGTCTTTCCTGACTTATTAAGTAAATGATAAGTGCACATTACAGATGTTCAGATAAGTTGTGACTAACCTCTGCAAATGAGGAGAGAGTACTTCTAGGAAGAAATGACTAAATCTGTGATGAGCAGACCGGAATATACTATTTCTGGCTTTTCTTCTGTCTCTGAATTGGCCTGTGTAATTACCCTCATAATTGTTTTTCCTAACTCAAAGGAAGTGTCCTCCATCCAACAACAGACACTCTGCTTTATCTCCCCCAGTGCCTGAAAGAATGTACAGGGACTCCGAGTCAATGGGGATTGGCTCTTTACTTCTGAATATGTGTTGATAAATGTCAGGTTCCTGAGAAAATTAAGGATGGACAGTACCAGGCTAAACTCATTTTGCCTTTTAATTTAGTAGCAGAAAAAAATACTCATAGTGACCAAAATATGACTTTACTTTAAATCATTCCCAGGAAGATGAACATTCCCAGGAAGGTGGGTGCTCATGTATAGTATAAGGGGTATCGACAGTTATACCTGTGGGGCGGATGTTAAAGATTATATGATATTATCCTTTGCAAGCTTTGCATACCTGAGTGAGGACCATACTGGGACAAGTACATAAAGGAAACAAAGGTTAGGGCAATAACACCCACTGTTATGTGAAGTCATTAATATTCTTTTTTTTTTTTTCATTTCTTCACTAAGATTTTTTTGGTAAAGTTTCCAAGCTTCAGCAGCCCTGCCATTGCACTAAGAATCATGCTCCTAATGGGCTCCTAGATGATGGTCCATGGGGGGAAAAAACCAAAAGAGAAAAGGTAGAGCAAGAGTTGATGCTTCTTGACTGCCTGAGTCTGAGCATGCCAGTGCTACCAACAACAGTGAGCCATTGACCAAGCGATTCCTGAAGGCTGGGAACATAAGTCATTGTGAGTTTTTCCTCCCCGAGAAAGCCAAGGGCCAGCCAAACAGTGAAAAGGATTCCTCTATCGACTCCAGAGGAAGCTCCAAGTGAGCTTGCACACTTCTCTGCGCACCTATTGTTCTAGGGAAATTGTGACCACCTTAGCATGCCATCTGTTTGGGACACCAAAAACGATAGCATCGGACTCTCCTGTTGCTCTGCATATAGAAGTTGCTGTGGTAAACTGATCGAGATGCATACATAATGTGCACTTAGCCCCTAGCTTCCATGAAGAGTCTGAGAATTACACTTTGAATCTAGAGGGACATAAACATTGTGTGATGCAATTACAGTTCTCACATTGCTCACTAAGCCCTTTATGGTAGTGAGCTATTTACTCAGTACACTGGCCTTCTGTGACCCATATCTCTAAAATGAGGACAGTCCTTAGGCATGGGGAAGTCTGTAAAGATGAACTAGATAGGGTTATACAATTTGTTTCTAGGGTTAATAACATACAGAGAGGATATTTATAGGACCAGCTTGACTAGAGATGGTAGCATGCTTTCTAAGCAGAAGGATCACCATGAATAAGAGTTAATACTGTTTGCCATGCATTGACTCCTTGATATTTATTAATCTTATTTAATTCTCATCACAAACTCAAAGTATAAAATTGAGGCACAGAAAATCTCATATCGCTTGTAAGGACTCAAATAAAAATCTAGGCTTTGGATGTTTCTATATTGGGTGACAACATTTTATCTTTAAGAAATTCAAGCAAGGCAATTATCCTAGGTAGGATGAATTCATAAAAAGAGTCTCACGGATCTTCCCATCTAAGTCATTTTTGTAGCTTGTGGTTTCAGTATTTACCCATAATTTATATTTCTAAGTGACTAGAAGTCATATCTGGAGTTTACTATAAACAGACAGCTCAAAGAGCTTCCTTGTGCACACGCATCTCACCAGCAAGGTGAGGGAATCCAGCAGTGTGTCCTAAATGGAAAGTCGTACGCCCACTTTTCTGCTCCTCAGCTTTCCTCTAGGAAAATATGAATGTTCTGGAAGTCAAAAGGATGTAGTTTTGCACCCCGACTCAGCATTGTATTAACATACTTGGCGAAGCCCATAAAGACAGCTTTCTGGAGTTTCAGCTTCCTCAACTGCCCAAAAAAGAAGGCTGGAATTTTTCTGGACTTGTTAGGATTAAATTGGAAAATATCTGCAAGAGGCTTCTTATTGTTCTTAGAACACAGTGGCCCTTGCGTTATAGCTACTCTCTGTATGCCAATACAGAGACTGGCATTTCAGCTACATGTATGAGTAAGTAGGCTATTCTGACATGAATTTGTTTAACCCTCAGATGAAATGATGAGGCAGGGACTGTCTTTATCTCCCTTTTATGGTTAAAGAGGAGTCACAGTTAAGCAGTCACCTGGTAAGTAATTGGCAGTGTTATGAGTCAAGATTTCTCCCCAAACTTAGTCCCTAACTGCTCAGAGTGTTTGACCAAAGGTAGTTGTAGAAGGCTCCTCTGGAGCTACCTGATTTTGTATGGCCTTGTATGGCAAAGATTGATACATGTTGTTATAAGTGAAGAGTGGGAACCATTGACATCTAATAAGGAAGAGTATAGGAATGCTGTTATATGCTCAGCTATGCCAGAATAGCCCCTCACAGGAAAAGAATTTCCAGGTCCAAAACATCAGCAGTGTCAAGGTTGAAAAACCCTGCCTCTCAATGAAAGAGGATGATACAAGCAGGTATTGAAATGATTTCTGGCTCAACATCATTACATTAGAGCTAGAAAGAGTTCATAAAGGCCAACTGTAGGTTTTGTACTTTCAGAAACTGTCCTTGGGTTGTGGACTCCAGTTAGTACTTGAACTGAATGAGCAGGTGGCTAATGGGACTCCCAAACCTTATTCTGTAACTTACAATGGGGGCAAGAAATTTTGCTGGGAGTCTTAACTAAGCAACATGTGTATCTGGCATGCTGCAAGTGCCTGGTGAAACACTGAATTGTCACTGTGTCAGGAATTTCTCAATGGCTTTACCCCAAGGTGTTCCGGTGGCACAAAGACACACAAGCCAACATCTCTCTATCTGTCTGGTCCCTGGCGAGCAATGTTAAAGGCAACATGGCAGTATTTCCCGCTAGGTCTCTGTATGGTGGACATGTCTTCCAGAGAGAGAGGGAAGCTCTCTTCCTCTCTCCCTGCTGCTTTCTGTAGTTCTTTGAGGAGAGCGGTGCCATACTTTGCTTGCCTTCCCTTTCCCACCTCAAGGTTTCATCTGCTCAGCTTCAGGCAACAAGATTTAAAAGGCAAGAATAGATGAGACTATCAACGAATTTTTATTCTTTTCATGCTAACAAGAAAGGTGGAGTGGGTTTTTTATTGTTACCCTACAATTTTCTTCACTGTGAGTTAGAATTAAAATTAAAAAAAAAAATTAAAGGACAAAGCATCAAACTGGTCACTCACACACACACACACACACACACACACACACACATCCCTCTCCTTTTGCTCCATGGTATCTGTGCCTTCCCCCAACCCCCTGCCCCATGTGAACATCACCCACCCTTCTCTGGAAACTGTCAGGAGGCAAAGCCAAATTATCTGAGTCGTGATCACTATTTCTTGCTCCAGCTGGAAATCCAAATGCAATTGGTTGATTTTTCAGAGTACATCTCTAAAGGCAGAGGCACCTAACTGTTTTTAGAGAGATGTTATATTTTTAATCAAGTAAGTGTTTTAATTACCAACATGTTTCCCGCCTCTTAACCTCCCACAAAACCTGCTCGTCAATTCTCCTGGGTTTGGGGATACACAGGAGCAGCAGCTTGCTCTTCTGGAACATTGGCTTAAAAAATGCCGAAAAGCTCATGGCAGTCTCATGTGTGAATGTACTCATATTGTTCCTTAGCTACAACTGATGTGTACTGTGTTTTGGGGTTTAGAAAAACTGGAGTTCAGGGCAAGAGTTTTGTTTTGATTTATATTTGGAAATCTGCAAGGAATGAAGCAAATACTCTTGGCTCTGTCTCCTTCCTCTCTTCCCCTTATCTCAAAATTTTGGAGGACTGTGAAACTTATCATAGATTTTAGATGCCAATTCAACTGAAGCCCTGAAATAGCATAGGCCTGCATAAAGGGAAAAGCTAGACTATGAGAAATGGCAGGCTTAAATCTAGAGCTCATGTGTAGACACAGCTAACTGAAATCTTACGTGTGGCCTGTGAGTCCCTAAACCCTAGTGTCTCTTCTAGGAAATGAGTAGTTCTAAGGCTTTGCTCCTGGTCATGTTAATCCCAAAGGCCTCTAGGCATGAGTAAAGTGCACTAGACAGGACTTAAACCAAACTGCTGAACCTGTGTACCTTCTAGTAGGGCCAGGGTTTATCTCTAGCCATTTCATTCTGAATCCTATATGAAAAGATGGGTCCAGGGATACCAGGCTGACTTCATTTTTCAAGAGAAGCCTGCAATCTCATAGTTTGTGACTCATGAAATAAAAAGGGCTAACCTTGTTGATTGAACAAAAATGCCCCAAGGGCTGAAGGGTGATGTAGTTCAATAGCATTTTCTCAAGGTCAATGACCCAAGTAAGTACCTTCCTGTTTGTTCATGGGATAGTGCTGGGGACTGAGTCCAGGACCTTGTATGGTTATGTATGTACTCTACTATTCATCCCCTTCTTAGCCCTTTGTTTTGAGACAGTCACTAGGCCCTTGAGACTTATTCTGTTGCCCAGGCTGGACTTGAATTTATGATCCTCCTGCTACAGCTCAATGAGTTCTGAGATTACAGGAGTGTGCTCCATGCCCAGTGCATTCTTTACAATGAATTCCAAGCATGATACTTGACTTAGCAGTAGAACATATTTATTTGATTCTAGAACTATGAAGGGGTTCCTCTTCATGGTACTCACAGAGAATGATCTGTGGTAGAGTTGTGTTAACTCTGTCAAGTACCAGGATATATACATAGGTGCTGTATGGGTTTGACTGTTGGCTATTGGCTAGTATGACCTGTGTCCAGCAATCCTGATGGGAAGAATGAAGTAAAAGTATTTGTGGCACCTTAACTATGGTCGTTCAAATCCATTTAATATGGTGAGATTAAAACCATTACAATTATTTACATTTTAACTAGGGTGTGTTTCTCATGTCTTATTTTCTCAGGATTCACTTCTAATTTTTTTATCGTGGGAAGGAAAATAACAGGTCCTTTGTTTCTTCTAAAGTACAGCTTAATTCACTTCCTGTTTTCCCAAATAGCTTCTCTGAAACATTTTAGATAATAAGCAAAAGAAAAATTTGACTGGAATTGACAAAGCAGATGGCTGCAGATAGGCTGGCCTTGCTGGGTTGCCTATGTTATCAGACAAGCTGCTGAGGGGAAAGCATTGGTCCAGATGTATGTGACTACTAGTTAGTGCCCATGTCCTACCAAGACTGTCTTGAGACTCAAGGTAATCCACAATCCATATTCAAATCCTGCCTTTCTGCTTCAGTGTCACAGGTGAGGTACCAATCCGTTGTAAGTTACCTTGAGCAAACCAACCAAGTGTACACTCCCTGGGCTGTTTGTAAATGGCTTATATGCTCATAGAAATGATGTGCTGTTAACCAAAGATCAGTACTTTCCATGTAGTATGGAAAGACACATCAATTTTCAATTTTAAGGCAAATTTATATGAGCCTTATTTAAGAGTATACTTTGGGGTAGGGGCTATCTCACTGTTGGGGTACTTGTCTAGCACACATAGGACTCAACAATGGATTCCTAGCACTCTGAAAAACAAACAAACAAACAAAAAACCCCTAGATAGTCCAGGAATTGGCTGCTATCTATTACTGAAAATAATCATATAGAAAATGTTGTTAAGATTTAAAAGAATGATTGAAAGAGTATGCTTGTATATAAAAGACTGTCTCTTGAGTTGAATATTTCATATATATGCATATATATGAAATATATGAATTATATATATGAAATATATATCCACATAAACTCTGAGAGTTGGGGGTTATTATATTATTGTCTGTAATAATCTTGAGTTGTTTACCCTTCAACTTAGAACTTAATAAATATGATTAGACTGTATTTATAGTAGTAAATCAGAAAATTGTTCCATTAAATATAAATTCTGTGCTATTTTAATCAGAAATCTTGTAGTAGATCCCCAAAGCCAAATTTTGATTCTAATGACATATGGACCTTGTTTTAAAGCCTTTGATTATGGGACTCATGGGAAAACAAAGAAGGATTTGGAAAATGATTTTCACTACAAAAGCAACAGGCTCTAAAGACACTGGCCATCTAGAGCCTCCTTGGCAGGGTCAGTCTTTCATGGAGAAGAGGCGGTTGACCTTACCTTTGGAATGCACATTGTGGGCTCGGACAATCGAGGGTAGGTATAGGAATTATACGAGTGTCCTTGAGGATGAGTTTTAAATGCACTTGCTCCAAATGGCATCATGGGTTCCTGAAGCCCTGAGCCTGACTTGGATCTCTGGCGCATGGCTGGCTGAGGGCTTGTCTGATGCAAGTATGATGATTTTGGCCTCCTGTCATAGTCATCAAGGCTGGGTCCCCAATCACTTTCACTGTATGCCAGACTCTCCTTGGAGCACCTGCTGGTCCCTACAGTTCTAGAAGGTGTAAGTTGGAATGAGTAGTCCAGAGGGGAGCTACTGGAGGCTCGCTGATAATCCCACTTAAGGTCACCATATTCACTTGGTTTGCTCAGAGAGTCCAAGTGTGTGTGATAGTCGACAGGGAATCTAGCCAGGTCGGTTTTCAAAGGCTTCATCTCGGGATAGTAGGCGTCTCCATGTTTCATCTTCATGACATGCCCGTTTTGCTTGGCTGCATGGCTGCTTTTATAGTACAGATCCAGGTCATCTCCATAGAGACTCCTGTCTCTGTACTTTTCAGTTGTGTAGTCCGCAGTAGTATCGGATTCACTGGAATATTGTGAAAAAGTGATGAAGCCATTTTCTTCTGAGTGGCCTGGAATGCGGCCAGCTGCTCCCTGATCTGGGGTAGGTGGGCTCTCTTTCCTTAGGGAGTTGGACCGAGTCACGGAGATGTTGTCGAAATCCTCTAGCAGACCATTGATAGAGGGTTCCTTGCAGGATTTATTTCCTCTGACGATTGTCTAGGAATAATAGGAGGAATGTTGTTTAAGAAAATATCCCTGGTTTATACTTGCTGGGGGATAGTCCCCCCTACTTCATTTAGTTTAAAGTACAGAAGAAAACACGAGAGCAACATTTTAGTTTTAAAAAAATAAAAATAAAAGATAATTGTTGCCTAACTTCACTGGAAAAAAATAAGTATTCAACAGTAATTTGGGCTTTCAAGTTTGTGCTTACCTAGTGCATTAGACTATAGAGAAGCCATTTCCAATTGTTTTGCCAATAAAAAAAAATAAACAATCACGTTCTTTTTAAATTACTTTTAAGTTTTGATAATTTTATACATATGTCTCTTGCAAATATATTCACCCTGCTTCCCTCTCTTGTCCCCTCTCACTCTGAGAGACCTTTCTTCCTTGTAACTAGCATGGCACCTAATGTTTTGGGGTTTTTTTTGGGTAGGCTTTGTGAATGTAGCCATAGCTGCAGTGTATTCCTTATTGATTGGCCATACCATGTCCTGAGGTAGCATTTCACAGCACTCCTCATGTATCCTCCAGCCCTTGCAATCTCTGCTTCTTTTTCTGTGATGTTCCCTGGTAATGGCTTTTGGGGGCTGAGTGATCAACAGTCATTTTTTCTCAGCATTTTGATCAGCATGAGTCTCTCTACTAACCATTGCCCACTGCTAAAAGAAGCCTTTCTGAATAGATATCAGAAACACTTGTCTAAAGGCATAAATGTGAACATATAGAATATAGTTTGGTCTCTCTCTCTCTCTCTCTCTCTCTCTCTC
>NW_022196897.1:121631752-121650404 GCF_008632895.1 Mastomys coucha
CGCACACACACACACATCAGTAGTAATTTCAGCCTGAGGGACTGTGCAAACCTTCAACTTCTAATAATGTGTTTATGGCTATACATTTTAGCAGTCTCTAGTGTTTGGTTATAAAAAACATATTTGTTATTTTAAAATTCACTATTCAGATGATTAATAAGCAGTGTCACTTGAATATAAACATGGGTAGAAATGAGTGTACAATCTTTATACATCTATGGAAGATCTTTTTACATCTATATAACTGACTGATGCTATAAGACTTTGTGGATGATTCTAGACGACACATTCTGAAACTGTGACTATAGAACAGTATGGAGAATAATTATGGGGTTTCATTTGCAATCCAATGTGATACTGTTAAGAATTGTACTAGAGTCCTCAAAGAGGCCACATGTGTGCGTTACCATCTTTGGATTTGGGATTTTGCTTGGTAACGATGTGACTGTGTCTGAATCTCAGCGACAAACTGTTCCCTTTAATAAACATAAATAACATCAGAATACAAGGAACAGAAAGAAATGGCAAGCCACTTATGAAGCCAGTCAGCTGTGCCTTGGCTTGTCATTACACGGTTTGCACTGAAATATGTGGGGGTGGATAAAAGAACAAAGAACAAAAGGTGGCTATCAAGATTTTAGGAGAAAAAATGCATTTGAGCAAGTTATAAGGAGTTCAGAATCATCATAGTTAGTACCATGGGAAAGTTCAAAGTGGAGGGAGAAGACCAAGCTGTCCTAGAGTCTGGGAGCCATATATTAGTGCCTCAAACTTCATGCTGAAAGACAAGGACATTTTTCTCCCTGACAAACAGTCTTACATTAATTGTTTTTATTTATGTCCCTTTAAATAAACTCATTTTAGAATAGCTTGACAGTGACATAGATGGGGCAGAGATTTCCAAAATGCCTCTCTCACCCAGTGTTTCATGTCCATTTTGCATTACTGTCAATAAAAAAGCCACCTTTATCGCACTCCATCAGCTTTCTCCTAGGGTTCCCAACCATGAGAAATAAAGACTTATTTATTATGTCTTTTGAGTCTCTTTGACAGTTTCTGAGACTTCCCTTGGTGTTATGTTCTTGGCAGTTTCAAAAAGTAGTGAACAAGTATATTCAGAATGTCCCTCAATTGGATATTTTTATCATGGTTAAACTGGGGTAATGGGTTTGCACGAAGAAAGGCTGTGAAATAGCCATTTCATCACCTTAGATCTGGTGCACACTGTCAACATGGTTTATTTCTGATAAT
The DNA here is from genome assembly GCF_008632895.1 of Mastomys coucha. Taxonomy (NCBI): domain Eukaryota; kingdom Metazoa; phylum Chordata; class Mammalia; order Rodentia; family Muridae; genus Mastomys; species Mastomys coucha. The sequence continues at coordinate 121,633,004 of NW_022196897.1, forward strand.
GTTACCTTGGTTAGTTAGGTAAAGTTTTATTGGTCAGGTGCTTAATTTCTAACTTACAATTCCTTCTTTCCCTCCAGTAGTGAGACACAAGGTGTACCCCCCACACTCCCTTTTGGAGGGGGTTGGTGGCAGTAGGGGTTAAGTTCCACCTCGTTGCATAAGGTATATCTTTGCATAAAGCATGTGGAGTTCTTCATAGGAGGCTTAGGCTTATGTACTGCCCTTATTTAGTATTTATTTGTTTGTTCAGTCATTTGTTTATATCAATATCATAGACTCACAGAAATGTGTTAAATCCTTTGAGTTATGATCCACATTGTGCCATTTGCTTTGTTACCCAGACGGTTGGAGCTTTTGTCCCCAAAGGTTCCTTTATGTTGGTATCTGTGTCCCTTTGACAATCTTCTTTCTATTATAAAGCACATTCGCCTTCTCCATCATTATAAAGTGTCCTGCCTTTATCACACGTTTCTCTAACTCTGTTGCTTCATCAGCCAATTCTCCATGAAGCCCTCCTTCTATATATCAATGATCTAAGGCATGACAATTGGGACTCAGGGTTTACTTCATTGGTACTGGGGTATCACTTTTCCCAAGCCGTCCCAGTGAGCAGAACTAGAAACTCTACATTTGTATACTAACACAAGCATACCTATGTATCTATCCACTTGTATGAATATTAAGGCATGTTTATATTTCTGAACCTAATCTGATACTACTACAATGTCCTTTCTAACATCCTCTATTTTGTATCTGTAACCTCTTGCTTTCCAACATTTCTTAGACTGCCATATTTTTCTGGCATCCTCTTTAGTATAATGGATTTTTGTGGGATAATAGTGATCACTGCATACAGTTCACCTCTTGGACTTAGAACTGTCAAGTCTGCTATTTCTATGCACTGGTCACTGTATTCAAAGGACTGGTAACTTCACATACAAATTAAGGGAGTAAATGTACTGAATGAGATTCCACCTGTCTGTTGATATAAAAGGGGAAATATTAACAGTGCTATGAGAGAAATGTTTTTTGAAGAAGGGATAAGAAAGGTCTCTTGTTGGAGAGCCCTATTCTCCAGGCATGGACACAAAATGTTCACTACCTTCTTGAAGTCAGAGCATCTGTGGTTACACACATGAGACTCTACTTATGCAAGGGCTGGAGTATTGTACACAAGGCAGGAGAGGTGGTGGGGGCCTTCCCTGAGGATGGATAAGCAGTTAACAGTTGCTGGGGTGAATGCTGTGGCTGCCTACATTTGTCCAGGTGCCTACACTGTAAGTAACACAGTTAATCTCATTGGTTCATCAAGTTAGCCTTGGGTGGAAAGATCCCCTTACCTGGCATTGTGTCTGGATAGGCATTGGCTCACATCTCCCTATGCAAATTTACCACAACAATGTGTAATATTGCTTTTCATTTTAAAAGTTAGACTTGCAATACTTATAAACTATATAGTATAAGGAAAATTGCTTAAACTTTTGTGGGCATGGCTTCTTAGTCTATGAAATAGTGAGAATCAATGCTTTCCTTACAGGATTAAGTTAGCAATTAATTCATACTGAATAATATTATGAATAAATTGGTTGACACGATTCCTGCCATAGAAAGTATTGGTAAAGCACAAGTAAATCCTTCTTATTTGACTATTATCTCAGTAAAGTTTTAAGTTAAGCTGAAAATTTGGGAAAGAAAACTGAAATTTTGGGAAAGAAGGAAGCTGCAAACAATAGAAATTTAGCCATGGTTGCATATATAGGACAAAATTGGATAAAAGTAGCAAGTAAAATTATTAGTAAGAATATGCAAACTATAAATTTCTGAAATTTAAAGGGGAGGTGTGGTTCACATTATCTACAACTGCAACATGAAATAAATGTGTTTTATTATAACTAAAAATATATATAACTGAATGATTTCAAGGCGTAATCAGTACTGCACTGGTATCCTTCTTAAACATGTAATGTATGACTTAGAAAATTAGTACAGCTAGACTTTCAAGATTCAAACTGAATGACAGTCATGAAAACTAAGGACAGGTAGAAGCATAGTGAACCCTGATGGAGACCTTTCCTCAGAGGGAAGTCTCAGGCTGAGGTTTCTCAGGCCATAATGTCTATACAAGTCAGTCCAAGGTTCTGGGGAAGGAGAATTCAGATTCAAAAGGCCAGGAGAGAGCCTGAGATGCCGCAATACCCTAAAGCCAGTATAGGTGGCACTGCTGTCCTGTAGCTCACACTGCACACACTACAATCACATATCACATATTTTGTTTGTTTGTTGTTTTTTTTAGATTCTAGATTTCCTGTATTCAGGGAAACTTTACAATGAAAACATATTTTATATATAATGTACATTACAATGAAAATATATTTACAGTTTAGCAGGAGCCAGCATTTTGTAAACACACACACATACACACACACACAGACACAGATACATGTGTACTATTCTTGCTATACACAAAGGCATACCTATCTATATCTATACCTATCTATATCATCTATCTATCTATCTATCTATCTATCTATCTATCATCATCTGTCTATCTTTAGTGTTACAGTTGGTTTGGGTTTCTCATCCATTATGAAGGTGAAATACATTTTATGCTTTAAATAGCAGAAGTGCAGCTTGGTCTTCACGTGGGTCTTGAACAGCTGAAGCAGGGCTATCCCAAAAGTTTTTACTTGTCTGTAGGATATGTTCTTCTAGCTTGGCTGCCTTGTCTGGCTTCAATGGGAGAGGATGAGCTCACAGAGACTTGATGTGCCAAGGTTGGGTGACATCCCAAAGGGCCCCCCACTTGCTCAGAGAAGAAGGGGAAGGGAAATGGGGGAAGGATTATGGGAGGTGGTGAATGGAGGGGGGCAGTGGGTGGGATGTAAAGTGAATATGTAAAATAATAATAGTAATAATAATTTCAATAATAATAATAAAATAAAAGGTCAGGTGCTACCCCTACCGTTAAAATAAACAACTTTCACCATTTTGCTCTTGTACTTTCCAGGTGAGTCTGTATGCTGTCTCAGGTCTGCATGCTTCCTTAGCATCATAGACCTAATGAACTGTAATAATCCTTAGTTGCAGATAAAGAAAACCTAGGTGCAACAAAACTAAATATGTGGTTGTTAATATTTGAAGGAAAAATATTAAATTTACTCATGGGAAGGAAACAAAGGAGAGCAAATGAGAAAGACAAGAAAAGTAAAGGTATTTCTTTTCTTGGATATTAATTTTTAGAATTTTAAAATGATTTTGACCAAGTATGCAAATCATTCTTAGTAGAAACACATGGGGTTTTTTTGTTTATTTGTTTCAGATGAACTCCTAATTCATTTTTAATAAGCAGGGGTCTCACAAAGTGCAAATGCTTGTTGCAAACAACGTTTCAGAATACACACAGACACAATAAAGTAAAAGAAGGGTTTTATAGCCTCTTTGATCAGCAAGTCCAGTTAACTGAGAACCCAAGGCTTATTTATTTTTGCTGACTTGTGTTTTCCTTATGAAATCATAACCATCAAAGCAACAATAATGAAATCCAAACATGCAGAATTGTCCAATGTGACTTAAACAGGCATCATACGGAAGGACCGTTGTTCATTATAATTGGCGTCTGATGCTTATTTTAAATGAGATCTGTGTAATTTTAGAGAGATCAATAATACAATAACTACAAGAGTATCAGTGAATTTAATGCTGTGGAAACTGCAAGCATTAAAAACCAATGCAAGACAATCTATTTGCATCTGAAGCTGGGGTTCTCATTGTCTCTCCGCTGTAACCTGGACCAGCTCGGCATCCATTCTGGCTCCTGGTGACAGCAGCCATATTTCATGGCACGGCTTGTGCAGGCTGGCGGCTGGTGATAAGCGTTAATGGATCTGTCCAGGAGAACAGCTGTCTCCCCTTGTTCCCGGGGAAGAGATGAAAAAGTGCCTCTGTTCTCACTGTCTGTATTAACCTTGACAATAATGAAGTGTGTAATTAACAGCTTTGCCCTAATAAGACCTTACATTTCCTTTTCAAAAACAGCATTTTCTCTGCACCTTAAGGATGTGCTTTACATTGTCACCTTAAATATTTCCCAAGAGGCCAGACAGCAAAAATTCCCAAGACTAGAGAATAAGCTAAGGTACGGTTCAGAAGTATCTGACCTTAAACTCCATACCTGAATTCTGATCCTGTATGGGGAGAACCATTTCACCTGTCACACAAGTGGCTGGAAACATCTGTGTCCATAATCACAACAAAATAAGACAAATCTAACACCCACAGCCTCCCAAAAAGATTTGAATTCTTGGTTGGGTTTTGAAGTATCACATCTATTTTCTACATCTTCCCACTGGACTAATTGGGCTGGGTCAGTTGGATAAGACTTGAACAATACATTATTTCTGGAAAATATGACAGTTTGGCCAGTATATCTCAGAGGGGGAGGTATTGTGAAGATTTCTAAGCAAAAGCAAACAAACAAATAGCCAAAAAACCCCAAAGCAACAATAAAAGCCGCAGAACACTGAAAACTCAAAACCAAACCAAAACAAAAACTGCTCAACAGACTGTATGGTACTGATAATCATGTGGGATCCAAAATAAACCAATCATTTACTAACTAAATATAAAGTTGCATTTTGCACAAATTCTAAGAGAATAAAATATTTTAAAGGAAAGTTTTGCGAACTTCGCAGAAATAGAGATTTCATCATAAATTGGAAAGTGTTCTACTGTTTGCCATTTTCTCTGCTGTCTACATCACTGTGATACCAACACACTCACTGAAGAATTCCACAAGAAACTAAGCTTGATGCTGACTTCCTATTCATTGCTAAAGGTTATAGACTGACTTCATCCTGCTTGCAACACAAAGCCACAAAGCGGGCAGCCTGAGCTTACTCTGGCCAGCTTGAGGCTAAAGTCGGTTTGAAATGGAATGTTCTTGGATATTTATTATGGCTATTTCATTGACCATGCATCATTGAGGACAATGGAAATACTCAGCTCAATATTCATTTAGTGAAAAAATGCATTTTAGGGGAGAGGAAGACACCATGATTAATGACACAAAATCTGACAGATAACAGGTAGTTCTGCACATCTTTCATGTTATCTCCACATCTTAGCCTGAACTTCCTGAAGTAGCGTAGTTCCTTTCTTCCACAATTATGTTGGTTTGAATAGTTTTATTTGAATGCTTGGACATTAGGGAGTGGTACGATGACTTGAGAGGGATTACAAGGTGTGACCTTGTTGGAACAAGGGTTTGTCATCAAGACAGCTGACTTAAATCCAGGAACCACATGGTTGGATGAGTGAAACAACAGACTCCCACAAGTCCTCAGATGTCCATGCTCACATCTTCAAACCTCACACTGTGGTACATCCCTCCCCCCCACCCCCCCAAAAAACCACTACTTTTAAAGTTGAAGGCCATAATGGACTACATACTAAGTTCTAGTCTAGCCTAAGCTATAAGATGAATTTTGATATCTATCTATCTATCTATCTATCTATCTATCTATCTAATCTCTAACCATTGCCATCATCTCATCTTTCTCTTGTAATTCTTTTTCTTGGGATGTGTTTACCACATAAACAGAAAGGTAACCAAGACAGGGTGGACCTTAAATTACTAAATGCCCAAAGGAATGATATTAGTAATGCTATCATGACTTGGCTACTCTCTGTGCACCCAGACCTTTACTATTTTCACCATAGGAACCCAATGCTCACCTAGAGAAAACTTTTGAGTCTCTGAAGCTTTCTTTGTGTACACCAAAAGCACTGACTTTGCAATGAGTCTTTGACTTCTAGAGTATGAGTTTCCACCTTCCTTCCTTCCTTCCTTCCTTCCTTCCTTCCATCCTTCCTTCCTTCCTTCCATCCTTCCTTCCTTCCTTCCATCCATCCTTCCTTCCTTCCTTCCTTCCTTCCTTCCTTCCTTCCTTCCTTCCTTCCTTCCTTTCCTTCCTTCCTTCTTACTTTTCTTAAATGTAATGTACCCGTTTATCTGAAAGGTAAGCGTGCTGTGCTCATTCTTGGCATTTCATCACTTTGAAATCATCACTTTGAAGTGAAAAGTTTAAGAAAGCAGCTTGAGGTTTTTATTCTTTTTAAGAGTTATTATCCGTACTTACAAATGGCTAAGGCAGTAGAAGAGTCTGCAGCATCTGCATTCTGCAGAATAGATGACAACAGCTCTCAGCTGCAGCTCCACATTTGCATCCTTTGGCCAGTTCATGCACACTCCTGAAGCCAGCATCCCTTCTCAGACAATTGCATCTCTGCTGGTGGCACCAGGTCACTTACTTCTAAGCTCTCTGGGCCATAGTGCTGGAGTTTCTCTTCCAGTCACTCAAAGCAAGGCCTTGGAACAGTAGCATCAACATCACCCAGAATTTTGCAGAGAAATGCAGAATCTAAGTCTACAGGACCTTCTGGGCCACGGTTTGCATTTATAAAAATGCTAGTTAACTCCTGCCTACCCTGAAATCAGAACACTGCAGACTTTGTGCCCTTGGCTCACTCCTGGTTCCTTTTCACACCCCAAGCTATTTCTGAAAATCAATGAATACTTTCTGTCAATACTATAGTTGATTAATATATAATATATAGTTAATATATATATATATATATATATATATATATATCACAAGGAAAACAGATATTTTTTCCTTCCTTAAATCCACAATGGTAGGATCATTCTTTGTTTTGTATGAACAGAAATAGTAGTTCATAATAAAATGTGGGAAACGACTGATTTGCAGCATAAGGAGCACTTCTGTGGTATTTATTATGTTTCCAGAGATGCTATGGTAATGATGGAGCAGAGCATATTTATGTTTATTCAAATATCTCAGAGAGCAAGTTCAAGTCCAGCATACAGGAGTCTGTAGTATTTACCATATCATCTGGCCTATTCTATCAAAGAGCAATGGAATAGCAGGAACCCATGCAGAAATATTGAGAGGAAATTCACTTATTTCTGAGTTACCTTGCCATGTTGAAGAAGATGAACAAGTCCACTTCCTCCAATAATATCCTAGATAAGCCTGGGACCCACATAGCACACACACTCCAGAAGAGACACAAACAATATAATCTTTCCTTCCACAAATGTACCACAACAGTTGTGTTTTCACATTATGACTACACACTTAAATGATGAAGATTCTGTGAAACAAAGAAGACATGGTTCACAGGTCATGCAAGGCCTACAGATAGACCTCAGAGGCGTACAGTTGAGAATGGCAATGCTCCATGTTCCTGAAGGAAATACTGCTTCTCTGGTTCTCCCAAATTTGAGAGCTATTTTCCTGGGCCCAGAAGAGCCACTGGATGTACAGATCAGCCACTGTGTTCAGGCAGAGGGCCTATTGTATCCACTTATCTTTCTAAAACACATACTTTTATTGGATCTCATTCTTTAGTTATAGTTGTAATTTGCCATAATTTTAGTTTTTGGATTTCATTATGCTGTAATGTCAATGGTTTATCAATCATTGACATAAAGTTTTTTTTTCCATGTTTTGTTTGTGTGGGTACTGAACCTAGGACCTCAGATAAGTTAGGCAAGTCATATCCACTAGGCTGCATACACAGCTGCAGAAGCTTAAAATTTTCCTCTCCACTACAAATTCGATTACTGACTCTTTATCTTGTATAAAAACACACTTGTAAAATTGCCAGTACTTCATGTATCTCCTCATCCAACTTTCACTGGACAATGCAGGGAGCTCATCCACAGGGATCTTCCGAAAGGTTGTTTGGTTATAAAGAGAATGCTAGCTCCATTCCATGAAAGGAAAGCCTGATGAGAAGTTACCCCCATCTTTAGCACTGCAGAGATGTGGTGTCTTTGGGAACTTACAGGCACCCTAGTCCCACTCATTTCCTAATTCCTTCTTATCTGCCCTCTGCCTTGGCAACCTCTCCTCCCCAAAGACAATAAACAACAAAAACAACTGTGGGGAGCTTTGGGGCTGTTCAGCAGGAATCTGACATTGGCCAAGGACAAGGAAATGGGCTTCAGGCAGGAATCTGACCTTGGATCATGACAAGGAAGTAAGCTCAGGCAGGAATCTAATTTTAGGGTGGAACAAAAGAAGTAGGTTTTAGGCAAGAATCTGATTTTGGGCTAGGACAGGGAAGTGGGCTCTGGTATCTTGGTCGTCCTGATAAGCCCTTAGAAACCGTGATCTCGGGACTTTGCTTATTACCTTGCTTGTTCCTTGATTATTTGTGTTTATTGTACTGTTTGCCCTTATTGCTTTCATGTAATTAAAATGGTATTAAGGCAGATTGGGAAAAAATAACCTGCCTCAGCCTCAGAACTAGCTGAGATCATGCTACAATATTGTCTAATTGTCTTTTTTCTTTTTAATCTTCACTCTTGCGCTGGAGAGCCTATTGACTGACTGAGCTGGCTTGGTCAAACAACAACCAACCAACAAGCAAAACATAAAAATCATCTCGTTGTGGAAGCTGTAATGTGTCATAGTGTGTCCCACAGTATATTCTTTTGTCTGCACATCTTTTTTTTTAAAGATGTATTTATTTATTTCATGTATGCGAGTATACTGTCGCTGTCTTCAGACACACCAGAAAAGAGTATAAGATCCCATTACAGATAATTGTGAGCCACCAAGTGGTTGCTGGGAATTGAACTCAGGATCTCTCTAGAAGAACAGTCAGTGCTCTTAACTCCTGAGCCATTTCTGCAGCCCTTGTCCATACATCTTTACTTGTAAATGTTCATTGCAAGGAGTCATCAGGCCTCTGGCTTCTGATACACTAGTTATAATCCTCACTGGGGTTCCTTTGGATATCTTGGAGCCCTGTGTCATGGAAATACTGCAGCTTTGGATTTGTAAGATTGGCTCTTTTATAGATGAGGGAGAGGTTGGGGTGGACTAGCTCAAGCCCTGGATCTGGGCTTGGGTGGTAGCTGAGCTGGTCAGTTCACCAGCTCTCCCATACCCAGACTACCAGGCATCACATGCAGACCACTCTTTGGCACTGTCCTGGCTCACTCACCTAATGCAGCAGCCAGCAAGGGGTGGGGCCAGCTCTCCTACTCTCAGGCCCTCAAGGCCTCTCTGCCCCATCCCTAGCTCGCTGGACACCAGGACCAGTTCTATTGTGCTGCCCAGATAGAGTGGCAGGGCCCACTCCCCAAGTAGGAAGCTGGTGGGCAGGGCCAGCTTTCTTTCTCTCATGACTTCTAGGGCCGGCTCTCCCATTACCTCAGGTGCGGAAGGGGAAGGGAATCTCTCCCTTCACCAAGGCCACCTCATAGTAGATAAGCGGTAGGGCCAGCTACACTTATACCTTAGGCCCAGTCTTACTCCAAAAAAAAAAAAAAAAAAAAAAAAAAAAAATTGGGAAGGATTCCCTTCAGGGAGCCCAGGCGGTGGCAGTTTTAAGTCTCTCTCAGGTGATTTCAATGAGCAGACATAATTGAAAACCATTATCCTTATACAGTTCCCATTAAACTTCGCTCTGCCCTCCTTTCCCTTGGCATCTTGTAGCACACAGACTTCCCTTGAGCAGGTCTGTGGTGTGCCATATGACTCTGGATTTCTAAACAAGCTCGTAGGCAAGGCTGGCGATGCTGCTGGGTAAAGCAAACTTGGAGCTGCAAGGTCCCCAAGAGCAGAGAAAGGTTATTGGCTGTCAAACTCGGGGCTGCATAATGAGATCAAACTGCAGAGTGAGCACTGGATTGTGAGTGCAGCCATCTGGGTACTAGTATAGCCAATGTCAGCAGCAATAATGCAGTTTTGTCAGATAACAACCTTTGCAGGTCTAGGGATCTTCTCTCTACTGAGAGAGCCTGTTAGTCGGGCTTCTTTCTAGCTCTACTATTCTGTTGTTTTTCGAGCTCTTGTGTTTTGGCTTCTCTCAGTAGGTACCATTGCTACAAACACCAGGGCTGACTTGATGTTAGCTGTCAAGATTCTCTGATGCTAATGCTCACAGCAACAACATTTGCAATAACCAAAAAAGTAGATGCAAGTCAATTGCTCATCAATAGATGAATGGATAACCAAAATATGATATTTTTTTTAAAAAAAATAGAGTATTTCTTTTTAAAGGAAACAATTTATGATAGTAAGTCATGTATGATCCCTGCAAGCCTTGTGCTAAGTAAAATAAGCCAGATAAAAAATGCTTTTGCATAGGTCAATTTTTTGTTGTATCTCGGAATGGGAAAATTAATGTAGACAGAAAATACATTAGAGGTCACTGGGGACCTAGGAAAGGGACAATTAGTGTTTAGTCCATCTGGAGTTTTGGTTTTGGGTAATAAAATTTACAACATGTTGGATGTACTTAATGACACTAAATTATATGCTTAAAATGAAGTTTTTGTTATGTGTATTTTTTGCCACAATTAAAAGAAGGGTTTAGGGGCTGGGAAAGTATCTCTGTGGGCAAAGCACTCACTCACTGTGCAAGTGTGAGGACCAGAGTTGAGATCTCCAACACCCTCATAACTGAATGGCAGCTTGGCTACTACTTGTGATCTCAGCATCCAAGAGGCAGTTGCTAGTTCCTGGAGCAAGCTGTAAACTAAACTAGCTCCATCAACAAGCTCTGGATTCAAAGAAAGAGCCTGCTTCAATATAGATCAGAGTAGAGAAAGTAGTAGTTGGAGTAGATAGAGAGTAGTTGGAGAAGACACCCCAAATCTACTCTGGCCTCTACATACAACATATTTATAGGCACTATACACATGTCTGAATCCACAGACCTGGGAACATAGATATGCATATGCAAGCCCAGCAAACTCAAATCACACACATGAAGAAGAAGAAGAAGAAGAAGAAGAAGAAGAAGAAGAAGAAGAAGAAGAAGAAGAAGAAGAAGAAGAAGAAGAAGAAGAAGAGGAAGAAGAGGAAGAAGAAGAAGAAGAAGAAGAAGAAGAAGAAGAAGAAGAAGAAGAAGAAGAAGAAGAAGAAGAAGAAGAAGAGGAAGAAGAAGAAGAAGAAGAAGAAGAAGAAGAAGAAGAAGAAGAAGAAGAAGAAGAAGAAGAAGAAGAACAACAACAACAACAACAACAACAACAAATGGGTATAAAGTAATGACTATCTATTCCTCCTCAGAATGTTACATGTTGACAATTTCTTGTGTGTCTATATTTTCTCAACTAATGAGGCAGCTCCTTAAGGATAGCTAGTCTAGGGTGGCCTAACCTGAGGCAACAAGTTTCTGCTCCATGTGTTTCTTATTTGTTGCCCAGCTAGTCCATACTTACTTATATGGCAACCAAACAGGATTCCAAGCTTCACAGTGTCTAAAAGCATTGGCTGAATTAGGCATAATTTCACATCTCCTGGTTCTAGTGGTAAAAGTCATATGGCTAAACTTCATGTCTGCAGGAAGGTAGCCTCCATCTCCTGAGAGACATCACTTCTGAGGCTTATTGCAAAGGGCATGTGAGCAGATAGGAGAGGAAAAGTGAGACCATCCTTGCATCAATCTACCATAGTTGGACGTTGTTGAGAATTTGCCAGGATTCTAAACAATTTGCACAAGTATGGGCTCATCCTCCTAAAGTCAGAGTTTTTACCTAAAGACTTTTTTTTGATATTTTCTTTATTTACATGTAAATTTCTCCTTTCCCAGTTTCCCCTCCAAAAAACAAACAAGCAAACAAACAAAAACAACAAGAACAAACCCCTGTTGCCTCCCCACTCCCCATGCCTGCCACCCCACCCTCTCCCACTTATTGGCCCTGGCATTCCTCTACACTGGAGCACAGAACCTTCACAGGGCCAAGGTCCTATCCTCCTATTGATGATTGACTTTGCAATCCTCTACTATATGAACTAACTACTACCCTCAGAGCTCCCAGGGGCTCAACCACCAACCAAGGACTGCACATGGTGGGTCTGATTGTTCTGGATACAGACATTTTTGAGAAGCTTAAACATGCTGGAGAGTAAATATACTCAAACTCCAGTTAGTGCATATAATTTTATCTTCCAGTTGCTTAAGTACCTATAATGTCTTATCACACAGGTGATTTGAAAATATTATAAAGACTAACATTTACTGTTTAGGCAGTATCTCTTTTGGGTGTGTGTGTGTGCATCTCTTTGGCTTCATATACAAGAAGTTATTGCCAGATCCAATGTCATGCTGTGTCTCTGTATTTCTTTTGAACGCTTCAGAGCTGAGGCACATGTTCAGGTCTTTGATGCATTTGAGTTAATTTCTAAATATGGTATTGATTAAGGATCCATCTCTGCTCTTTTGTATGTGGATATCCAGCTTTTCCATAGTATTGAAAAGGCTGTTATTCTCAGTGAATAGTCTTGGCACCTATGTCAGTTTATTGCCGGGATGGTTCTATTTTGTGAGCTTTAGTGTTTATACTTATACCAACATGAGACTATTTTGGACTTTACTGCATAGTATAGCAAGTTCTAAGATTGAGAACTATTAGTCCTTCAATTTTATTTTTACTTTTAGAGTATTTTGGGGACTGGAGTGATGGATCATTGGTTAAGAGCCCTGGATGTTCTTGCAGAAGATCTGGCTTTAATTCCTAACATCATGACAACTGATAATCATCTGTAACTGCAGTTGCAGGGGGTCTGGTGCCCTCTTCTGGACTCCACAAGCACCAGGCACAGGTGTAGTGTACAAACATGCATGCAAGCAATACACACATGCATAAAAAATAACATGTAACATTCAAATTAAAGAATATTTCAGTCTTTAAGACTCTTTGTGATTGCATGTAACCCACTCTGTCTCGCCTTTCTTCTCTTTTTTCTTTCTCTCTTTCCCTCCCCTCATCCCTTCTATTTCTTTCTCTCTTTTTTTGTTCTTCTTTCTACATTAGTCTAGATGGAATTCAGGGCCTTATAGAGGCAAGTTAGGTAGTATACCTCTAAGCCACAACCCAGGCAGGGTTGTTTTTCTATTTCTTCAAAAGCCATCATTAATATTTTCATTGGATCAAACTGAATTTATAGGCATTTTTTGAATAGTTATATCTTCTTAATAATATTACATCTTTGAATCCACGGAAATCAGATATCTTTACATTTGTTCATTTATTTACATCTTTATTTTCTTCCATCAGTTTTGTCACTTTGAGTGTGTTTTCAGCTGTCCAGTTTTAGAGTATTTTGGTATATAGAACTATATATGATAATAAAAATTGATCCATATTGGCCATTAGTTCAAGGTACTGAATTGAAGCTTACTATTTTCCCTCCTGGACAAAAGCTCCCAGCAAAGGGTTAAGCTTTCTCATTTGCAAAACATGTTGTCATGGAAACAGATCCTCCTCTGCCTTTTTGCTTTTTAGGTATTCCAGTGTAGTGGAATAGCACTGTGTTCTACTCACTTGTCTACAGGTTACAGGGAACCTGGTATGTCTGTGGGGGATGTAGAAGGGTCAGAATGCAGGCAGGACACAAGGGATTGTCTTCAGTTTAATGGAGTGCTTTTCTGTCTTTAGAGACTATACATCCTACTTCCACATGGCAAAGGCCCATAACTCTTCTTTTAGAAGCTAAGATTCTCACTCTTATCTTACACAGGAAGATTATGTATGTGTAAGAAGTAATTCACATGGTGGCAGGCTGGGTCAATTCCTGATCTGCAGACCTCTCATATTTAGGCTACAGGGTTGAGGTGACAGCACATAGTTCATGAAGCTTACTTACAAACAAGCTTCCCAGTAACAGATCTGCTATCTGATCACCAGCTATCTTCCCCACAGTCAAACACAGGATTATTTACTATTCATATTGCCTTTGCATTATGTTCAAATATGGTGATTTGAATAAGACCTAGAAGTGAAAGGCAATCATGCAAGAATTACATGAATTAAAAATCGTAGGTAGAGGGGACACTTTTGTGGAATGGAGGAGAAAAGATTCTTGAAAGGCAGAAAGGTTTTAAAGTAAAGAAAAGCATCTATAAGGATGAAATTATTCCTTGCATGCATCTATGTACTATTGCCCATATCTCATTTGGTTTATCCAACAGTTTTGGGACATGTCTGGTATTACTCTCATGCCCCATTTTACGAATGAGGAGTGGGGACATACAATAGCTGCCTGGAGGTTCACAGCTTGATAGAGACACAGTAGACTGAAATACTATTACAATTTCACTCCTTCCTGATAATTTTCCAGCAGGTAACAGTGGAGGGTCTCCTTGGAGATTCTGGAGGACATTTCTCTGTGATTGTGAGGTTAGTCATTGAATTTGATGAACCGACAAAAAGTTTATCCTATTATATGTGAGTCTAAGTTCTTGAGTCTCTGCCATCTGCCGTGAGAAAGGTCTGTCTTGTTAGGGCTGGTCCACGCATACTTTCAGGACACAAACTTGCTGTGGAATCTATGGTCAACCCCAGGTAACCTGAAATCAGGAAGAAGTCAGCTAAAGAAACATCATAAGCAACACATCCTCATTGAAGTTCTGATCAGTTTAGAGTTGAGTTTTGTTCAAGTGATAAATCCGAATCTATTTTTGTTCATCTACATGTAGCTATCTGTTTGACCAGCACCATTTGTTGAAGATGCTGTCTTTTCTCTGATGTGTGTTTTTGATTTCTTTGTCAAAATCAGGTGTCTGTAGTTGTGTGGATTTATGTCTTGGTCTTAAATTTGATTCAATGTGCCTATATTTAGGAGTTTAGCATGCTGGTTTTTATTTCTATAGCACTATAATACAACTTGAAATTCAGGATGGTAATACCTCCAGCAGTTCTTTTATTATTCAGGATTGTTTTAGCTACCCTGGTTTGTGTGTGTGTGTGTGTGTGTGTGTGTGTGTGTGTGCATATGTGTGTGTTTCCTTATGAAGCTGAAAATTTCTGTAAAGAATTGTGTTGCAACTTGAATGGGGATTATACTGCATCTGTAGACTGCTTTGGATAGGATGGCTATTTTCACAATATTAACCCTACAGATTAGGGTTAATATTATGGGCATGGGAGCATTTCTATCTTTTGGTATCTTTTTCAAATGTCTTAAGTATTTATTATACAAACAGTTCACTTGCTTGGTTAGAGTTACCTTTAGATATATATTCTGAGGCTATTGTAGGAGTTTTTGCTTCCATGATTTCCTCCTCAGTATGCTTGTCATTTGTATATGGGAAGGCTTCAGACTTTTGCCTGTTATTTTTCTATCCTACTACCCTGCTGAATGTGTTTTCAGTTTGTTGAGTCTTCTGGTGGAATCTTGAGGATCTCCTAAAGACTCATATCATCAGTGAATAAAGAGACATAAACTTCTTCCTTTCCTATGTGTATCTCCTTGATCTTCAGTTGCCTTATTATTCTAGCTAAAATACTATATTGGACAGGTATGGAGAGAGTGGACATTCTTGTCTTGTTTTTAATTTTAGTGGAACTACTTTGTGTTTCTCTTGGTTGAGAATGATGTTGGCTATGGGCTTTCTATAGAATTTCTTCTATTATGTTGAAACATGTCCCTCATATCTGGAGTCTCTCCAGGACTTTTATCACAAAGGGAATTTCTACATCTGATTGGATATTTTATATTTTTAGTACGTTTTATATCTTTTAGTTTAGTTTTTTTGTGATGGGTTATTTTAATTGACTTGTATATGATGAACCCTATATCTCTGGCATGAAACTCATTATGGAACCAGCATCTGCCATTGTTAATGAGGTTCAAAACACAAGACTATATGATGGGTAATAGGATCAGGCTTTCCTACAGAAAAATCTACTATTATTACTTTGCTACATGAACAGACCAGTAAAATGATTCTAGATGACATCGTTCTATATCAATAAATTAGTATATCACTCAGTTCTTTTCAGAGAAACTTCTTGCAGTAGATAATAATTAACAAAAAGACCCACAACTTGACAATGTATAGAGAGTGAGAGATGTCTTTATCACACCCCTCCCCTTGGGATTCAGGCATCTATGCATGTGAGGAGATGGAAATAGTGTAAGAGACAGAGGTGGTAGATAACTCCAAGGAAACAGTATTTTCCAGAAACTACAGGGCTGATACACATAAGAACTCACAGAAATGGTGACAGTGTGCACAATACCATTCAAGCTGAAGCCAGATCAAATCCCAGTAGGAAGAGGGAAAGGTAGACACGAAGTCATACTACTAGCCAAGGATCTATTAATTCATAGCTGCTGGAAGAGGAAACAAATCTGTTTTCTTCAATGCAATGATAGTAGGTGTACTGGCTGGTTTGTGTCAACTTGACACAGGCTGGAGTTATCCCAGAGAAGAAAGTTTCAGTTGGGGAAGTGCCTCCATGAGATCCAGCTGTGGGGCATTTTCTCAATTAATGATCAAGGGGGTAGGGCCCCTTGTGGGTGGTGCCATCCCTGGGCTGGAAGTCTTGGGTTCTATAAGAGAGCAGGCTGAGCAAGCCAGGGGAAGCAAGCCAGTAAGAAAACATCTCTCCATGGCCAGCTCCTGCTGCATCAGCTCCTGCTTCCTGACCTACTTGAGTTCCAGTCCTGACTTCCTCTGATGATAAACAGCAATGTGGAAGTAAGCTAAATAAACCCTTTCCTGCCCAACTTGCTTCTTGGTCATGATGTTTGTACAGGAATAGAAACCCTGACTAAGACAGTAGGGATGGATATACACTCCTGGGCAGGCCTCATGTTCAAGAGTAGTTGACCAACACAAATCATACTACATGATACATATTTGCGTGTGTGTGTGTGTGTGTGTGTGTGTGTGTGTGTGTGTGTGTAGTCTTGCTTATTTATTAATTGATTGATAGAGAGAGAGAATGAAATTGAGTAGGCATGGGAGGCAGATGTGACTAGTTGGGAAATGGGATAGAATATGATAAAATATATTAGATAAAATTATCAAAATTAAGTAAAAACATAAAAAAGAATAAAGAGATACATGTTTTCAAAGGCATTAATATTTTAGAGCTTATTTGCTATACAACAAAACAGATTAAAGTCACAAACATCTGAATGAAGTACTCTTGATTTCACCATCTCTGATAACATACCTTTGGCAATAGCACTGCTATGGAGCCTGTGTCATGTGGATCGGGGATCCTTGGTATCAGGGATGAAGTCGATATACATGCACAGCTATACTGCACAAGCCAGATTGCCATGGATAGAGCCTCAGGCTGTTTTATCAGCAAGTTTCTGAGAAGCTAAAGTTTCTGTTTTGTAGTTCAGTATATCTTTTTTTTTTCATATCGCACATTTATTTTGTTGTGTTCATTTTCTTTTCTTTTGTAACTTTAAATATATGCACAAAATATTGAAATATTTATCTTCAAGTTAATTAAAAACTTTATTATTTCTTTTTTTTTCATTATAATGAGGCTGTATTTCAATGACCCTCACATCACCAAGGGATTTTACCTCCATCATAGCTAAGCTGAGAGTTG
>NW_022196897.1:121652392-121706859 GCF_008632895.1 Mastomys coucha
TTGCTCATTTCCTTCACCTGTTTGTGTTTTCCTGTAGTTCTTTAAGGGATTTTTGTGTTTCCTCTTTATGAGCTTCTAGCTCTTTAGCTGTGTTCTCTTGTATTTCTTTGAGGGTGCTATTTATGTCTTTCTTAAGATCCTGTATCATCATCATGATAAGTGATTTTAGATCTGAATCTTGTGTTTCCAGTGTGATGGTGTGTCCAGGACTTGCTATGGTGGGAGAATTGGCTTCTGATGATGGCAAGTGACCTTGGTTTGTGTTGTTTATTTTCTTGTGCTTGCCCCCCAGCATCTGATTAACTCTACTGCTACCTGCCCTTGCTAAATCTGACTGGAGCCTGTCCTTCCTGTGATCCTGGTTGTGTCAGAACTCCTCAGAGTCAAGCTGTCTCTAGGATACTGTGGTTCTGGGATCCTGTGATCCTGGGCTTGTTAGATCACCTGGTAGTATGGCTTTCTCTGTGTGTTGTGGGACTGGCTGCAGAGCTTGTGCCCAAGGTCTGCTAAGAACACTAACCCAGACAGACAGGAAGGAACCCAAGTCACTGGGCTGACGGAGTTCCTGTGTGCCTGGTCCCACTGGTCCCAGTTACTCCCAGTGTTGGGACAGATGTTGGTTCCTGCTTACCTCTCCAGTATATCTTTATCATATCATATGGTAAGACTTTCCCATGCTAGTTTGGTTAACTAGCAGAAAGCTTGGTTTACATGCAGCATTTGACAGAGCAGATATTCAAGTCTGCTGCAAACCACATAAACATGACCATGGCAGCTAAACAAAATGAAGTAAGGTTTCTCTCTATCAATTTAAATTTAGTTTCATTGATGTGGAATGCTTGAACTTTATTGAAAAAATTACCCATGTTGCCTGAATATATGTGGAATAGAGCATCCATTTGCAAAAATATGTATTTATTCAATTTTTTTCTATCAATAGGAAAGAACAAGACAAAAAACAAATACAACCATACAAATAAAAGAAACATATCATTAAAAAAAGAAATGTCATTTTATCACCACTTACATATTTTACTTCCTGGTCT
Organism: Mastomys coucha; assembly: GCF_008632895.1. NCBI lineage: Eukaryota > Metazoa > Chordata > Mammalia > Rodentia > Muridae > Mastomys > Mastomys coucha. Next base: position 121,653,439 of record NW_022196897.1, read on the forward strand.
TCAGTCATAGATGGGAGAGTCAACATGATTTAGATTTGCCTTACATTTTCTTGGCAGGGAAGCTAGAAAACTGCAAGGGACCATCCTCCATCCATGAGGCACTGAGAGCTGGTAAGAGGAATGACTTGGAGACCAAAGATGCTTCTAAAGAAAAAATGGCCAGGTGTTCTATAAGCTATCTATTCAATGATGCTATGTATGAGCATCTGTGTAGATGGTGCTACCAGGGAGAAATTCAACTGTAGTTGGTCTCTCCTTGGAAATGCTTCTATGTGGGAAGGAGTATATGTCACAATAGTAAAATACAAGCTGTCCCTGTTCAGAAGATCAGTCATCCAAAGCAGCAGGTAAACACAGGGTACTGAATGAGATGAGGAGTAGTATCTCCATGTGGCTCTATAGTGAGCTTTGCATATAGACAGATGCAAGCTTCAGTAGCTATCTGGTCTACCATGGATGAAGTATAAAATTTTGTGTAACTTGAAGAAAGCCTCTCTATAAATGTATCCCTTGTTTGGAGTAGAGATAAACATATATTGGACTGGAGGGAGAATCAGAAGAAGCAGGGTATATGTATGTTATCACCTAGTACAGTGCTAGGTACATAGTGGGCAATTATACTACTTTCCTTTTGGGTTTACCATAAAGGAACTTTGGACAGATTGAAATGCTAAAGACTACCAGCACTAGTCTCTATGCTTTGTAAGTGCTTGTTGAATGAATCAATAAAATAATAAAAATCTAGATAGTAGCCTAGGAAGGACCATAACTGTAAAAAATGACATTTATTTGAATGAAGATTAAACTCATGATCATAATGCTAATATAACAGAGCAGTATCTTTATAATTCCAATAAAATAAAGTTCAAAGATTGACAAAATCTATGACAGATAATGGTTATTCTTGGAGCAACTGAGAATGGGTGTGAATATAAGGTAGAATCTAATGGACAGGGGGAAGTTATAATATTGTGATTCCTGATACAGTATATTTTTGTTGTAAAAATATGCTAGGCAGTATGGCAGTTTGAATGGCTCTCATGGGGTCATACACACATATATTTGGTCCCTAGTTGGTAGGACTTGTTTGGGAAAGATTAGGATGTGTGCCCATGTTAGAAGAATTGGGAATGGGCTTTGAGGCTTCAAACACTCACATCATTTCATATTGCTTTCTCTTTGCATTATGCTTATGGACCAGAAGTAAGCTCTCAGCAAAAGCTATGGCATCATGCCTACCTGTTGCTATGCTCCCCTCCATAAAGGTCATAGACCTATCCTCTAGAATAAGAAACCCCAATAAACTCTTTAAAAAAAATGAGTTTCCTTGGCCATGTTGTCTCTTCACAACAATAGAAAAGTAACTAAGACAGGTTGTATACCTCTCTCTCTTTTGTATGTATAAATGCATATATGTATATATTACACATCAGTGTCAATGACAATTTTAGATAGTGAAGGTAAGGGAACAAGAACATTGACCTTTAACTCTTTCCAGGTCCTCTAGTGCACCGAATAAGATACATAGACACCAATAGCTAATTTCCTTTTGTCTGCATCTTGGACAAAACCCAGAAAACAAACAACAAAACAAAACAAACAAATACCACCCCCCCCCAAGAAACCCAATATCTTGAGCAAAAAAAAAAGTATCAATTCATTAAAAAACAAAACAAAATTCTAACACTCTTTTCTTCACTGATATTTTTGAATTGAGGAATTTAATATCCAAAGTCCACAAAGACAAATGTGCATTTCCTTTCCTTCCTTCATGGACATTAGCTTTGAATATTCACATATATGTTTCATTTGGAATATCCTTAGAGGTCAGGAGGTTAGTAAGGGTTCTTGCAGTGATCTCAATGGAGGAGAGATAGAACTCAATGGTATAAAGGCTTAAAGGGAACTAGTGGATCACAGTGGGGATGGGAGAAAGGGGCAGAGTAGGGACTATGAGGAGGAATAAATAACACCAAGGAGCACTCAACAAAGTCTTATCGAGGGCTGCTGTTATAGTAGCTTCCTAAAATAAATATATACATTGTCTTATGGACAGTGAGAAGACTTAGCTTTATATTCCAGGCATTGTTGCTAATGGTCCTTTTGCAGAACTCAGTTATAAGGAAGATTTAGACAAAGCTTAATTGAGGACCATTCAATAAAACTTTTAGCCTATATTCTTAAGAATTTCCAAGGTCAGAACAGACACAGGGAGGCAAGGAACGGTTCCAGACTCCTTAAACCCAAAGAGAAAGACAACTGAATGCAGTAGGTGACTCCCCACTTTCATTCTGTGGCTGTGATAAAATACCCCAACAGAAAGCAACTTGAGGAGGAAGGAGTTCTTCAAGGCTAGAATCCATCAATGAGAGAATTCATGGCAAGAACTCAAGGCAAGAGCCATGGATAAATTCTATTTGCAACTCACTCAGCCATCTTTCTTATACAACCCAACAATCTTATACATCCCTGCAGAGGGATGGCGCTGCCACTGTGATGATGGATCATCAGGCTGGCAGCTCATTCTCCACAGACTCAGGATCAGGGGTTCTTATATAGTGCTTACCACCCTTGATTGAAATTTTAAGATTACAGGAATTAAGAAATGAAGAGTAGATTCCATAACAGTTTTAGCTAATATCTAAAACAGGCAGATCATCCGAAGAACAGCAGGTAGCGATGCTTCCCTCAGTGGATTCAGACAGAACGGAAATGGTAGCTGTCTTTAGCTGTGATGACATGGGCAAAGCATCATGAGTTTTTGTAATGTCAATTAAGAATCAAGACAATTCTGCAGATATACCCTCTGGTCAATCTGATTGAGGCAATTCCTTGATTGAAGCTTATTCTTTCCACACAACTGTAGGTTGACTCAAGTTAAAAAAAACAGCTAACCAAGTCAGGCCCTGAGACATATATGACAGGAAGCCTCAGTGTTACTGTCCTTATATTGGTGGTGGAATGTAGCAAAAACACAGATGCTTTGTTTTGTAATATCTTTTAGTCCATGTTGGCCCTTTGAATGTAACACCATAGAATGAATGGGTGGCTTTTAACCACAGAAATGGGTTTCTCACAATTATGACTGCAAAATAGTATTTATGGGGCCAGAGGAGAGACCATTCTTTGCCTCCATGACAGCTGTCTTGTAAACTCAGGCAGTGGAAGAGGTGAGGAAGCCCTCTGGGGTCTCTTTAATGACTGAAAGGCTCTCATGACTTACCAAAAGTGCCACCTCCAAATAACGTCGCATAGGGGACAATTAATATGTGACTTTGGTGGGGGGGAACAGAAACATTCAATAAAAGAGATGGGAAACATTCTACACTATTTAGAAGTGCTGGACCATTACTAGGCTGGCAACTCACTCTCAACAGGACCTGGGGTTCCTATATGGTGCCTAGCACACTTGGTTGCTTTTAAGATTATATGAATTAATAAATGAAAAGTAGATTCCATAGTATGTTAGCCAACATCTAGAATGAGCAGAGCCTCTAAGAACAGCAGGTAGCAAGGCTTCCCACAGTGGATTCAGACAGAAGGGAAATGGTAGCTGTCTTTAGCTGTGATGACATGGGCAAAGCATCATGAGCTTTAATAATGTCTTTTTATTTTGATCTTCAATCTCATTTTTGAAATTAGAGCACAAACATTTTAACCACCAAATGTCTTTTTTTGCACAATCTGGCTGATTTTTTTTTTTTTTAAAGAAGAGTGTGTGTTCAATGTGTACATATCTCAAGTAAGACATGAGTTTGGGGGTTGGGGGAGGGAAATCTAAGATGAATACATGTTTAGGAAGCTGCCAAAAATGCTGTTTGAGTCCCTTACACTAAATTTGTTTCCTCTGCTGTTCCCTTCCACCATGTTCTATTATCAGCTGGAGATTGGTCCTGACAGTCTTAATAAATCAAGCTGCCCAGAAGCGCTCCGTTTCCTGATGCCACTGGAAATGGAAATAAGAATGAGAGACAGGAGAGAAAGGGTGCGAGCAATGAGCAATGCTCAGTGGTGAAGAAGGAAGCCAGTGAATAAGTGATGACCCTTCACCAAGTTGTACCCATGCTTGGGAAAGTGCAGATTCCAGCCACGGTGGAAGTTACCCGATGAAAGAAGAACATGGGTTGGCAGTGAGACAGTGTGGCTTTGTCACTTGGCAGGGGTGACCAGATGACATTGGAATGAGGGGAGGACTTTGTTCTTGTTGGTCCTCTAGCAATGAGGAGTGACCAGACTTAGCTTCTCTATGCCCACATCTGCAGCTACTCTGACTTAGAGGCTCTTACTGGCCTTCATGTGGAATCTGAGCTGTAGTGGTGAGTTAAATGGATTCATTGCCTACAGCTGGAGTCCCTAGCATTCTCTGAAGCTTTTCTCGAAGCAGATGGGCATCCAAGGAGTCACTGTTTGATTTAAACAGGAGCAGAGGCAAACCACTCTTCTTTTTCTGTGGGGCATACGTCAATGATGAAGACCTTATGACACTGAAAAGCCCATGAGAAGGACAGGCTGGGAACTTGGATGCTAATCCTTAGCCACCCAAAGACATCAGACGCAGGGAAACACAGCCATCTTATATTGATCACTGGACAGGCTATCCTGAAAGATTTTATACTAGCAAGACAATATATTAAATATTAGCTTTTTTGAAAAAAATTATGCTCTAGGAATTTAAAAACTGACCCATTTATTAGCTGGTGGATCTTTAAAGCAGGTAGTGTATCTTCCTCTTTAAAATTCAAGTAGATCTCAGAATGTCCCAAGTGGAGTTGAGAAACACAGACAGGGCAGATGGACAGGTAATACTGCAAAATCCATCAGACAGAAGGCTGGTAATCAGCTAGTCACAGTGGAAGTGAAATGCCAAATGCTAATTTTTCCCCAGAGGTAACCATATGTAAGTGTGTGTGTGTGTGTGTGTGTGTGTGTGTGTGTGTGTTCAATTAAGCCAATCACTGTTATGTGAGAATTACAGATTTCAAAAACACTCATGGCTGCCCCCTGGTGTGAATATAAATAAAAGCAGTTGCAAGTGCTTAACAGAAATTTTCTTTTCTCTTTCTTTTTTATTTTTTTGATAGAAACAGTTCTCCATATTATTTAACTTAAAAGTTTTGCTTAAGTTAAATTACTTTCTTTTTGTACACGGTCCCCATTGAAGGAGTTAGAGAAAGGACCTATGGAGCTGAGGGGTTTGCAGCCCCTTAGGACAAACAACAATATGAACTAACTAGTACCCTCGGAGCTCCCAGGGTCTCAACCACCAACCAAGGACTGCACATGGAGGGGTCTGATTGTTCAGGAAGCATGTGTATAGTAGAGGATTGCAAATTCAATCATCAATAGGAGGAGAGGACCTCGGCCCTGTGAAGGTTCTGTGCCCCAATGTAGGGGAATGCCAGGGCCAGAAAGTGGGAGAGGGTGGGGTGGCAGGCATGAGGAGGGGGGAGGTAACAGGGGTTTGTTCTTGTTGTTTTTGTTTGTTTGTTTGTTTTTTGGAGGGGAAACTGGGAAAGGGGAAATTTACATGTAAATAAAGAAAATATCTAAAAATTTTTTTTTTCTTTTAAACCTGTGCCTTTTAGGTAATCAGATTCCTATAGAACAAACAGCTCTGCTACATTCTACTTGGAGATGAAGGTGAATAGTCCTGTGCCACAAGCTTTCTCTGCTAAGTTTCTTTGGTATTTTCAAGCAATACTGTGGCTCAGGGAAGACCTGATGTTCTGGTTCTTGGCACAGGGTAATCTCGCAACGGCGTCTCCTGTAGCCCAAGCTAGCCTTAAACAGCTGTTCCTCGTTCTTCAGTCTCCTGAATCCCAGGATTACAGATGTGAACCAGAATTGTAGACTTCCTCTTTTACAATAATATAAAGTGTTTCGCAAATACCACATGGCTGCAACTTAAATGATAAATATAAGATGCTGACACACTGATGGTATCATATAGCATTCCCTCATTGGTGTTTCTAACAGAGTCCACAGACTATTTATCTGAACTTACTTGGACCAATTAACTCTCTGACCTGTCCCTTCCTCCCCAGATTCTTGTGTCTCACAAACTGCACCTGAAAGTGACAAACTGCACTAAGCTATACTCAAACTCTGGTTTGGATGCTTGAGTCCCTTCAAAAGTTTATGTGCAGTAACCCCAAGGTTAGGATAACATTGAGAATGGGGTGCTTTCAGAGATGACCTTATACAAAGGGTAATGAGAACTAATCAGACTCCATTTCCTTTTCTAGCTCTTCATACACATGAGACCAACACTTCTAGACACCAGATCTATCACCCTGATCTTGCACGTTCCTGTCTCCAGAACTGTGACAAATGAACTTCAATTGTTTATAAGTTACTCAGTTTCAGACATTTTGTTGAAGAAGCAGGTATGGACCAAGTAACCTATCTGTGAGAAACTCTCCTTTTGCTACTGAGTCACTTTGCTTGCATAAGCAGAATCAATAGCACCTGTCAATTTATTCTACCTCTCCTTGATTGAGTATACCCCTGCCCAATGACTGCTGGATGCAGGGGTTTAGAGTTTGTTAAGTGTGGAAAAGGCATCTATGCCCTGTATAGCAACAGAGACCTCATCCCTCTCTCCAAAAGAGAATATTAACTTGAAGAATGGTTCATTTCTAGAGTGCCCCATCAAACAGTTGACATTGGGAATTGGCTTGAAGCTGTGCCATCCCTCTCAGCAACCTCTTCCTGCCTTCCCTCCTCACCTCCTTGCTTGGTCTTGCTGGAGCACTTCCTTCATAAGTCCTTTGTACCTGATTTACAGTCTTAGCTGCGTAGGGGAGTCTATCCTAAAACATTTTGTGTCTGTTCTCTAAGTTCTCCAAGAAATGTGATTCTGTCCACAGGGTGACTGGTCCTTCACATAAAATACTCCAGTGGGATAGGCCAACTGAGCACAGACTTGGAATGGAGACAAAGCTTCTCTTCTCTGTCCAGACAATACAACCCCTGTCATCCCTAGCCAAGCTCCTCGTTCACATTTCTGCTGAACTCTGTCTGATGTTCTTCACCATTATGTAGACTCTGTCTGCCCCTTCTTTGCTTTTCATTTCCTTCTGACACTTATTACAACTGAAATATATTGCCTTTTATGCTAGAATAGAATATATTCTATATAATGTACTATATTACTAGTGTATAAACACCATAGATAAGAAAAATATTTTTATTTGACATATTAATTAATACATTCTTGTTGCCTAGATCAGGCATCATTTTCTGTGAGAGTTCCAAGAGCTGATATTTCAGTTTCTGTGGGTCGGACAGACTATGGCAACTATTATAAAGATGCTATCACATCATTTTAGAAGCTGCCAGAAAATTCATAATGAGTAAGGGCTACTGTGCTATAATCAAATTCTATTCGTAAAAATAGGCAGAATCTTTTTCTTTTTTTTTGACTTTGCATATCAAAGGTTTAGAAGTCATGTCTTCATTGTAGGGAGAAGTTACATTATGAGCTGAGCAAATTCATGGTGGTTTCAAATAAGTAATGCCACAGAGAAAACTGCTAAACTAACTATACAGACAGAATGCCATGGAGAAGCAGGGCTACCAGTAGTGGAAACTGCTAAACTACACAGACAGAATGCCATGGAGAAGCAGGGATTCCAGTAGTGGAGTTCCTTGTGCAGAGATCCTCTGTGAGGGGTACCTGTAGGATAGGACTATGATTGATAAATACGCCAGTCTCAATCTCAGGACTCAAATCTCCAGACGTGCCCAGTCTTGAGTAAAGAGAGTGTTTATACTTAGTTCTAAGTCTTGCTTCCAGGAATTAATCAGATTTAGGTCTCCATCTTTGATAACAGACTAGTTTATTCTTATTTCTGCAAGGAGGAAGGTGAAAGGAGCCATTTAAGACACCCCACCCTCTTCTCTTTTTAGGGAGGAATTCCTCTAAAAAATTATTGGACTAGATCCCTGTTTTTTTTTCCTTGTAGACAACTAATCTTTCAGGAGAAAAATCCCAACTCCGATTTCTTCTAGCCATCCTGTCCCACCTGACCTGATTAGAGTAAAAATGAAAAGTAGTACATCTGAGGCTTTACACAGCAGGGAACAGCTTTGATGAAAGTCTAGGATCTAATCCTAGGACTAGAGAACCATTGCAGTCTCCCCACTTTAGACCTACATATCACCAAAACTGTATTTACACAATTCCTGGCACCTACTATCCATTACACCAAAAGGCAAAAAGTACATTTTGATGAAACAGAGAAAACATCAAGACCAGATGTGGCAGATGTTGGGATGATGAAACCAGGAATTTTAAATAGCTATGATTAATATATCAAAAGCTGTGATGAAGAAAGTAGAAATAATGTAAGAGCAAATGAGCAAAATAAGCCAGAGAAGAAAATGATAAGAAAAAATTATTGGGATTAAAATTAACCCCAGAGAAATGAAGAATCCCTTTAATGGGCTCATTGGTTGGGTAGAGAGCTAAAGAAACTCTGGGTTTTGAATTATCTCAACAGCAATATTCCAACCCAGAAAACACAAAGAAAAACATTGATGTAAAAAATGGTTGAAAATATTTAGGAACAATAATGGGTTTTCTCAACTGCTGCTGGTTACTATAGGTGCAAGGCTTCTTTGAATAATCATTTTACTTTATGTTCCTCCTTTGGTAATGTTGTCCCTGGCAAGATTAATGACTCCACAATAATCAGAAACAACATGATTATAGGAAGCAAGAATGAATGTGCTTGTTGTCCCTCAGCAAAATGATAATGCTGTGACCTTCAGGAAACCCTTAAGGCTGTGAAAACAAGAATTCAAGAAAGCATGAATCAATGTAAAAACTGTTCTGTACAGGATTTTTCAACTGTTCAAGTATAAGCATGTAATGTGAACTATGAGGGGCTTCACCAAACTGAAAGAATGGAGGAAGCTGCACTAATGAGCCAGCTTTCTCAGAAAGATATTAAAGGAGATAAAGAGATTTAGGGAGTGGTTATAGCAGGGCAAAATCCCACCAAGCTAAGCTTATTGTTTGTTTGCAGTTGAACAAATGATAGTTTGAACTTTTAATCTGGAATGGACTACAATCCAGAAATGGAGGGCAAAGGAGTGATCCAGATATTGAGGCTGGAAGACACAGGCTTTTGATATTAATCTTGTAGAATTGTGGTCTTGACCAGCTTGGGCCGAGGCATGGCGGTACACATGTTCAATCACAGCATTCAGAAGACAGAGCCATGCAGATCTCTGAGTTCAAGGTCTGTGTACAGAGCAAGTTCCAGGACTGCCAAGCTTAGACAGTAAAGAAGTTAGAAACCTGAAAGCTGATGATAATGGAATAGAACAATGGGGCCCTGTTCCAGTTCCAGCAAACTGCAGAACTTGGCAGTTTTGGCCATGTGACTCTGTCTTTAGAGTTAAGGGGCAAAGGTCATAAAACTCATAAAATGCTGATTCATAGGATAATAAAAATGGATCCTTGTGTAAATGATTGAATTGATATATATAAGCAGCTTACACAAAATGAACTGGGCTTTGGTCTGCAAGAGAGAACTGTCTCCAACAGAGAACTATCTTGAGCAGAACACAGAGCCATCAGCTTGTATCATCTACTAATCCCAAACACCTCTTCTTAGGACCCCCAGATAAAGCTGAGGCTGAGCCTCAGCAAAAACAACCAATCAAAAAAAAGAAAAAAAAAAAGAATGGGGTCTGGAGAGATGGCTTAGTGGGTAAGAGCATTGACTACTCTTCCAAAGGTCTTGAGTTCAAATCCCAGCAACCATATGGTGGCTCACAACCATCTGTGATGGTATCTGACACCCTTTTCTGGAGTGTCTGAAGACAGCTACAGTATAGTTACATATAATTAATAAATAAATCTTTAAAAAAAAAGAATGAAAGAGAAAAAGAATCAAAAAATATGGGCAACAGATAGATAGAAACATATATGGTAGACACAGATCCAGTTGTATCAGTGGCAACTTTTAAGTATCATTGGTCAAATGTATCTCTACAAAACATATCCTATAAAACATAGAGATAGTCAAATTGATACAAGATTAATACCCCAAAATCTATTGTCTATAGTAGTGATTCTCAACCTGTGGTTGTGCCCCCTTTGGGGGTCATATATCAGATAACCTTCATATCAGATATTAATTGATTAATAACTGTCAAAATTACAGTTATGACCCTTTGGGGAGTCACATATCAGATATTCTGCATATTAGATATTTCTATTAAGATTCATAACAGTATCAAAATTATAGTTATGAAGTAGCAATAAAATAATTTTATGGTTGGGGTTTTGGAGTCCAGGATTTGCCTCACGAACCACACGAACACCAGTCTCAGTCACAGGGATGGTTTATTGAGCGTATACCACAGGACTGGTTGACCAAGGCCATGGTCCAGATTCAAGAACTGAACCATGACCCCGACCTAAGATTCTACAGGGTCAAAATCCACAAACACCTGTGCCAAGTTATTTCACCAATCAGGATTTAGGGATAGGGATTTCCTTAGGAACATGCATACTTATCCTGCTCCCATTAGTTGGGGTATTCAGCTGTGGCAGGGGACTTGCCTTGTCCAATACTCACATCTTAACTTGTCTACCAGGATGGGACTTATCTAATATTCATGTCTTAACTTGCCAACCAAGATGGCAGCTACCCTCATATATGTCTCTTTCTGCCAAGTAGGATATCAGTTTCCAGAGAGGTCTTAAGAACATAAACTTTATTAGACCATTGCTCACAATGGAAGTCTTAATCTAAATAATTTTTTATATTGGTACAGGTGTCTCTCTTATGTTGGGGTCCATCCCAGGGGCAGCTTAAACCATAAAAGCTTATACATAAGTGCAGGGACTTCTGTTGGGAGGTTGGTTTGGGTCCAAGCTTATTGTGGGTAACCATACAAAACAGTTTTATTGACTTCTATTTGTGACTTGTTTCCAAGGGCACAGACCATAACAGAATATGTAATCAATCTTGGTATTAGGAAGTTTCCTAGTAACAGCAGAAACATATGAGAAAGTTTCCTTATAATGGCAGGCCATCCAGGTAACAGTTACCTAGGCCTTAACAGTTTACCTATGTCTTAATTTTATCTAGGCCTTAATGTTTTACATAGGTTCTAACAGTGGATCACTACACCATGAGGAACTATATTAAAAAGTCACAGCATTAGGAAAGTTGACAGACACTGGTCTAGACAAAGCCACTTAAAATATAAGGCTTTGCAGATTAAAAGTAAATGAATGTGGCAAGGCATCTAATATTCATCAAAAGCAAGCAGGAGGAGTTGCTGTAATGATTTCAGACAAGCTAGACTTTTAAGTAAGAACAGTTGTAATGGATAGATTATGACATAATGATAAAGGAAGTCAATGTTCCAAACAGATAGATAAACAGCAAACAAAAAAGCCAAAGAACAAAAATCCTCCAAACAAACAGACAGAAAGAACCAACCCCCAATAGAAATGAGCCTAAAAATAGAGTTGCAAAAACTGATACAACTATGGGAAGAAAGAGATGAATTCACTTTTAAGAGTTTGAGCCTTCGTAACCCCTGTTACACTAGGAAAACTCAGCAGGCAGGAGTTGTTGGAGACACAGCCAAAGTGAGAGGTACCTTTAATCCCTAGCTATAAGTACATTTTCTTCTTAAGCTCTCCAAGAACGTTCACCAAATAACTAAGTCACGAAACACGCCTAAACATTTTTTTAAAATTACAAAAATAATACAATGTTTTCAGACTAAACTAGAAAACAATACCAGAAAGATAGCTGGAAAGTTTCCCCAGATAAACAGGTATTAAACAGCACAGTTCCAAGTAACACATAAACCAAAGGGATTCTCAAGAACAATTTAAAATGTTTTAAGTTAATTAAACTGAAAGTATAACACCAGGGTGTGTGGAATGCAGCAAAGTCAGGGTTTTGTGCAAAAGGCGTAAGAGTGATTACACATATTAGAGAGAAGAAAGGAAAATCAAGCCACTACATGAAGTTCTACCTTTTGGTACTACAAAACAAGCAAGCAAATAAACAAACAAAGCCATGCAAATTCAATCCAATAAAAGGAGGAGAAGGTCGAAGAAGACAAACTGATACAAATTAGAGCATGTAACAATGAAACTGGAAACAGAAGATCTGTAGAAAAAAAGCCCCAAGAAAACCAAAGGCTAGTTCTTTGAGAACATAAAATGAAACTGATAGACTTCTAGCTTGGATAACCAAGAAAGAGAGAGGACTCACACTACCACTGTCGGAAACCAAAGAAGGGACATCAGCACAGATAGCACAGACATTAAGATAATATTAAAAAAGTGGGAGACAGGTCTGTTGGTAAAGTACCGGTCTTGTCAGCGGGGGTGGGATGGGGCGGACGGGGAGGGAGGGGGAGCTGAGTTTGGATCTCTGAACCCATGTGAAAGTAGAGCATAGGGGTCCTTAGTGGTAACTTTCTGTTCAGTGAGAGACCCTGTGTTAAAAAGCAAGGGGACAAGTAATTGAGGAAGACACCTATTTTTGATTGCTCATTTCCACACGGCACATGCATCTAGAACATGTATTTCTATTCTTTCATTTTTTTCCTTCCTGGTCTAGGTGGACACTGAACAAATTATGGCTTACTAGCCAAATGCAACCAGTCATCTTTGGAGGGGGGGGGAGGAATACATTTTAATGTAGTTTATTTTTGTATAGCAATTTTGGCCTCACAGCAAATTTAAAAGGTAAAGAAATTTCCTGTATGCTTCCTGTCTCCACACACGAGCATCCTCTTCCACTATCGAAGGTGCCTGCCAGACTGGTGGAGTTTGGGGGTTGATGAACGTGGTGTTTTATTATCAGGTGCAGCCTCCACATTATACTAGAGGCTGCTCTTACCATTCCACATGGTGCCGGTTTCAACAAACTGAAAGATACTTGTATCTACCTCTGTATCACATGTATAAGAACACACACACATACAGCTGAGTTCACTGGCGAATTCTACCAAAATTTAAGGCTAACACAGCACTCTGTATCAGCATGAACACAGGGAATTCTTTAAGACCAGCATCACTCAGTACCAGTCCTAAAGAAAGCCATTACAAGAAAATGAATCTATAGACAAATGTGTCTCATGAACACAGCTGTAAATATCCTCACTCGAAAACAAATTTAGCAATCTAAAACATAATTATATACTACAAAGTGGTAAGATTTACCCTAGATATGCAATACCAATCCCACTGTTGTTAATGTAATAGGCTACAGAGGAGAGTCACATGATCACGTCAACAGTAAAGAAATTGAAGAGAACTTCCTGGACTAGATGAAGAGCATCTATAAGAATCTATCATTTATACTGTATTTGGTGGTAAGATTCCAGAAACTTCTCTGACATGGCAAAATAGAAGGAAACTAATCACTCTTACTATGCCTTTCAAGATTGTACTAGAAGTTACAGTAAATAAAATATTATAGAACAAGGGTGAGGAAGGCTACAAATTGGGGAGAAAGAATTAATATTTTTTTAAATAAGATGGCATGATCAGTTATGTACAAAATTAGAAAGAATTGACCCAATTCTGCAATAACAAGTGGTTAAAGTGAGTCAGAGTTTAAAATTAGTATATAATAATAAACTTTTTGCAGCATGGGGATTGGTATATATGTTATATGTGATTATATACATTTATTTATACATAAAAAACCCAGAATGGGAGTAGTGAAGGAAGAGGAAGAGACTTTAAGGGGAATGGGTACTGAGGGAGTGATGGCATGCATGTAATAGGAAAGCAGAGGGAGGACTGGCTGGGGGAAAAGGGGAGCCTGGTAGAAAGGAAGAATCAGGGTGAGGAGGAAGAACCAGGAGAAAGCATAGGGGCCTATGTAAGAAGATGTCACAATGAGACCCATTATTCTGTATGGTAACCAGAAATTAATAGTAAGGAAATATTAAACATGGTAAAGCTAATAAAGAAATGGTATTGTTTCTTATTTAAAAGATCAGTTGATTCCTATGTATCATCAATGAATAAGTGATGCTCAGTATTAAAAACAAAAATACCATTCCTATTAGCATCTTCATTGCAATTTACAGGTATAAATCTAACAAACACAGACAAGATCTGCATGTTCCAAAGTACAAAATATTGACAAAAATATAAAAAGGAACTGAATAAACAAACAAATATTCCAGGATCATGGATCAGATGATATAATCTTCTTATTTCAACTTGATCAACAGATGTAGCCTAATTCAGATCAAAATTCTGGCAGGAAAATGCATGTAATTAGGTGAATATACAATAGATTATAAACAGTGGTTCTCAGCCTGTGGGTTGTGACTCCTTTGGGGATCACATATCAGCTGTCCTGCATAACAGATATTTACATTACAATTCATAACAGTATCAAAATTACAGTTGTAAAGTTGCAATAAAATAATTTTATGGTTGGGGTCACCCCAACATGAGGGACTTTATTAAAGGGTTGCAGCATTAGGAAGGAAGTGAATTCTTGTTATATATGATAAAGAGTACAGAACTATAACAATTTTAAAATGGTAAAGCTATGCAGACAGTAAAAAGACTCATGATTTTCAGGATTAACAGGAGGAAGGCATGAATAGCTGAAGCACAAGGAATGTTCATGGGTAGTAACACTCCTCCATGCCACCCAATCGTAGGTTCAAGTCTCTGTTGGCAGTCACATGTAATGTGCAATGCCAAGAGCGTCCTCCAGTGTCACCTGGTATTCCTGCATCGGTGAGAGTCAGTCTGGTGAGGCTTTTGGCATTGAGAGGCTGTACGTATTTGGGGCAGGCAGTGGTACTATATGTGGACCCTCTGTATCTTCTAAATTTTCTCTGATCCAGAAATTGTTCTATGAAAACAAACCAAACCAAAACAAAAATCCCAAACCAAACCCAACCCAACCAAACTAACAATAACAACCAACTACATTAAGGCATTTTTCTGCCTACCAAGATAGTGGACTGCATAAGGCCAGTGTGACATAGTTTGTGGAGTTGCCTAGAAGAGATCCCTTGCTGGAGTAGTAGACGGGAAACTAAGAACCCATGCTCTAGTCACTGCCACTGCAAAGCCACAGGTGCTTTTGTTTCACATTGAGAAGGCAAGGAATTAGGCAAAAACATCTTCTGGGAAGTTGCCTGTCACTGTGATTAGAGGTTGGTTGGGTCTGTGGTCACAAGAGCTGACTGTATATTCAAGATGTTCACTTTCATGGTGGCAGGAACTAGATAGAGGCTGTTAACTAGGGGTTCTATCAAGATATCTGTCATAGCATCTACACGTGCCTTTTCCAAAACAGAGACTTTCTTACAGGAAATTAAATTTGTGTGTGATTCAGACACAAAAGGGTTGAGAGGCACAACAGAGTGTGGGAAAGGTTAAGTTAGAATTCAAAAGGGAAAGCCAACCAATTACTCAGAATTGAGAGGATAACAGTTGTTTATCTCAGTATAGGATCAGCTTTGCTAATTAAAATGCAAATTCCTTTTAATTTGTCAGTGAAAGCACTGACAAATGACAACATACAGGCACTAACCGTGTCACCCACGCTTCCCAAAGCTGCTAGGTACAAAGCTGTGATGCTGTTCTCAGCCACTAGGTGGCACCTTTGCATAAATTTGAGAAATCTAGCCTGCAAGAAGAAAAACAGGGTTTGAGCGTATTTTCTTTCCCAAGCACTAGATGGCATCTCAGCTTCCTTAGATGCCTGTGAGCGCCAGAGATTTACAGAGACACAGCTGGGGATGAGACCCAGGAAACCTGTTTTAAGCAATTATTCCCTCTCCTAACTTTTTTATTCTCTGCTAGCTTTTCAGTGTGCATCACAAATAGGAACCATTGCCCTTAACTGAAAAGCAAGAAAATGAATCAGTTTCAGATACAATACAGAGATTCAAACATTCAAAATTTCAGGGGTCACGATTATTATTAATATCAAACTATGGAAAACAAAAAAGTAAAAAGAAAAACAAAATAAAAGTTATATTGTCAAGCGTTAAAGAGGTGTTTAAATGTTAGACCTGTGTCCTTAAGTTGTAGAAATACAATGGGAGAAAAGATTGAATATACAAGAAGAGATTAAACTGAATTTACAAACAGAATGAATAGGGAAATGTGTAGGCTTGTAATGGGACACTTGTACCAGAAGAGGGCAGCATAGTTTAAGGAATTCACAACATTTAGGGACTATCAGATTAGGTCAGAGGACACCTTCCTAACATTATTGTGCTAAAATTGTTAATCAAATTGAAATACATGGCTCTACTTTATGTGGGTTGTACATTTCTCTGCTAAGAACCTCTACCCAGTGTTATTACTGAGGTGAACATATAGCAAGGGGCCCTGGTCCCAGACTTTAGTTCAAACAGTATTTGTGGAGTACCTGCTGGCTGACAGCAAGGTCCTTAAGTAGAGAGTACACCAGCTGGTTAAAGGGAAACTCAGAGAGTGAACATGGCAGTGTTTCAGGGCGGGGGTTCTGAGAAGAGATTCAGAAGACAGAAGCGGTATCCTCCTGAGTCTATTTCTGGGGGGTTGCTCTAGTTTGGATGGACTAGAACAAATAGAAGCAAAGATGTTTAGAGTAAAAACAAACAAACCCCACGAAAGCATAGTGATATTAAATCCTAGGAACCTTAGGTGCCATCTAGGGTTTGGGAAAGAGAAACTCAAAAGCCATCCGATCATTCTCTTGTTTCAGTTGGAGGAGACAGCTGACAGTTGCTAAGCCCTAGCCTCATTCTAGCCAGCTTCTTCAAGAGTGGCTCATCCTCTCTGATGCCAAATCCCCACCCTTCTTGCATTCCTCTCCTCCCTATTTGCCTTGTTGATTCTGATATGGGCAGGTGGGTCAGTATTCCATCACTCCTAGTGGCTGGATGCTCTCTGCTTCCCTGGGTAGATGCTAGAAAGCACACATTGCATCCAACTCTGCTCTGGTGAGTATGGCACCAGATATCTGTGTGATTTTTCTACTTGGCTCTTCTTGTTTGTATTCACAGGGTTATTTCTAGGTGGTGTTGAAGTTTGCTCCTATGGGGAGGTCCTTCAGCATTAGAAGACAGCTGTTCTATATACTTTCTACTCTTGAGTCTTTGACAGATCACCAGTGCTCTCAACCATTCATCAAACTGCCCAAGTTTTGGATTATTCATCATTGTGGTCATCTTCCATCTGAGGCACCCATTAGACAGTGTCCCAAGATGAGGTGATGCCTTCAGAGTTTGGATAACACAGCAGGAGGAGGGTAGAGAGAATGAGGATGGAGTAGGCCACTTCAACCCCTGCTACTTCCCTTCCCCTTCTCCATTCTCTGTATGTGTAATGTGACCACACCCGTGAGCTCCTCCCCTCAGGATGAATGATTATGTAAGGAAGAGCTCGTGTCTGATTCATTCACTGATGTGTCCTTAGCACGTAGCACTGATCTCAGGACACAGCAGCCATGTGTTGAAATGATGTGATCTGAAGTACAAAACTGGAAATTTGAATTCAAGCCTTTCCAGAAAGGCCATGGAAGGTGGAAAGGATTCTGCGATCATTATAAGTCAAGCATGGTGCATTTCTTCACATTCTGTCTGGTGGAACTACCTCTCTTGATCAAGATCAAATGGTCTCCTTGGGCCCTGGAGAGTTAGACATTGGTAAGATGTGGCATGAAAGACATCTGAGCACAGATAAGGCTGAGAATCTATCTGTGCTCCACTTGGGCACAGATCAGCATAGACGAGCCTCTGTGAGAACAACATGAAGACCTGTGAAATAGATTCGGGCATCATTGTCTTTCTGTCTGCATAGAGCTAAGACAGGACTCAAAAGTGTCTTTGTCCTTGATGCTCAGGGAGAGGAGCAGTAACAGAGCTTCCTCTGTTTCTCAAGGGGCAACAAGCTGTCTGTCTGTGTTAGCCCACTAGTTCCTAGGCACGGATTCCAGTCTGTCACCCTCTCACAGTGGGACAACTACATCTCAGATAGAGAAAAGAGATAGACCTGGGCATCAGCAGCAGTGTGAGACTCATTAGGTGATTCCCACTGTGCAAATACAGCATGTTTACACAGCCTTAGATTGCACTGCCAACCCCACACTCATTTGTGTGTTATGAGCAGACGATACACAGTTCATTGCTGATGGAAATGTATCTGGGCTGTATATGATTGCACATATTTTATCCCAAATAAATGAAACTAGCAAGAGAGAGAATAAACAAGGGCCTAAGGACAAATTAAACCTATATTTTCGAAAGGTTGAAACATGAGAGTCACACAGCAGCTTTGTATAAAAAGCAGCCAGAGCCTCTCTGATGTTTGGTTGATGTCAAAAGAGCTGGGTTCTTGGCACTTTGGTGAATAGTTGGAGAGGAAGGATGAAGAGCAGGCTGGGAAGGGACTTAAACTTGAAAACTAAAAGAGAGAGCTCAGAATCCGTATAAAACCACAAAGGGTCAGAATCCCGAGGGAGAAAAAGACCTGCATAGAAAAGACAAGGGTGTGGACAGGAGGAAAACTGGTGAGTGGGTGGGGACATGATTTCAGAATGAATTGATATTAAATTCTCTGAGCGGAGAACTTGAGTGTGTACCTTAAAATTTTCATTGAATTTAGGACAGGAATGGTTTGGAAACAACAGAAACAAAAACAAAACACAAACAAACTTGAAAGAACCACATAGCCTGGAAAATTCCTTGACTCCAAGAATAAAGAACTCTTGCATATGTTCAGGAAATCAAGGATGTCAGTGGGCTATTATCCAAACAACACAATGGTGCACCTACATGAGGAGACCAGACTGACTGGAACCATGTTTTTGTCTCCACTCTAGAGAATCCTGCTCTGTCCTCCATCCCTCTCTAAGAATAGGAACTCTTGCCTACTTCCAGGAAAGGAAGAAGATGGAAACTGTTCATGGGACTGTTATCTAAAACCTTGAAGCTTTAATGAAGTGGAGCCCTGAAGGGAACACTGCTGGTGGTTTTCTGTCCCCTTCCTACTATTTGAATCTTTGTGGTCACAGCTCCTAGCCATGGTCTTGGACAGTTCTCTGTTGATATAATGAAATGTCAAGCATGGGTATATTTGATGTCCCTCTCCCTCTCCCTTTCACTTCTCTTCTCTTTCTTTCTTTCCTTCTTCCATCCTTTCTTTCTCTCTTTCTTCCTCTCTCTGTCTCTGTCTCTCTGTCTCTCTTTCTCTCTCTCTCTCTCTCTCTCTCACACACACACACACACACACACACACACACACACACACCAATGTTCACTTCATGGCTCTGAGGCTGGAGGTGCAAGTTTGAGGAAACTGTTAGAGATCTTCTTGCTAGGAGACTCTCAACAGCATTTCCTCAAGGCAGCAATCACTTGACTATTTGAATTCAATTCCAATGTGAGCTTTGTTGGGGTCATTGAATCATCATTGGCCATTGTCTTTGTTATGAAAAAGGGACTCTAATTCTCAGACAACCTGGGAAGGATACCTTCTGCTGAGTGGCTTTAGACAATGATTGATAAATAATTTGGAATATAAGGACTGACTTGCTATCTTAAGATGTGACAATGTGCACAATTCACACATAGAAGCTTGATGAAGGCTCAGCCTGAGGCTAAACTCTACTGGAAACCACATACACATTAATCTTAAACATTCTTTCAACTGTATT
This sequence comes from Mastomys coucha, assembly GCF_008632895.1. Lineage (NCBI taxonomy): Eukaryota > Metazoa > Chordata > Mammalia > Rodentia > Muridae > Mastomys > Mastomys coucha. The sequence continues at coordinate 121,673,118 of NW_022196897.1, forward strand.
TTGCCTCCTTTACCTTGTCATGGTGTCTCTTGAGAGCATTTCATGAGTGTAGCACACATACAAAAGTTCTCACCTTAGCCTCTGTCACTAGGGAAATAAACTTGAGAGAATCTCTCTGTGTGTCTCTCTCTTGTCTGTACCCAGGACTAAAGCCAGAAACATTCACATGCTAGGCAAATACTCTATCTCCAGCCCCTTCTCCTATTTTTATTGAACTCTCTCTGTAGCTCCAGGTGAACCTGCTGCTTCCATTTCCTGATTAGCTGAGATTACAAACGAGCTGCTAGGCCCACCATGCTGGAATATCTCACATCTGAAATGCTCCAGTCAAGTATTTCTGATGTCAGAGATTTTTCAGATCTTGGAATATCTACACAGGCTTTCCTGCCTGAGCATAACTAATCTAAATATACAAAATCTGAACGCTTGGAATCCGAAATTTAGAGATTATTCTAGTCAAGACTCCAAGTAGCAAACTATCTGCATCTGTGTTGTTCAATGTGGGCCCCATGACTATTTAATTTTAAATTGTTACAATAACAGAATATCCAATGCTTCAGTTGCCATTTCCTTTCCAGAGTTTCTTATGTATCCCATAGTTCCAAGTGTCTGAGAGTTGCTTATTGGACAACACAGATGGATTCATTGGGCAACACTGATCTAGAGCACTGACTTCAGGGTGAGATGAATCAAATGAAGAATGACTTCTAAGGAGAATGCCTGGTATGCAGTCTGTCTCTCTCCATCTCTCTGTCTTGATTAATCATTCTTAAGATGGAGTACAGAGCTTATAATTTTAGTTTAGTGGAATTGTTATACAATTATTTTATCTAAACAAGGAGTTGGAGGTGTTAGAACATTAGAAATTTTTCCAAAGTCTTGGCTGCAAGGTATGCAAGGGGAAGAGGAGGGATGGCTAAAGGTTTAAAGATTCTCTCTTCTTATTGGACTGGGGAATAGGGAGAAAATACAATGTTTAGTGGAGGATACAGAATATATTACTTGGGGAATTGGGAGTTTGTTTATAAAATATAAACAAGAAAGGAGATATCTAGTAAAAAGGGCAGGAAAGGAGAAGTTGCATTAGTGAATCAGAGAACGGACTGTGAAGCTAACAGGGAAGGACGGATGTGACAAACAGCTGTTCAAGTCAGTGAGGGAAGGAACCAGAAGGGGACATAACCACATAAGCAATTAAGTAATGTAGAAGATGTAAAGTCAAGTAGCTGAGTCATGATACTAACTATAAATGTACTGGCTTCTTACAATAAATGACAGGTTGAGCAAAAATGAAATGACATTACAAACAACCATATGCTACTTATAGGCTGAGCTCAGGGCCTGATCAGAAGGAGGAACATGGCTTTAGATAACACTAAAGGGACAAAACGAAGCCAACAGTCACACTTTTTAAAACACAGAATTGTTTTTTACTTGTCTTTACTCCTCCTCCCACCCCAACTCTTTCATTTTAAGACTTTCTGTCTAGTGGTTGTTGTTAATTTGTAAGGCCTTCCAATTCCTTGTCTTTGTTTTTATTTGTTAACTTGAAAATGTGAGGCATCATTTATAATTTTAAAAAGCACTTTCCTGCGTTGGGCTCTTTGTTCATAAAACTAAATCTCTGACAAAACTATGAAGATCATAGGATTTGGAGAACTGTAGCCATCGAAGCTGCAGGTGTGACCAGCTAATTGGGCTAATTAGTGTCTGGAGCTGCCAGGTGAGGCTAGAAATAGGCCTAATAACTAAGGCTAGAAACAGCATCAAAAAAATTCCAGCTATGCACTCAAGAATTAAATGGCATTTCCCTGCCTACCGGCTTCCCTCCCTCCCTCCATCCTTTATTCTCCACCTCCCTCCCTCTCCCTCTCCCTCCCTGCTGGCCTCCCTTCCTTCTTTGTCTTCTTCATTACTGTCTTTCCCTGATGAGTCACCAGATCCTAATGTGGCCCATCCACTATATAACATGGAAGAGGCAGACACCTCTGCTCTGTGATTTCCATGGTTGCTTCAAACTCACAGCCATCCTACTGGGATTGTAGTTGTGAACCACCAGGCAATGTTTTTTCCTTCTTTGAAGAAGGACATAGTTTAATCTAATAATGTGGCAAGGACTGTAACCAGACAGTGAGAGAAATATTGAAGAACAGAAATAGAGAATAGAGAAACCCTAAATTACCAGAAACAAACACTTAGCTGAAACTGGACTTTGAAGATGCTCTTGATGGGGGCTTGGATGTACATTGATGGAACATGGACTTCTGTTTCATAATGTTTAGTGAAACTGTTTCGTGAAGTTTTGTGGAAGGCAGAGCTTGTATGAGATCAGTGCAGCAGTATTATTAAAGAGATTTCAAAGAAAATATTGTAGGACCCACTGATTTCTTCTTTCTGCTAGAGGAGACAGACACTGAAGGGAGGATTTTTTCCTTTAAATAAAAATTTAGAAAGGATTCAGAATCCAATGGCCTCAAACACTCTGATGTTCTCCAATTGACAGCCAAGATGCTAAAACTGGGAGATTCACCCTTAGGACATCACACTCCAGAGGAAAGACTGAATGCATAACTGTTCAACTCAGTTGATTCAGACCAAGAAGATGAGACAAGAAGCCCTTTCAAGAGTGTGTCCCAGACAGTGGCAAACCAGAGATTTATCAGGCAGACTAAGCAGCAGGTAGAAGCATGGGAGGGCTATCTTTGGAAAAACCTATGGATATGACATCTGATTAATGGACTGAGCCATAGTGGGGTACATAAAATCTAAGAGAGAGTTTCAACAGAAACACTGCTAGTGTGACATGAAGGGGACAGAAAGTGTGAAATAAAGCAGGCTCCCAGGCTTTCAAATGTGATGGCCAGTGTAAAGCAGGCAGATAAAACTACTTTGGTGACAATTATTTGTTAAGCTTCATAAGAAAGGAGGAAGGAAATTTAAGTGGGTACTGCTGGAGCCATAGAGGACTATTTCCCTGCCTTATATTTTAATCAAGGAAATTTTAATATTTTTCTGGTAAGACTTGAGAATGGACGCTGACAAATGGACCCTTTTAACTTTCTGTCCCCATCACCCCCTTCATTCATGCTACTCTCTTATATTGAGTCAGAATGTTTATGTCTACTCTGGTTGCTTTACCATCCTGTATTGGGAAGTTCTGGGGGCGGATAACTCTAGTTTCACATGTTCACCATGGAGAACTGTAACCAGTAGCTGTATTCAGTGAACCACATCTAGAGAGTCCATTGACACCAAATCACATTTAGTGGGGAATTTGGATTTTGAGATGATGAGTCTCAACTTCGGGATTATGGGCTTGGAATGACTGCATTTTGTATATGTGAAGATATGACAGGCATAGAGGACAACCCTTTTGTTGATCCTTCCATGCTGATTTTCACGTTTGGGTGGCTTACTAGTTTTTGTGGGTAACATCCGAGGCTTGCCCACAATTACTTGCCATAAATTTACTTCCAGTGTGCTTTTTTGCCACTCCTCTGGTTATCTAGCATTATATTTTAATGGAGATGGGCTTTTAACTATATAATTTTGTTCTCCCTGCCTCCCTCTCTCCAAACCAACTAGCTCTTATTCTCATGGTGGACTTAAGAAGCAAATGTAAGAGAAAATTAGAAAATAATTCTACCAACAACTTCAATATGTTTGGAAGTAGGTTCTGCCCATTAAGCCTCCAGATGTGAATACAGCCTGGTTGTCTCACAGATAACAACATTGTGAGAAACTGAACAGAGAAGCCCCATCAGCCACACTTAGTCTCTGAACTTAAACTGTGATAATGCAGGTAGCCTTCACAATGCTTAAATTCAATGGTCAGTTACATTGGGTGAAGAAAGACCTAAGGCTCTAGTGAGGTATTGCTGTGAAGGTGTCAAGAGGATTTAGGGTGGGGAGGAAGTCCAACCCTGAAAGTGGATTGGATCATCTCATGGGCTGGGGTCCCATCCAGAGTAACAGAAAAACTGGGAGAATGCTGCCTTAGCATCAGGATTTCCTTTCGCTTCCTGATGAGCATCTCAGCCCAACCCACTCCCAAGGTCATGGCTTCCTGAAACCATTCCCAGTGTCATGCCTCTTGCCACATGAACCACATTCTTCCAGTCCCTTTCTCTCTTAAGTTGCCCTTAATCAGGTGTTTTGTCACAGTGATGAAGAAAGCAACTTTTCTACATTCAAGTTTGTGATGAAGTAGTACACAGCTAACACAGATTCTTTCTCCTCCTCCTCCTCCTCCTCCTCCTCCTCCTCCTCCTCCTCCTCCTCCTCCTCCTCCTCCTCCTCCTCCTTCTCTTCCTCTTCCTCCTCCTCCTTCTTCATTGGTATTGGCTATTGATTGTTGCTGTATAGGTACCGATATTTATGTAATTCTAAGGATCACTTCATTTTCACAGTACACTTGTGAGCATCAAACACAGATATCATTGTAGCCATTTAACAGAGGGAAAGTCAGGCAGAGAGACAAGAGTTGCCAATGTCATGCAGCATATTCAGTCAGTAAGCTAGTAGAGTCCAAGTGTTTTAAAGGACTATTTAATAATATCTTTATCAGTGTTTCTTGAAAGGAGTCAATTTTGCACCCTGTTCCCCAGAATATTGGCAATTTCTTGCCATAGCTTTGATTTAACAACTGAGAGAGAAAGTAAAAGCCAGATATGCTGCTAGTCCACCTTGTCGGCACTGAACTCCCTTCACCCCACAGAGACAGGCATGTATACCACAGGCTTACCCAGCTTTTTCTAACTGTCTGATATCCTGCTCTAATTACATTCTTCTGGGATAAGTTAAACCTGCCCTGAGAAGAGAGATTTGTAGATTAGCAGGATGGCACTAACTAGGAGCTCACTATAAAAGCTCCTTTATACCCACTAAATTAAAAGATCTGCATTTGAATAAGGTCTCTGGGTAGTCCATTTGAGAGGTAGCATAGTCTAGCACAAATTCTAGCATTCTGTGATACATCTTGAGTAAGACAGATCCCAAACACAATTCTCATTTCCACACTGACACAGAGAAAAAATGTTGGAAACATATGTAGAGATAGGGTGAGAAGAAAATGGGTAGCCCTAGCAGACATGTTGTATCAAAATTTAGAAGCTTCTTTATCAGACCATTTCTGAGGAGCAAATCCAATCAGAAGTCTATCTTAGTGCAGGACTAAGAAAGAAACAAACAGTGTTTAAATGTATCTGGTTTTATGTGGAGGTCCTTGATCTTCTTGGATTTGAGCTTTTTACAAGGAGATAAGAATGGATCTATTCGCATTCTTCTATATGCTAACCACCAGTTGAGCCAGCACCATTTATTGAAAATGCCGTCTTTTTTCCACTGGATGGTTTTAGCTCCTTTGTCAAAGATCAAGTGACCATAGCTGTATGGGTTCATTTTTGGGTCTTCAATTCTATTCCATTGATCTACCTGCCTATCACTGTACCAATGCCATGCAGTTTTTATCACAATTGCTTTGTAGCACAGCTTAAGGTCCAGGATGGTGATTCCACCAGAGGTTCTTTTATTGTTGAGAAAATTTTTTGCTATCCTGGGTTTTTTGCTATTTCAGATGAATTTGCAAATTTCTCTTTCTAAGTCTGTGAAGAATTGAGTTGGAATTTTGATGGGGATTGTATTGAATCTGTAGATTGCTTTCGGTAAGATGGCCATTTTTACTATATTGATCCTGCCAATCCACGAGCATGGGAGATCTTTCTATCTTTTGAGATCTTCTTCAATTTCCTTCTTTAGAGACTTGAAGTTCTTATCAAACAGATCTTTTACTTGCTTAGTTAGAGTCACACCAAAGTATTTTATATTATTTGTGACTAATGTGAAGGGTGTTGTTTCCCTAATTTCTTTCTCAGTCTGTTTATCCTTTGTGTAGAGAAAGGCCACTGATTTGCTTGAGTTAATTTTATATCCAGCTACTTTGCTAAAGTTGTTTATCAGGTTTAGGAGCTCTCTGGTGGAATTTTTGAGGTCACTTAAGTATACTATCATATCATCAGCAAATAGTGATAATTTGACTTCTTCCTTTCCCATTTGTATTCCTTTGATCTCCTTTTGTTGTCTAATTGCTCTGACTAGGACTTCAAGTACAGTATTGAATAGGTAGGGAGAAAGTGGGCAGCCTTGTCTAGTCCCTAATTTTAGTGGAATTGCTTCACGTTTCTCTCCTTTTAGTTTGATGTTGGCTACTGGTTTGCTGTATATTGCTTTTACTATGTTTAAGGATGGGCCTTGAATTCCTGATCTTTCCAAGACTTTTATCATAAAGGGGTGTTGGATTTTGTGAAATGCTTTCTCAGCATCTAATGAGATGATCATATGGTTTTCTTCTTTGAGTTTGTTTATATAGTGAATTACATTGATGGATTTCCACATATGGAACTATCCCTGAATCCCTGGGATGAAGCCTACTTGATCATGATGGACGATCATTTTGATGTGTTCCTGGATTCCGTTTGCAAGAATTTTATTGAGTATTTTTGCATCCATAAGGGAAATTCTTTCTTTGTTAGGTCTTTGTGGTTTAGTTAGAAGAGTAATTGTGACTTCATCAATCGAACTGGGTAGAGTACCTTCTATTTCTATTTTGTGAACAGTTTGAGGAGTATTGGTATTAGGTTTTCATTGAAGGTCTATAAAACTCTGCACTAAACCCATCTGGTCCTTGGCTTTTTTTTGGTTGGGAGGCTATTAATGACTGTTTCTATTTCACAAAGAAAGAATATTATAAGCAGTGAGGGCAAAAGGTCAAGTAACATATAAAGGCAGACCTATTAGAATTACACCAGACTTCTCACCAGAGACTATGAAAGCCAGAAGATCCTGGGTTGATGTCATACAGACACTAAGAGAACACAAATGCCAGCCTTAAGCTGTACTACAGAGCAATTGTGATAAAAACTGCATGGCATTGGTACAGTGACAGGCAGGTAGACCAATGGAATAGAATTGAAGACCCAGAAATGAACCCACACACCTACGGTCACTTGATCTTTGACAGAGGAGATAAAACCATTCAGTGGAAAAAAGCATTTTCAAAAAGTGGTGCTGTCTCAACTGGCAGTTAGCATGTAGAAGAATGCAAATTGATCTATTCTTATCTCTATGTTCAAAGCTCAAGTCCAAGTGCATCAAGAACCTCAACATAAAACCAGATACACTGAAACTAAGAAAAGAAAATGGGGAAGAGCCTTGTGCACATGGACACAGGGGAAAATTTCCTGAACAGAACACCAATAGCTTATGCTCTAAGATCAAGAATTGAGAAATGGTACCTCATAAAATTGCAAAGCTTCTGTGAGGCAAAAGACACTGTCAATAGGACAAAACGGCAACCAACAAAATGGGAAAAGATCTTTACCAATCCTATATATATATATTCTCTCTACATATATATTTATAATATTCAATATATACAAAGAACTCAAGAAGTTAGACTCCAGAGAATCAAATAACCCCATTAAAAATGGGGTACAGAGCTAAACAAAGAATTCTCAACTGATGAATACTGAACGGCTGAGAAGCACCTAAAGAAATGCTCAACATCCTTAGTGATCAGGGAAATGCAAATCAAAACAACCCTGAGATTGCACCTCACGCCAGTCAGAATGGCTAGGATAAAAAACTCAGGTGACAGCAGATGTTGGCAAGGTTTTAGAGAAAGAGGTACACTCTTTCATTGCTGGTGGGACTGCAAACTGGTATAACCACTCTAGAAATCAGTTTGGCACTTCCTCCGGAAATTGGGTCCTCATAGTACTACCAGAGGACCCAGCTATACCACTCCTGGGCATATACCCAGAAGATGCTCCAACATGTAATAAGGACACATGCTCCACTATGTTCATAGCAGCCTATTTATAATAGCCAGAACCTGGAAACAATCCAGATGTCCCTCAACAGAAGAAGGGATACAGAAAATGTGGTACATCTACACAATGGAGTCCTACTCAGCTATTATAAACAATGAATTTATGAATTTCTTAGGGAAATGGATCTGGAGAATATCACCCTGAGTGAAGTAATCCAATCACAACAGAACACACATGGCACGCAGTCTCTGATAAGTAGATATTAGCCCAGAAGATCGGAATACACAAAGTACAATCCACAAACCATAAGAAACCCAAGAAGAAGGAAGATCAAAGTGTGGATACTTCATTCCTTCTTAAAAGGGGGAACAAAATGCCCATGGAAGGAGTTGCAGAGACTAACTATGGAGCAGAGACTGAAGGAAGTACAATCCAGAGACTGCTCTACCTGGGAATCTTTTCCATATTCAATCATAAATCCAGACACTATTGTGGATGCCAGCAAGTGCTGGCTGACAGGAGCCTGATATAGCTGTCTCCTGAGAAGCTCTGACAGTACCCAACAAATGCAGTATGCTGTGCCCACTCCAGTGAAATCCGTCAGGTCCAAAAGCTTGACCACGGATCTGAGATGTACAGCTTCAAAGGAAACCAGCCTCCTGGTATTCGTTGGCATCTTCTAACTTGGATGTGTTTCCAGATTTGTCCTTGCATTAGTCGATGGAAAGTCTCACATGCTAGGTGCCCCCCAAGATATGATTTACTAATAGCTAGACAAAGTTGGACATTGCTCTCTGACCTCCACCAACTTCCAAGATGTTAGCCAAATCCTAGCTTGGAATTTCATAGGGAGTGTTACACATTCAGACTAATTGCCTCTGGCATTGTTAGGGAGATAATGAAGGGTGTAGGGCATTAAAGTTTGCTGAATGGTAGTTGATAATCTCAGGCAAGTTTAACTAAAATCCTCATTCATTTCAGTCTCTAGGGCAGAGCACATTAGATTTGCAGCTGAATCGCTCCCAGGAACAAGATTATTGTTTTGTTTTGGGTAAAGTTAGCAAGAATGGGATCCCTGGGGCATACCTCTGCTAGCCTGGAAGATTAGCATAGCTGGGCAAGTTACTAAGGGTGGGCAGGACCTTGAGCTGAGTGTGTGTGAGTGAGAGCTGTACTGCAGGGTATTGGAGATTCAAGCCTCTACCCTCCCTCCGGCTGGCTTGAATGCAGCCCCCCAGGATTCCTCCAGCAGGCCTGCACAGGCCCTAGTGTGCTTGGAGCCCAGGGGTTATGCTCCGGTCCAGAGGAGATGGCTGCTGTTTTAGATCCAGTGTGTTTCAGATGGTCTCAGATGTACCTTGGCCACTGAGCTGCCAAATTTTTCTTTTCTCTTTTGTAATGACTATAAAAGTCTGATGCCATTTTGAGAAATACATTCAGATCCTAAACTTCCTTGTGTCGTGTCTGTCAGTCATTTTTTCTTTGCCAACGTCTTGCTGACCTGTACCGGAACCTTGTTTCTCCCACGGGTTAAGAGAGGCCAAGGCTGGCCGGCCTGCAGCAACAGTAGTAGAGGCTCACAGCCATCCATTGGACTGAGCACAGGGTCCCCAATGAAGGAGCTAGAGAAAGGACCCAAGGAGCTGAAGGGTTTGTAGCCTCTTAGGAGGAACAACAATATGAACTAACTAGTACCCTCAGAGCTCCTAGGGACTAAACCACCAACCAAAGAGTACACATGGTGGGACTCATGGCTCCAGCAGCATATGTATAGCAGAGGATGGCCAAGTCAGTCATCAGAGGAGAGGCCCTTGGCCCTGTGAAGGTTCTATGCCCCAGTGTAAGGGAATGCCAGGGCCAGTAAGCAGGAGGTGGAAGGGTGGTGAGCAGGGGGAAGGGGGAGGGAACAGGGGTTTGTTTTAGTTTTTGTTTTATTTATTTATTTATTTATTTATTTATTTATTTATTTTTAGAGGGGAACCTGGGAAAGGAGATATTGTAAATAAAGAAGGCTCTATGCCCCAGTGTAGGGGAATGCCAGGGCCAGGAAGGGGGAAAGGTTGTGTTGGTGAGCAGGGACAGGTGGGGAGGGAACAGGGTTTTTTTGTTGTTGTTATTTTATTTTTATTTTATTTTATTTCATTTCATTATTTTTGGAGGGGAAACTGGGAAAGGAGATATCATATAATATGTAAATAATGAAAATATCTAATAAAAACAAACAAATAAAATAGTGTTTAAACTCTGTTTTCAAGACCAAGAATGGCAGATAAAGACAGGACAGAAGCCTAGTGACCACATTCATGGTCTATAGGTATTGAGAGCTAACACAACCCAGGTACAAGAAGTAAGGCAAGGGGGTGGAGACAAGGCTTAGCTGTGTGTATTGCTATCACAGATGACCCATGCTAGGCAGTACACAATGTCTTGTAACTTCATCTCTAAAGGGCCAACTTCCTTTTCTGGTTTCTGAGGACACTAGCTCATACACTTAAGACACACTCACACAATAAATCTTAAAAAAAGGAACTAGGAAAATTGTCTAGGACATGCACACCAACCAGCAGGCCTGGAAATCTTCTTGACCAAGAATATGCAGACAAAGAATTGGTATGATAAGGAAATAGTAGGAAGAAGGTCTTTCTACCTATTTGTTGAGGTTTCTATATATTTCCTTAAAATAATTCCTCAGTAAAGTAAAGCACTTCTAAAAATGTTCAGAATTATCTTCTAAGAAAAGACTACTACCATTTTAAGAAATGAGTGTTAATAAAAAGAAGATGCAGAGTTCCTGCCCAAAAGAGTTTAGTCTAAGAGCTCAGAACCAAAACTCCAGTGCATCTGCTGTTTGAAGCTTCATTCTTTCTATGTAATACTGAATTAGTAGCAAACACTTAGACCAACCCTACCCAGGCACAGTTTTTTCTTTCCTTTTTTAATTAACCTTTTAATAGGAGTATTCTCATTTACTCAGTTGAACTGTGATATGCTGCTTGGAAATGTTTGAAATAAACAGTTTTATCAATAGTACAGGGTCAACAGTGTAGGCAATTTCCTTAAGAATCTACCACAGATTGATAAAAATGAGGATCTGACAGTTCTCCCCAAACAGCCTATAGTTGCTATCTTAGTATCTCAATTTTCATAAGATGTTTAATGAGAGATGAAATTAGATCTCTCAGGTTCCAAGTGTGACTAGGCCAAGGGATAGCTTTTTCAATTTGGATTTAGAAGGACTCTTTTCAGTATATCACTACTGCTGGGAGGGCAGAGCTGAAGGTAATAAGTTTATCCTGATGATATTTCAGCTTATATGGAATTTCCAGCTATTGAAACATAGATATGTAGCTTCATCATTGGCAAGTTCAGCTGTTAGGGCTCTACACTAGGTGAGAGCTTGTGATTGGGGAATTTGATGTACAACTTGAAGAATGGCTAGCTCATGGAGCAGGGAGGCCATTGTGAAGAGCCAGCAGCATATGTGTGAAGGTTTATTCATTTGCTTCTTGGCAAAAACTTTCATTAGCACTTTCTGTTTAAATATTCTGCTGTCTCACTAGAGGAGATTGGGATTTTATGAATGGAAGGCCCCTGTTGCATGTAGAAAGCTAAGTCTTATTGCCGTCATGACAGGAGATGATAGTTGGTATTTAAAGTGATGTCCTTGTTAGACTCTTGGGTGGATTGAATTTCTTAAGTTAAAACCAGACCATCTAAGTGGTAGAGTCAAAGGCATCCCTTACCTGCAACACTTTTATAACAGCCTTTAAATTATCTTGTGAGAAATCATGATACCTTATCTAAGAACATTATGAACTACTTCCTTTTTTAGACCTTTTTAAAAGAATTCCCCTACCATCAGAACTTAGGGAATGTGATGGTTATAGGAATGAGTTTTAGAGTCACATAGTTTTGGAACTTGAATCTATTTTGTTCTTTTGTTTGTTTTGTTTTTGTTGCCAGCTATGAAAATTGCAATATATATATTGAGACAGGATCTTATTGTATACTCTAGGCTAACCTTGAATGCATGGCAATCCGGCTGAATAAGCCTTCCAAGCATTGGGGTAACAATCATGTGCTACCAAGTCCTAGCTCATATTCTATATTTCTCTAAATCTTGGTTTCCTCATCTAAAATACAAAATCAATATCACCCACTTGACAATTAAGTGAGGCAAGGTATCAGTCCATTGTCTCTTAAAGTTACATAACAAATACCTCATACTCAGTGTTGAACAGTGAGGGTGAGAACAGAGGGACTCTGCTTCAGGGTGAAAGAATATAGATAGTGTGGGCTGATGTGCACCAAATATGCTTGCTCTCTTGGAGTTGCAGAGTTTTCCAAGGAATGTTTCTCTTAAGATGATGCAGAGTGGAAATCTTAGCTGCATATCACATGCTTGTGTTCATACCAAGGCACAGATCATGAAAGCCATATGGTCAAGCCTAACTTCAAGGCCCAACATGAGGCTGTGGCAAAAGAAATGAAGACTCCAGTTTAGTAATTCAGTCAATCATGAGGTATCTGTGACGCAACTACGGCATCTACATACACAGCCTCCAATAGTCAAGGTCATGCTTGGTCACCTGCATTTCTGATTCATGCCCACCCCACCCCAAGTTTTGCTAACTTCTCCAGGACAGTCAACCTTTCTTGTATTATACAAAGCAACTAGAAAGCTTCCCCATGATAAAATATGCCATCAGGCTACTCACTTGTTTGAGGTCACAACATAGAGTTCTATGGTTGGGTTATAGTTTTCTTTTTGATCATCTTCGTATCAAAAGCAAATACTCTGAGTGATTCACATTTAAGTTAGTCATTAACTCTTTATAGAAGAAAACATAAAAGAAAGAAAGACTGTAGAGAAATTGGAGGCAGCTGGGTGAGAATACAGAATGTAATCCAACTTGGAAACTGGGTGGATTTGGACTCAGTCAAGGTTTCTTCCCCCTCACTACTGGCTCAATCCTTCATTAGTCATTGCATGAATGCCACAAATAATAAATATTGAACATTTTGTGCTCTATAAACATTGGCTAATGTTTGGCAGTGGTACTCTTCATTTTGGTCAGGCCTGTTGCCTAGTATAGTTCAACAAAGCCTCGGATCACCATAGGTCAGGAATGTGCTTTTCTTCCACATCAGCTTCTGACCTGGAAGCAGAGCCGAATAAGACATCAGCTTTAAGTGTTGTGAGAATGCATGTTTTGTTTTGGGATGTAGTCAGCTCTTTCATTTCTTCTCTGGGGTTGCAACTGAAGACTTTCATTGCAAAATGCTGAGAAAAGTATTGGATTGCTTCAGGTAGTGCTCAGATGTAGACTTGATCGTCTTTGCCATAAATGATTTCCAAGCATAGCCTATGACTGCATTGAATGCCAGATTCTTATATGTCTTCTTTGGTTTTAAAGGATGACGGGAGGTGCTAAACTCCCATGGTGAGATAAATGGGAACTGTTCTTTATGGGATCTCTTTCAGTGCTACAATTTTAATTGTGAACCTAGAAGCTGCCTTGCAAATCCCAGAGTTGTGGAATAAGAAAGACTAGTTAACTTTACCGAGTTCCTCCATGGATCTATGGTTGTGGAATAATCTGTTTATAATGTCAGGATGAACCTACCAAGAGGCTGGAAGGAGATAACTGGTCTACCTACTATGCTTCTCCACATGCAAGCAGGGCAGTCACCTCCAGTGATGCTTTCCCTGAGTGTAGTCACTCTGAAGATGGCAGCTTTTTTTTACTAGTAACAATAAAGCCATTCAAATTGATTACTCAAACTTAGAAACTTTAAATGTGGCTTAAGGAAGATACTAAAGAGTACTGATGAGTACTTATATAGGACTGAACTTAGGATTTACTGCTTTTTTTTTTTTTAGATATTTTCTTTATTTATATTTCAAATCATATCCCCTTTCCTGGTTTGCCTTCTGAAAAACAAACAAACAAACAAAAACACCTGTTCCCTCCCCCCTCTTCCTGCTCACCAACTTACCCTCTCATGCTTCCTGGCCCTGGCATTCCCCTACACTGGGGCATATAACCTTCATAGGACCAAGGGCCTCTCCTCCCATTGATGACTGACTAGGCCATCCTTTGCTACATATGTTGCTGGAGCCATGAGTCCCACCATGTGTACTCTTTGGTTGGTGGTTTAGTCCCTAGGAGCTCTGAGGGTACTAGTTAGTTCATATTGTTGTTCATCCTAAGGGGCTGCAAACCCTTCAGCTCCTTGGGTCCTTTCTCTAGCTCCTTCATTGGGAACCCTGTGCTCAGTCCAATGGATGTCTGTGAGCCTCTACTTCTGTATTAGTTGGGTACTGTCAGAGCCTTTCAGGAGACAGCTATATTAGGCTCCTGTCAGCCAGCACTTGCTGGCATCCACAATAGTGTCTGGGTTTGGTGATTGTATATGGGAAGGATTGCCAGGTGCGGCAGTCTCTGGATTATCCTTCCTTCAGTCTCTGCTCCATACTTTGTCTCTGCAACTCCTTCCATGGGTATACTTTCTAACTTTTAGAGTTCAGTGAGGAAGAGGAAAACAGAGAAGGGGGAAAGAATGGATTGGCAGGACTCTGTCTGGTACAAGTTCCCTCTCTGTAAAAGCAGTGGATGTCTGTGTGTGTGTATGTGAGGGGTTGTTGATTGGGGTCGTGCTGATAGCAGACAAGCTAGTAACAGCTATGGGTGATTTATGGGGTCAATACTACTGATGAAACAAAACTTAATTATTTGGTGCAGGCAAGAAGGCCCAGCAAGAAACTCTGAACTCTTATAACTCTTAAATGTACACCTGTATTGACAGACAGACGGATATACATTTAGTAATTAATTCCTGCTGGCAGCAGCAGGGAAATAAATAAAGGATTAATTGTTTGAGTTCCTTTCTTTCTTGCCCTGAAGCCTTGCCTCTAGATGGTCAGGCAAAAGGGAGGCTTAGAGCTTATTAACTCTTTGTGAACCAGAAAAAGAAAATCATGCTCACAGGAAAAAAAGTTTTACACAAACAAATATGTGTACACATACATATTCAAACACACACACACACACACACACACATACACACACACATATGTTCTGATTGGGCTCAACTCTGTCTCATCAACTTATATACTTACAAACACACATCTATATCTACAAATGCATATATGTATTTGGTGGATGGAGCCAAAGCTCCCAAGAGCATGTTTCATTGAGCAAGCACTAATGCAGAAAAAACTTACCCATTCTGGATGAAAATAGTCTCTAACCTTTATTACTAACTTTTTTATTTCTGAATGAAAGAAGCTTTGTGAGTAAGAAAAAGCCACTCCCTTATTGTTGTCTTTAGTATTTATACTTTCTGAGGAGATTAGATCACATGGTTTTCCAAGGGTATTTACATTCCAAAAGTTCATCATAAATCAAACATGCAGTTTCAGCAGGAATGTTTACGTGAGTTTCCACTAATTGCCTAATTAAATATTCATCATCTGTCACTAGCTCTACAAGTACATTAAAAGTTTAAAACAATAATTTTTATATTATAAGTTAGCATGGTTTTGTCAAGAGGCAAATAGTCTGCCTAGTGTCTCATTCGTTTTGAAGTTTTGTATAGATAAATCCAGTTAATATTTTATCTTTTGTCCTTGTACCTACAATAAATTGTCCATTCCCAGGTTATGATTTTTAGTTATTAGGTAATAGTTTCAGGGCTAGCCTAGAAGGAATGTTTTCCCTTATCATAAATTTGTTCTAAACTTGCTTTCTATTCTAGTGTAATTAGCCCATGACACCTGAAGGTTTACAGAGCTCTAATTGCAACTTTTTCTATAGAGGGCTCAAAACTACTTGTATAAATTTAGGAATTCAATAAAATTATTATTAGCAATTATCGAATCATTAACTTGTCTACATAGTGTTACAAGAGAGTAGATCTTTGTTGATCTACCCAGGAGGATGGGCTAAGGCCCAGAAATTATTAGACTAATTTAATAATGACATGAAAGTCATGTCAGCAGTAAGAATCAATCCTGAGATGAGATTTCTGAAGGCCTTGCAATTCAGAATTTTACCCATTGGAGACCATCAAAAACAGTGGGCCATCTCCTGGAGAGTCATCTGTTAGTCATAGCCTCTCCTAGATGGCTCCTGACAAGGGCTGATAAAGGGGAGGAGAGAAAAGAGAGGAGAATGGCTTTCAGGAGAGAGAATATGTTATCAGGGTGTACACTTTGAAGCCTAGCTTCATCATAAAGTGGAAAAATTGTTGGCAATTCCCAGACATGAAGAGATCATGTGAGTGAAGACCCTGGCTTTAATTATAGTCTTCTCCTCCTACTTGAAAAACAGTCCATCTTACCCAGGTAATTATTTCGGTTTATAAGATATGTGTTTCCCTAGTCCTTATGCTGGTGAGTTGGTTGAAAAGACATTTTTTTTCAATTGCAATGGGGACTTTTGAGAAATAAAAGGCATGGGAAAACTTGACAGAGCCTGTCTATTGTCTTCACTGGCTTTTTCAAGTGTAGAATATGAGAGATTTTGACAGAAGATGAACCATCTGTCCTCCTGGTGGGAGCACTGGTTTTGATCAAATAGATACACATTGATGCAGTTCTTTTGAAGTGGAATTTTTACAAATAGTTTTAAAACATGGTTAAATTTCCAGACAAGCTTTATTTTATAATTACATTCTGTTTTTCACTGAAATTATCTTTATGAAAAGTACACTGTTTATTCTGGAAGAAGTGTTGTGGTTTTTTTTTTTCTCAGCAGTCATTTGGCAGTTATATAGCTGGAAGAACTTCCTAAATTTCAACTTTTCACAACTTTCAATGATGACTCCCATGCCTAACCTACAAGATTTTATATTACATCAACATTACAGGTAAACTTTAAATTTGAACTGATCTTTAAATGAATCAATTCATTTTCTAAAAGAACAATTTCTGGATACAAGACCTTCACCTATAGAGGATATCAGGCACCAAACTCTTAACTGCAGGGTCCAAATTCTCTGAACTACTATTCAGTCCCTGCTTCCCTGGTTCTGATGTCATCTCCTACTAGTCTGCCTAGTACTCTCTGTGTCACCCCTGTAGGTGATTTCTTTACTCTGTACATTCACTGCACTTGGTTTTGATACAGGGTCTCTGGACCACTTCTTCCTTCTGCCTGTGACCATTTCCCATTTTTAAGACTGCCCTGGTCTCATTGGTAGATAAGCTATGATCTTCACCCACCAATGTGGAGACTTAGAAATGAAAAGATGTAGTCCAGCTGGGTAAATATTAAGGCATCAGAATTCATGAGCTAAAATAGATGTTTCTATGTCCAACATTGCATCATAGTAGAGAAAGATATAAAGAAGAAGGAGCTAAAACTATATTGAAGTAGAGAATAGGGAAGCTATAGCAGATTGAATCTATTGGCTTTGAGAAGAGGCATGGAAATAAGGAGGAGAGCAGTCATTTAGCTTAGCTGAATTGTGTGAGGACCCTAGTGTAGGGCAAGAAGCAGACATGGAAGTCAGAAAAGTCTCCCTGGGCCATTCCTCACTGTCATAGTTTCACTCAGTGAAGGATGTGACAACCAACTGCTACAGTTTGATTTCTTAACGAATATTCTTAGAAACCAGAAACTAAATAGCCCCTCTAATGTTAGAAAACATATAGTTGTCCTATAGTTCAGGGACATGCATTTCAAAATGCATTAAAGGAAAATAGAGAATCTCATAGAAATGGGACTAAGTTAGCAAAGCTAAAAATATCTAGGCTCTTGGTACGCAATAATGAATCACAAACAAGGAGAAAGAGAATTACAAAGGAATAGAGATGGATTCATTATTTGAGGAGAATCTGACATAAACTATAACAAGGGGGAAACAATGAGTGGTCACCCAGAATGGAGCAGCCAGACCTGGAAATTCTCTTCTCTTCATTTACCTGTTTTGTCTTCTTAAGGTTATTTTTAATGTAGTGGTCAGAGGTTGAAGATACAAAAAGGAAGAGACAGAACCCCAACTTTGGAATGTTATGAAATGCTGACAGTTGCAGAGATGAAGAAGATCCAGGAGAGCCAGCTTGACTCTGGCATTATCTGCAACCCTCAGACTTCACAGAAGAAAGCGAAGGCTGTTAACCTAGCTAGGGGAAAAGGACCCAAAGACAGGCAACAGAGTCCGAGTCAAAGACATTCTCCTCTCCAATTATTAGGGGACCCAAATGAAGACAAAGCTGCCCATCTGCACATATGTATAGGAAGTCTAGGTCCAGACTATGTATGCTCTTTGGTTGGTGGTTCAGTCTCTGTGAGCACATATTGGTCCAGATTAGTTAGCTCTGTAGGTCTTGTAGTGTCCTTGACCTACGCAACTCCCTCAATCCTTCCCTTGACTCTTCCACAAGACTTAGTGAACTCAGCCTAATGTTTGGCTATGGGTCTCTACCTGTTTCTATCTACTGCTGGATGCATCTTGGGAGACAGTTATGCTAGGCTCCTGTCTGCAAATGTAGCAGACACATCATAATAGCAGACATAGCTAAGTCTCATTAATAGTGTCAAGTGCTGGCTCTCTCCCATGGATGGGTCTTAAGTCAGGCCAGTCATTGGTTGGCCATTCCCTCAATCTCTGCTCCATCTTTATCCCTGTATATTTTGTAGGCAGGGCAAATTTTGGGTTGAAGGTTTTGTGGCTGGGTTGGTGTCTCTCTTCCTCTACTGGAAGTCTTGATTTCCCCGTAGCAGGGCTGCCTTGTCTGGCCTCAGTAGAAGAGGATTCTCGTAGTCTTGATGCTACTTGATGTGCCAGTGTAGGTTGGTACCCAGAGAGGGGAGAGGGATGATGGTAGGGAAGAAGGGTGTGAGGAAGGAAGGGACTGGGAAGAGGAAGGAGGGGGCTGTGATCATGTTGTAAAGTGACCAAATAGATTAATGAACAAAAGAAAGCTTTGAAGAACAGTCAACATGTTATCACTATACACATGAAATAGCAAATCTCTCAACTATCCACAGAAAAGCTTCTTCTTAAAGTAGATAGCAGTTAATATAGAGACTCTCAGCTGGTAAATGTGTAGATAATTGACTATGAAATTCTGTGCCCTAAATGGGGCATCTACATCACTTTATATATCCCTGAAAGGCTAAGTAAGTGGCTACAGGGAACAGTGTTTTCTGGATAAAACACGGCAGTTGCACAGATGAACTTACAGTCACTGTGACCTTAGCAAGATCAAGGCAGATGGAATCCTATCAAGAAGGTAAATATAACCCCTTGCTGAGGAGATATTGGCAGTTAATAGTTGTTGAGAGAGAGAGAGAGAGAGAGAGAGAGAGAGAGAGAGAGAGAGAGAGAGAGAGAGAGAGAGAGAATATTTTCTTTAAGGATACGACCCTTGATAGGTCAATCAAACTTCATAACAGGCCCTAAATCCAAGAAAACTTGGGCAGCGCTGATTAGGTTCCATGGATTTAAAAAAAGAAAAGACAGAGTTGGGTAGGTATAGAGATAGAATGGATCTTGGAAATGGGGGAAAATGTGATAAAAATAAAATATATGGGATTATAAAGAATTACCACACAATATGACTTCTCTAAAATCTAAGTTATATAGATGTATATTAAAGGAGCCTTTGAAGGTTAGGAGCTAGGTAGACAGCTCCAAAGTTAGAGACTTGTTGCTCTTTCAGAAGGTCTGAATTTTGTTTCCAGCACTCATGTTGGGTATTTTACAACTGCTTGTAATGCCACCTCTATGGAAAATGACTCCCTTCTAACTTCCAAGGGCATCCACATACATGTGTGAATATATGCACACACTTTCTCACACACAGACACATAAATAAATGATAAACCAATTCTCCAAAAGAGAATGCTTTAAAGGTTATGTTAGACAAAGTGTGACTAAACTAGGTAAAGAATATAAGCATTACCCAACTCTAAACTGTTCGGTTAAATAAATTCTATTAAATTACAGTATGATAGGATATTACATTCAATAATCTTTTGGGACTTGAACATTAACAGTCAACTAGAGAATATAAAATTATCTTTTCATAAGGATATAGGACAATTAAAAAGAGAACAGAGTACTGTGTGAAGATCAAACAGCAGGAATCACACATGATTACATTTGATGTGAGACTGAAATGTTTATGCTTGAACTTTTTGATTTTAGAAGCCCCCCCAAATTTATTCAGGATCCAAAAGACTTTAATTTATGTAATAATTAAAACTGTGTACCATAATATATTAAAAATAATAAGCCTTTAAAACATAGAAATCTAGAGTTCATGACACGTTAGGCATAAACCATAAGAGTCTGGTATATATTGCTTTCTGGAAAAGCCCGATGTATCCCCAGTACATAATGAAAATGCCAAATGACTCTCAATGACTATGAAAACAGTCTGATCGTGTAGACTCAAAGAATCTCAGGTACCTAGGAGTTCCAAACAATACTATGAAAACCAGGTACAAATATATTCATGATAGTTGTATTCTGTTATAGCACAAACTTTATAGTAGTATCCTTCCCTAGTAAAACGGGTAAGTTATAAAAAGTTACAATTTAAACTAAACTCAAGTCCTCTGCATGAATCAGAATTTTTATCTCAATTTTAAATAAAAAAGTTGAAGGATAGTTCTATTATATGGCATCTCAGTAAATTTTCAATTTGCCAAAATTCTTAAAATAACTGTTACAATCTTAATTCATAATTAAAAAGAGTTCAGAAGAAAACATTAGGAAGTACTGATTGCTCATGTGATGGGGAAGTCATGATGACCTTTCTCTATCTACTTTTTCTTCATTTTGTTGCATCACTTAGAGTGGATTCTGGGCTGTAACAAAGGGAAAAGACTAACAGGCAGCACTTGGTTTAGCCCAATGAAAACAATGCTTTCCCACTGAATTTTGAGGCACAGTATTGATTGCTATGTGACTCAGGCTGGTCTGAAACTCACATTCCTCTTATTTTAATCTTCTGAATGATTGGATTACAGGCACATGTCACTGTTCATCAGGAATATTGGTACTTACAGGATGTTCACAATTTTCATCAGGGTATTGGTTTGTTATAAATGCAAACCATTGGGGAACTCCAGAAATATTGAATCAGAATCTCCCCGGTGATGCTGAGAGGTAAGAAGACTACACTAAACCCCTTAGAAGCAAGGTTGAGACTCAGTAACCATTCTAACCTTCCCTTTACATATAACATATCTAATTCAGGAATAAGTGGGTAATACTGCTTATGATGTTCTTATGAACAGAAGAGTTAGGTAGGAAAAAAAAAACAGTTTTGGTGTGGGGAGAAGAGATGTTAGAAATAGACTCTAGGGTGTACAATATGCTAAGCACAGACCACATGACTGGTCAGCATTTCCCACTCTTGCCAAATGTTTAAAATTATTCTTCCCTTTGACTATTCAGATGACTTCATTCAGTCTATACTCTTGGGGCTTGGGGACCAAGAAAATTGACTTTTAACGTAAATCTAAGATTCTGATGAAAAAAGACAACTTTTAGCAGTGTAAAATCATGCTGATTATGTCTTCTATATAAATAAAAGTCTTTATAAATACTTTTGTCAAGATTCTCAAAGTCTATCTTCAGAGTACTAGCCTTAGCACCAGCAGGACATCAGCTAGCAATGAACATTTGGAAGCCCTAACCCAGTTCTACTGAATTAGAAACAGGTGGTGGTGCTTCCTATCTGTGTTGTGGTAGTGGTTTGTATAAAATGGCCCCTATAGGCTCATGGTCAGTGGCACTATTAGGAGGTACAGCCTTGTTGTAGTAGATGTGGTCTTATTGGAGGAAGTGTGTCACTTGGGGTGGGCTTTGAGGATCCAGAAGTTTAAGCTAGGTCTAGTATGTCACTGTCTCATCCTGCTGCCTGGGGATGCAGATGGAGAACTCTTAGCTTCCTCTCCAGCACCAAGTCTGCCTGTACCTTGCCATGCTTCCTGCCTGCCATGATGACTAAACCTCAGAACTGTGAGCCAGTCCCAATTAAATGCTTTCCTTTAGAAGAGTTGCTATGGTCATGGTGTCTCTTTACAGAAATAGAAACCCTAAATTAAACATCTGTTTAATCAAAGTCTGGTAGGTGATTCTGATCTGTGATGTATCTTGAGAAGCACTGGCATAAATAAGTCTGCACAGCTAGCCTCACAGAGACTTGAAGTGCCAGAGTAGGGGGATATCCAGCTGGGCTCTCACCCACTCAGAGGAGAAGGGGATAGGGGATGGGGGAGGGGCAATGGAAGATGGGGGATGGATTATGCGAGGGGGTGACCAGGAGGGCAGCAGTGAGTGGGTAAATTATAGTCTATTCAAAGACTGAAATTATTTGCTCATATTTGAAATAGTTCTATGTTAGACAATGAAAATGAATGTGTAGATACACATACTTACTATATAAACCATCCATATCCATACATACATGTTAGGGTTTTATACACCTATAAATATAATTTATTGCTATTAAAGTCTCCTATTATTACATCTGATATAAGATTATTTATAATTATTTTGGAAACAAATAGAAGATAACAGAAATATAGCCAATAAAATATTTGATTAGTAGCTATTGCTTGTACTATCAGAGGAAGTGGAGATTATTAACAGAAAGAAAATTCATTTTGTAGCTTAATTTTACACCTAAATATTACAATAACCAGTATCTGAAGATTAAATTTCCTGTGTGATGCAAAATGAAGATTAACTGTGGCTAGTATAGGGACATTTTTAAAAGGTTACATAGTGTATAAAGATGACACATTAGGTCAAATCAGATCACAGCTTGAAATTGACCCAAAGACAGAACCCTTGCATACCTTCATGGGAGCCAGCTGAATGGGTGTGATGCATGATGGGTCCACCATGGGCTTGGGCCTGTTGGCTGTGTCTGCTAACAGGCTGTGCCATTGCTGTGGAAGCCCAGTAAACTTCTGCTCTTGTGGATCAAACCCAGTATGAACCCTGTGTTCAAAGTTGGATGGGCCAGATATTTCGATCTTTTTCTTTTTCTTCCCAAACATGATGTAAAAACCTGAGAAATACAAAGAGAAAATAGGTAGCTTGTATCTTGCAGCATGAAGATATTTATTTTAAATCCTCTACCTACCCCATTTTAGTTATTTTTCACAATACTATTTTCAAAAGTTAGAAGTTTGATTGTCAAGCTGTAGAGATTAGATAATTCCATCCTAAATCTTTGTTATTGTTTTGAATGATCCCTGTGGAATACAGCTGCTTGTTCCATTTGATATTAACTTTGTCTCATGTGACCTATACTGACCAATCATCTGGACAATAAGCCAGTCTGGGGGGTGGGGGGAATTGGAGTCTCTGTGTGCCCCAAACCCAATGTACATGCCATAACGATTTCTTAGGTAGATTATACTTCATCTTCATCCTCAGTTTTAGAGGAATCAATGTATGAAGCAGATGTATCAGCCCATTCTGGAGTCAAGACCAGACAATCCCAACTGAGTCAGTGTTAGCCACAGCTGATCATGTGTGAATGTAGCACATGAAGGGTGAGATTTCAGACTTGTTTATCACAGGACATTACTAAAGCAAAAGCTGACCATTTCCCAAGGAGAAGCACCTCAAAGTTGGTATGCACTCAAAATCCAGAACACATATGTGAAAAAATAACATGTGTGTGTGTGTGTGTGTGAGTGTGTAAGTGTGTATATCAGCATGAAAAACAAGCTAATAATTACTCAGCATATAAAGCAATTATAATAAGTAGAACTAAATACTTAGAAAATCATCAGGCCAAAGTAGGTCTTGAAAGTGTTAGCTACAGTATAGTGAAGCTGTGCTTTATGGTTCTGAAAACTTGTGATGTAACTTGGCTTTCAACAATAGGTTGTCACACATTAAATGTGAGTATTTTATTTGTGTGCTTTTTTGATCAGGGATTCTCACCTATGAGTAAGATAAAGGTCACATTGGGAATCCTTTCACTCCCTACTGTGGGGCTTATAAAAGCTGGTAGGATTATTTCGGGGCTTAGACATTTTGCTTTCTTTGTTAGGAGGACCTCCATATAACCATTCTAGCAGGGTTGAAAATACTCTAAAGAGACGTTTGTGCCCCAGAAATCACATGCTGAGAGAATAAAAAAGCTGAAGCCTGGTGCAAACCATAGGGGAGTTTGTCTCACAGAAGGCAAATTTCACACAGTGCTGAGAGTGTGTCAGAGCATATTGCAGGAGGGACTGGATCATGGTGCAGACATTGCTGATAGACTGGACCACACCTTGGCCTGGAACAGTTATCTTGACAGGCCTCTTGTGCTCTATTTAAACCTAAACCTTATACTAACACTGGAAGACAGATCTGGGGAAGGGGCGGTCACTAGACCTCTTAGTCCTTTGTCCTAATGTGGCCACATTGACTAATTATCCTTTTTCTGCTTTTTCTCAGTTGTTGGTTTGTTTGGCTTATTAAAGATGCATGGCTCAACCTAGCTTGCTTGGATGCTGTTAAGGCTCAAGCACTAACTCATAATTTCAATGACTATTGTTCTTGTGGCTAGAGTTTTGTGGATATTAATATCTTCTCTTACTTTCTTCCTTTACCATATCCTATTTCTCTTCTTTTATCAAACCCTCATCCTTCTTTTCCTTATATATTGCTACTTTTCAGGCCATCTGTCTTCTGCCTTCCAGCTCTCTCAAGTGCCTACCTCTTCCTCTGTCTGCATAAACATTCTGTTACAGACATCTGAGCATTCACAGTCCCAACTGCCTCTCATCTGTTAAGGCTTGGCTCTGAAAAGCCCCCAAAGTCTCAAGTGTTGGAAGTTTGGTGGTAATATTGAGAGATGATTAGCTCATGTAGGTGCTGAAAAGGGCAGTTTGGAGGTGGGATGTGTTGGGGCACACAAATCCCTAATGGGCATATTTTAACTCTAACTCTGGCCCTTGTTTCCTGGTCCACAGGGAGAAGTTGTATTCCTTGCCATGTTTCCTTTCATTTCAGGTTCAATGTGATGAGACTTAGTAACCATGGACTGAATCCCACAAATCTGTGAGCCATAGTAAACCTTGCCTCCTTCCAAGTGTTCAGGTGTTTGACCATAGGGAAAAAGATGTGAAGAACATTGAAAATCCCTATTCTTGGAAGGTTTTATTTCAAAGTAATGTGGACCTTGGTCAAGGATGTAATGGCTCTGATACATTGCTGATCTTATTTTGGCCTTGAAAAGGTAATTTAAAAGAAAGGGCTTAGCTGGGTTTTGTGTTCCTTGCCTGTAATCACAACACTTGGAAGTTTGGGGTAGAAAGAATGCTCCAAATTCAAGGCTGCTCTGGGCTACGTAGTAAGTTCTTGTTCTGTCTGAACTACAGAGTGAGACCATGTCTCAAAATAAAATGAAACGAAGCAATAAGAAAAGGAAATTCCTTGAGTACATTGCTATAAGTGTGTCAATAAACATAATTGTGATGATCTTAAAACTCGGGCACATGGAATTGGAAATGTAAGGAAGGGAAGGGACAAGGAGAGGAAGGTCATTGCAGGAACAGATAACAGAGTCCAAGACCTCTTTCACACTGAGTCTAGATTTGGATATATAATTTGCTGCAATCTGTGGGACAGAAAAAAATGATACAAGCATGCCATGTGCTGACCATCAGGGTTTGCCCTCCTGCTGACCTCAGAACCCAAGGTTTACATAAGAATAAAAGCCATGCTCTCCCACTGTTGCACCAGTCATACCAGCCAACCCTAGCTCATGCCCAGCAGCAGAGCTGCTTGTTGGATGAAATATGTTCCTTGCCTGAAAGAGATCATCAGCAGGAAAACTACATCCTGATGAACTGCATCCTCAGTTTCTAACCTATTAAATCAGGACACAAATCCTTTGAACCATTATTTTTGGAAGCTGATTGTTACATAGTCATAGGCGAATAAGAAACACCTATCACCTCCAATCTTGCATCTCCATGAACTCATAACTTTCACAGTTTTTGATGCTCCAAGGTTTCAAATAACAATGTCTAACCTGGGCAGCTACATCAGCTATGCCACAATTGCCTTAATGCAAAAGAGTCTTAATTGTGATGCCATGACCTGGGTAGTTGACTGGAGACTTTTCAGTTGAATAATTGTGCTCTATATACCACCGTTTGATTATTTGCTGAACATAGAACATATTCAAAAATATAATTTCTCTTTCATTGGCTGAGTCAACTTGACATTTTAATACACATTCATTTCCATAATTTTAAAAAAAAGAAAGACGAAGTCATTTGGGAAGAGTTCGTTTGCACATATTCATACTTGAACAAGCAATAAAAATGCTAGACCAAATATTTTTAGAAATAGAACAGAGATATTTTTCTATTTCTCTTTTTTTGTGAGTCTTCCAGAAGCTACTATGCCACTCAAGTGAATGCATATAAAAAGAAATATGAATGAATTAGCATGGTGCATGGGGAATGGTGGAGTGCAAAACTGTGGCTGAAGTAACTTAAGATGAGAAAATCCTGTGATCCTATATACCATCCTTTAAAGAGTATTAACCACAGATCTATATGACTAGTAAGATCAAGTTTAAAAAGGAAACAGTTGTGCATGATAGCATATGCCTGAAATCTTGACACCCAGGAAGCAGTGCTAGATGGATTGTTTCAGCTTTAAGGCCATAGTGTTTGACATAGTGCGACCATGGTTCAAAATGAACCAACAGACCATTAAAATAAATAAAGATAAGACAAAACAAAATAACAATAACAATAACAATAAAGGGTTTCAGAAGAAGAAATGTAAAAAGTTGAAAAAAAAACTACAAATGGTTCTAAATCCTAAAGAAACTCTCATTCGACTGAATTAGAAATAAAATCTTGAAGATTTACAGTGATATTCTTTCAACAGTAGCCATTACTGATTTCATCCAGGTGAAAAATGGAGATAGCATCCTGGTGTCCTAAAGCATAAGGCAGCAGAGGGATGGCCAGAAAGGGCATAAAAATGCCTGGTAAGTACACTAGTTAATATTCTTGGATATAAGAGAAAAGACATTGACAAAAGCAACCTAAGGAAGAAGGGTTTATTTTGGTTTATAGTTTCAGGGCACAGTACATAATGGCAGGGAAGTCATGCCAACAGCATCACGAGGAAGCTGCTCATTTTGTGTCTACAGTCAAAAAGCAAGGAGAGGGATGGATGCTACTCCTCATTCATTGTTATTCTATTCACCTTCACTCACAGAATGGCTCTGTCATATTTAAAGCAGTGATTTCCATCTCAATTAATGAAGTCTAGAAATCCCATTACAGACATGCCCAGAGGTTTGTTTTTATGGTGACTCAAAATCCCATCAAGTTGAAAAATCAAGGCTAGCCGTCATGGCATGTGACTCCTTCTGATGCATCCATGAGTGCTTAGGGTTGTGAATGTTTGGTGTGTAGGCCGCCACACTCACAAAAAACCTGGGCCAGCAACTTCAAGATTACATCCACATTTGATGTCCTGATGAGAGGATTCATGGATCATACTCACAGTTATGATTTAGTACAGGAAATGAATAAAAAAGTCAAATGTGACTGATCCTGACAATTCTATGACATATATACTTCCTTTTACAAGCATGTCATGAGGCTTATGAAGATCAAGTAACTTGACTTGTCTAGGTTATCTTCTTAGGAGGTAGCAAAATCTAATTCACATCTAAGTCTTTCTTGCTTCACACCTGCCTCGGAAGTGTTACTCTTGACCTGCAGATTATAAAGCACTGTATTCTTCTCTGTACTAAATTAGCTCCACTTAAAATGGCCTTTAGGTAAACTCAATAACTATGTATATGGATCAAGCCTGGGATACATAGGCATGGGGAGAGGGGCCCTCCCAAATACCAGTAGAGTTCACAATTTGGAGATAAATATTAAACAAAATACATATCGTGTTGGAAGATAAAAGGGCTTTGAAAAATAAGGGATTATGTTTTATAAGCAATAAGGAATAAGGAAAAAAAAATTTGAGAAAGACAACATTTGAAAAAGTCCCTACCCGTGAGAATCACGAAACAAGTGAGCCTGATACTGATGTGAAAAAAAATAGGAATATGATATTTAGAGAAGTAGGAGAGATTAACAGATTGTATAATAAAGCTAAATTCTTAGGCACAATAGCAGAAAATTAAATAATAAAAGTGTTTAATAAGTGTTATTTACAATATATGTAGTGTGTGTTTGTGTGTGTGTTATGTCTGTGTGTGTTAGGTTGATCCCAGTTATCTGGTGCAACTCCCCTTTAAAAATGTGTCTGCCACTTCCCCATAGGACAGTATAATAGAGCACTTCTCTACTAAGTACTACTGCTGGGAGGAGCAACATACAAGGTTGACCTGAACAGGTATTAGATACAAACATAATGAATTCAGATCTGTCCTTGAGGTACCCATTAAGGAAAAATCCATGCCTACCATCACATACGTGTCTAATGGAATTTACATATGCTCAAAGCTATGGAAGATATTGCCTAGGCACAGGCATATCATCCACAACTGTATAACAGCCTACCTGCCAGTCAGGGCAAGGACCCACCCCATGGCTACTCCTGCGGATTGGCTTGTCCCTCTGCTTAGACTCATAACCTCCAAAAGAGCCTGGTGTTCTTGCGGCATGTACTTTCTGGGCCTGTTGCATATATGTTACACTTTTACTCTCACTGTTAGTAACTATATTTCACTACCATTACTCTATATCTTGTCTGGTTTATCATTTGAGATGCAAATGACCTGGGGATTGCATCATGGGATACCATGAAATTCCATCTAGTCATTTGAGTGTGTGTCTGTATGTTAATACCTAGAAAATCAATTGGTAAGACACAAAGAAATGTCATAGTAGACCAGACAGAACTGGAATTTGTCAGAGTCGGTCTGCAAACGTTATATTTCATACACTTTGTGGATCATCTATTTTTTCCTGAAGTATTTTATGGTCAATATAAATTATTACTTAGAAAATTTACTCCCTAGTCATTAGGGAAATGCAAATCAAAACGACCCTGAGATTCCATTTTACACCAATCAGAATGACGAAGATCAAAACCTCAAGCAACAGAACATGTTGGAGAGGATGTAGAGAAAGGAGAATACTTCACTGTAGAAAATTGCAAATAGTTCTACCTGAAGTCTCAACTATACTGCTCCTGGCCATATACCAAAAAAGATGCTCCATAATACCATAAAGACATATACTCTGCTATGTTGATAGAAGCTTTATTCATAATAGCCAGAAACTAAAAACAACCTAGATGTCCCTCAACAAAAGAACGGATATAGAAAATGTAGTTCATTTACAAAGTAGAATACTACTCAGCTATTAAAAACAAGGAAATCATGACTTTTGCACACAAATGGATGGAATTACAAAATATCATCCTGAGTGAGGAAACCCAGACACAAAAGGACATACATGGTATGTACTCACTGACAAGTAGATAGTAGTCGTAAAGTCATATGATACATGCCATAGACCTAAAGAAGCTAAATAAGAAGGAAGGCCCAAGAAAGGATATTTTAATCTCACTTAGAAGGGGGAATAAAATAGTCATAGGAGGCAAAGGGAGGGATGGAACTAGGTGGGAGAAGGGATGGGGAGGGGAATGGGGAGGTCAGGATCAGGTGTTGGGAGAGACAGGAGAGAGGGCCAGAGGACCAGGAGAATGAATGGAAATCTGCAGCTGTTAGGGGTGGGGGAATGGGGGGTTTCTTAGAAGTCTCAGAGATCTGAGATGAGAGAGGTTTCCAGGAGTCCATGTGGGTGACCTTAGTAGAGGTACATAACAGTGGGTATATGGAACCTGAAGAGGCCACCTCTTGTAGACAGGCAGGGCCCTCAATGGAAGGATAAGGACATTGACCCATCCACAAAACTTTCTACCCCAAATTTTTCCTGTCTAAAAGAAATGTAGGGACAAAGATAGAGCAGAGACTGACGGAATGGCCAACATGAGATCCATTCCATGGGCAAGCACCGATTCCTGACACTATTAATGATATTTTGTTATGCTTACAGATAGGAGCCTAGCATAAATGTCCTCTGAGAATCTCTACCCAGCAGCTGACTTAAATAGATGCAGAGATCCACAGCAAAACATTAGTATGAGGTCAGAGACCCATATGGAAGACTTAGGGGAAGGATTGAAGACCCTGAAAGGAATAGGAACTCCTTAGGAAGACGAAGAGAGTCAACTAACCTAGACCATTGGGAGCTCTCAGAGACTGAGCCACCATCAAAAAGCGTACAGGCTGGACCCAGGACCCCAGCACATTTGTAGCAGACATGCAGCTCAATTTCCATGTGGGCCTCTCAATGACTGGATCGGGGTTGTCCTTAAAGGAATGGTCTGACTGTGGAATCCATTTCTCAACAGGGCTTCCTTGTCTGGCCTCAGTGGGAGAAGATGTACCTAACCTTGCAGAGACTTGATGTGCCAGGGTAGGAGTATACCCAATGAGTGGCCCATCTTCTCAGAGGAGAAGGGAAGGAGGCAAGAGGAAGGGATTCTGTGAGGGGAGTTGAGGGTAAACAGTGATTGGGATATAAATTAATTAATTAACAAAAAGAAAATTTACATTAGAATACCTTCAAATCATTTAAAGAAGTTTTAAATGTTCTTGAAAAGAGGTTTGATTTTCATGGCTACAAAGTAGAAAGAATATTACTTGGCACCACTTTGAATAGACCTGAGCAGTCACTGATAGATTTCAAAAGGTGCTGTCCTTGAGAACCACATTGGTTGAGAACTTGACCTTCCTGTTGGGACCAGTGCATAGATTTATAGATTGCTAGTGGGTGGCATTCTTGTCTGACTCAGTATTTTAGAGATTGGAGAGTGTTCATAAGAGACACAACTGATTTAGTAGCCATTCAGAGACCACCCCCTCTTGTGTACATTCCTCCATGACTAAACTATCTTTGGTTGTTTGGGACCCTGTTCCCTGACCCTAGAGTGGGGCTTAAAGCTTGATGTGTTTTAAAAAAGCAAGATGGCATTCTATGAGATAGTTTTTATGAAATTATCTTAAAAAGTAAACATTAAAACAGTTGTATTAAACAATACCATTTTTTCCCTGTTGGACATCCTGATTACTCACTGGATAATTACTGTACAAAGTTGAAGCTTAAACTGTTTGCCAGAATCTTGACTGAAGTTCTTCAGGACCTGCCATTTCAGCAATTCAGGGCAAACTACACTGTCTACTTCATAGAATGTGCATTCAAAAAAATGGAATGCCATAATAGCTTTCCTTAGTTGGCTGCTGTCAGGTACCAAGAACTGGGAGAATGGAATAGATCTGAGATAGATTCATAGATTTTGGCTCTCTGACAAAAGTAGCATTTTAAGATGTCTATCATAGGTGGTAATGATGGCTGTACAAAAACGTGAATGTACTCAGTCTCAATGAACAGTGTATCTAAAAGGACTTAACAAAATGAATTTTATGTTATTCCCATTTTATACTAATAGCAACAATTGTAGATAGGGCTATGGATATGTGCTAGGATCTCAGAATGCATGGGACGAGGGAATTATCTGACAAAGGCCATACTGCAGATGAGACTGGGGCAGGACAAGATGGGGAGAGCTGAGGTCAAGCTATTAGACAGTTTTGTTCCTGTCCCCTTCAGCATCTCAAACAATATTGGAGGATGGAAGTTGACCTTTAATCCCACCCCTCACAACTAATTAGTGATTTGCTTTTAAGCCCCATGACTAAAGTGAGAAGCAAATGACAACATTGGGCCATTAAGATGTCTAACCTCTTCTTATATATATGTATGTACAGGAAGCTTTTACAGTAAGTTTCCACATGAATCTTTCAAAAGCTCTCTAGTGTTAATTATTACTCCCCTTATCCCTTCTTTTACCCTCTCTTCCTTGACCAGATCTAACCCTTCGTGCCTCATTATTCTCATCAAACTCTTACTGCAATTTATACCTCCTTAAAAGCTTTCCCAACAGTGGACACATATTAATTTCCTGATCTCTATAGTTTTCCCAGAAGGAAGCTTGAATATGTGAAGATTCAAAGTTAACATCTGTAGAGAGAGGAAACGTGAAACATTTGAACAAAGATATAAAGAATTAAAATAGGGGGGAAATGCTCCTACTAGAAACCATAGTCTATCTAGTAAGTAAAAAAGCTTAGTTCTAAAATGGGTTTTCTCTTTTGGAGATGTTGGTCAGTGAGTGCCCATAGACCTCTAAGCACTGTAGGGTTTTGTCATTACTCTTGGTTACAGCGTGAGTGTAAGACACCATTCCTAAAGATCATACACTTAAGACATAGAACATGGAGAAACCAAACTGATACTCATCTAGATGCTTCATTCCTACTAGATAGCCCTGAAAAAAATGTTATGTATGCTACCAGAGCAGAAAAGTAGTCATCAACCTTACTCAGCTGTGAACCCTGGGTGCTATACTAATGACTCGCATGGCAAAATATGGTCTTTGGGTAATAGAGTCATGGACATAATGGGAGTAACCTGCAACTTCCTGCTTGGATGAACACTTGCTCACACGCTAAGAAACTATAACTGGTTCCATTATTAGAGTCAAAATCCTGTGTCTTGAGAGTCTTAGGCCCTAGGGGGAGTCTACAGCTATTTTTCTGCTAAATGGACATGGTTTAAACTATCTCATACTGACTTATCTTCATATCTATAGATTTAATACATCTCTTACCCCTCATCAAGAGAAGCTTCTTTTTGCAGTAGATGCTAATTAACATAGACCCCATAATTGATTGAGGTACAGAGAAGTAACCAGAGAATGATCAGCCATAAATGGGATAGTGCACTTTTCCAAAACCTCATGGATAACTGAATAAAAGATGGATGAAAAATTATGAGAGCCAGAGGCTGAATGGCTATATTTTCTGGACAGAACGGGACAGTGGCAAATACGAACTCATAGCAATTGTGACAGCATGCACAGGACTTGTGCAAGACTAAAGTCAGTTAAAAGTCAATGTATGATGGGGGCAGACAGGCACAAAGTCCCCACAGATGAGGAGCTATGGGCAATTGATGGCTGCTGGAAGAGTAGAGTCAGTTTTATTGGACAGATACCATGATAGTTTTACCACACTAGAGTGGATGGCCACACTGTATCCTGTATAAGGATAGTATAAATTGGACTTGTTAGGTTTTGGGTTGTTTCTTTTATTGTTTTAGAAAAGATCCACAAAGATGGGTGAGTAGAGAAGGAGGAAGTGTCTGGGAAGAGTTGGAGGTATAGGTGAGTATGAACAGGAATATGAAGTTCTCAAATAACTGATTTTAAAAAGAAAAAGAAAAACTCTCAACCACACAGACACTAGAGACATAGAAAATATAAGACCACAAAATTTAAAATAAGTGCCTTTAATGTACTTTTTAAGAGACAATCATTTCTCATTGACCCACTATCTCATTAAGAGAATTTTCTTTTCTTAGTCTCATATCCATCATGAAGAACTTGGAAAATGTAATAATGGGTATTTAAGTATTTTAGAAATACATACCTGTGTCCAGATAATATAGGATTAATGACTTAGCCTGTCATTGGTAGAAGAAATATGCTTGATTTAAAAACTGTGTGGTAGAGGGATGAGGCCAAACACACCCCTATAGTTACAGATTAAACATAGAATTAGAATAAAGGAGAAATATACACCCAGATTTTAACTATGCTACTTTTAGGGGAAATGTAACATGAAGTACCTATGTGACATTCAGGGGTAATAAAGTGGAATGAATTCATTATATAATATCAAAATGCAAGTGTTTTCTAAGAAGAGTATATGTCCAGGATGTTGTTATCAATACAATAATCCTCTTCTCCCTTCTCCTCTCCTCCCCTCCTCTCCCCTCCTCTCCTCTCCTCCTCTCCTCTCCTCTCCTCTC
>NW_022196897.1:121706972-121733011 GCF_008632895.1 Mastomys coucha
CCTTCCCCTCCTCTCCTCTTCTCTCCTCTCCTCTCTTCTCCTTTCTTCCCTCCCCTCCCCTTTTTACTTCCTTCCTTCCTCCTTCCTCCTTCCTCCTTTCTTTCTTTCTTCCTTCCTTCCTTCCTTTCTTTCTTTCTTTCTTTCTTTCTTTCTTTCTTTCTTTCTTTCTTTCTTTCTTTCCTTCTTTCTTTCTTTTTCTAAGCTGCAGTGTATGATGAACAGGTCATAGACCATGCTTGCTGAATACCTCTCCAGGCCTACAGAAAGTGAAACTGCTCTATTTCTGGATGAGGAAAATAGTCATTCTTGTACCTGGTTTCCATTTCTAGTTGCTCAGGATCTTGCTCTGTGTTCTTGATGAAACTATTCTAACTTGAGTCCTAATCCATCTAACACCTGTCTTTTTAACAGCTGTAGATCCTTTCTCCTTTATGGATCTAACTGATGGTTTCCAAATTCATTGTTTGGATGTGAGCTCAACCTTCACAGTTGACTCTGGTATCTCACTTGACCTTTGCTACTTCAGAAAATTCCTTTGAAAATTTTCTCTGATAACCACAGTGTGAACCTGTTTGCTTATTCCTTCTCCCTTGAGCTTTCTGAATTTCCATTAATTCTCAAATGTGTTCCCACAGGTGAATGGTGACTTTATGAATCTAGCACATTCATTTGCTGAGTTTTTTTTTTTAAGATTTACTTTTTTATTTTATGTATATGAGTACACCACAGCTGTACAGATGGTTGTGAGCCATCATGCGGTTGCTGGAAATTAAACTCAGGACCTCTGCTCACTCCAGCCTACTCGCCCCATCCCTGCTCATTCTGGCTCTGCTCACTCTAGCCCAAAGATTTATTTATTATTATTATTATGTGTAAGTACATTGTAGCTGTCTTTAGACACACCAGAAGAGGGTGTCATATCTCATTGCAGATGGTTGTGAGCCACCACGTGGTTGCTGGGATTTGAACTCATAACCTTTGGAAGAGCAGTCAGTGCTCTTAACCACTGAGTCATCTCACCAGCCTCCATTTGCCCAGTTCTAACTTATGTAGGGTCTCAACATTACAGAACCTTTCTGGTTTAAGTTAATTCCTCACACTGGCTTTAATCCATTCATCTCGTTGCCTTACTGTCTAAGATTCAGGACCAACAAAAGGCATGCTCTGAGGAAAGTACATTGAAATTCCAATAATTTCCACACTTCAATAGTGAAACCACAATATTGAAATATGAATACCATGTGTTGCAAAGAAGTATCAATATAGCAGACATCCAAAACCCCTTTAGAAGCATCCACTAAATGCCCCAAGTGGAGGCTTTTTCATTTCACCATGTCTTTCCTCTGAGTTTCTTTCCTCCTTATACTAAAGATCACAACTATGGAGACAGTCTAGATCTGAATTTCAGGTGAATGCTTCCAGATCCCCATGTGGATTCTTCCTATTTTCAACAGTCAGCATTTCCAACACTTAGTTCTTAGTCATCCCACTTGCCCCATCTGCTCATTTCTTTTTCTTTCTTTCTTTTTTTATTTTCAGCTATCAATTCTCTGATACACACATACCAAATTTTTGAAGCCAGTTCTGAGAATGCACTTTCCCTTGTCCATCACTGTGCACAAAATAATCAGCAACTTTGGTTCATCTTGTTCCCAAATGCCCTCCATATCTGTATATCTTTTAGAACTTCCACTGTACTCGCTTCTTCTTGTCACTATAACATAGAAGTACAAACTTAGGCTCAGCTTAGGCTCTATAGCCTGCCCGACAGTTCTGGATGTCAAAAGTCTAAAATGAGTCTCACTGGGTGAGTAACAGTTTTAGTAGTGTCATGCTTCTTCATAGACCCTTCTAAGGAGAAATCCACCTCCATTGTTTTTCAAGTGTTTAGAAGTGACTTGATTCCCTTGGCTTTTAGGTCCTCATTCCATATTCACACATCTCTACCACTGTTCTTGCATCTTTCACATTGCCCTCTTCTGCTTATCTCTTCTAATTTTGATGGTCCTTGTGATTCTATTTGGCTTATTGAGACAATCTGCTTCATTATTATCTGGCTTCAGCAAGTTACTAGCAGCAACAGCAACTGCAATGCCCCATTTGCATGGGAACTCCTCTTTGTGGTTTGTTGGTAATGGTAGCAGTCTTAACTTACATTTGCACTGTAACCTAATGCATTCACAAGTTAAAGTGGGTTTAGTTTACCACTCTACTCAGATATATATATATATATATCTTTACAAGGGTGACCAATCTTTCTAAAATATAAATCTGTGTCTGTTTCTGCTAACCTTTTCCATTGCTTCCCATTGGCCTTCTGAACAAGCCAAACCCACAAGGATCCTTGTGTGTTCTCTTCTCAGCCCATTTCTGTCAGCAGAAATCCCTTCTTTCTTTCAGAAGCCTTAGCATCCCGTTCTCACCTTGATTATCTTAAAGTCTCCCATTCCTCCAGTTTCTGTATCCTCTGTCCCAGACTCAGTCCCTACCATCTCACTATCATTCTCTGAAGAGTCCCTCTTCTGTTTTCAGATCAAATATTATTTCCTCAGGAAATTCCCCTTTAAACCCAGAACACTGCTCATCTTCCTCTAGAGCAGATCCTATAGTTATTGTGTTACAGAAACATTATTTCAAATAAAAAGGTAGCACAAGTTGGTTATGGATAGGACAACCAATACACAAACATGTTGAACAAATATTCAAAGTCCTATCACCATACTAGTCCCTCAAAGCTCCAAGCCTCAGACCTTTTCTGTTTATTTTTGCTGTCCCTGAAGACAAACTGGATTTTCATATGGAAATTTGATCAAAATATGTACACTGTGTAGGGTTTCCTTTGTGTGTGTTGCTTAACTATTCAGGCTGTTAAATAAATAAATAAATAAATAAATAAATAAATAAATAAGTAAAATATTGGCTATCTTCTCATGCCAATATACATGACTGTGGTTCTTGTTTTCTTAAAGTCCCCAGGGTATTTTATAATATTGAAGGTACTGTAAATCATTTATTGATTCTTTTATTAACATTTAAGGTTTATATTGTTTTAAATCCCAACATTCCAGTGGGACTCTGGGTACACAGATCAGTCCACACAGATATGCAAACATTTCCTCAGGGGCAGACTGTCAGCTCTGCAAACAGTGAGACAAGAAATGCATGCCGTAGTTAGCTGGGGTCACCATCATAAAGCATGCAGCCTGGGCTCTTTACACTAAGGGAGTTTTCTCTTCAGTATTGTCACTGCAGACTTGCCTGTGCACAAAATAGAGTCTCATTTTGAGCTTTCTACAGCTAGGAATTCTTTAAATGTGAATGTTGAGAAGATAAAAAATCAACCCATGACAACACATGGCTCATCATTTTTCTAATGTTAGCAGACTGATTTTCAGGAAGCTTAGATAATTTTTCTTTTTGACAGAAAGTAAAAAGAATCACCCCTGACAAGCCATTAGTCTGTTTAATTTTCTGTACTGCCTTATCTGCGCCTTATCTGGGTACAGGCAGATGATCAATAAATATTTGTTGAATATTCACTAAGGCAAAATATTTGATATTTTGATAAAACCAGCCTGTTCTTTAACTAGTTTGGGTCTTAAATTTCTTGCCTGTTAATTTGATTGCCAAATCATAATATATGTTTGTGAAATAAAGTATAATGTGTTGATATATATATATATATATATATATATATATATATATATATACTTGTATATATAATTTGACAGGGATAAATTGGGCTCATTATCCTATCTCTTATCTTCTCTCTCATTTTTAACAGACATTTGAAATTTGATTTTAGTTATTTTGAGATACACAGTAAGTTTGAAACAATATTTACTCTTGTTTTTGCTTGTTTTCACTGGGAAAGAATCTTAACTATATAGCCCAGGATGGCCTTGAACTTTTGAAACTCTTTCATCTGTCTACTGAGGGCAAATTAGACCCGCGTACCAGTTAGTATACAGTTAGTGCCTATTAGAGATTTATGGTACCGTATTACTGATTATAGTCACCTTGATGTACATCTTGTTCCCAAACTTATTTTATGGACAGCTTGGCATCCTTTATAGTCTTAACATGGCAAAAATCTGGGGTGGGGGGGTGGTAGTAAAGCCAGCAGCAGTGAGAAGCACTGGAAACCCTGGTTCTCAGGAACTTGCTTGAGCATAAACACAGAACATAGGTCCTCTAAACTTTTACTCATGTATTTTCTACTTCTTTATACATAGTTATTGATAAATTACAATGTACCAAGTATTGCAAAGTGGTCATGAGTGACACGTTAAAGAGTAAAGGGGACAAACGGACTAGCACACTGAAACCAAAAACCAGTCTTGTAGGTTCACAGGTAAGCTCTGCCCTCATAAAGGCAATTTTATGTACACTCTTACAGAATCTTATCAATAAATTTGAGGTAATAGTATATATATAGAAAGGCCGTGGGAAGATTTAACAAATCAATCATTATTAAATATAGAAAACATTTCCTGGCATAGTATTAGCATTCAGTGATTATTAGATTGCTTATTACTACAAGGAAAAATAAAATATTCCAAAAGTGAAAGATCCACTGAATTTCCCTTTGTTGTGATTTGGAACTCACTATGATTCTGTAGTAGCTGAAGAAAATGGCATAGTGTGTATATTTGGTTGAATTGTACCTAGTATTCCATCATTTGTGATTACAGTATACTATCTTAAGAATATCTGCAGAGATCTCTACCATGTTATTATGTACCTAATTTAGTGTAAACATCTGTATACTCAAGAGGTACCGCTTCTCAGAAAAGATTTCCCTCATACTTTTCACACTATGACTTCCAGCATCCCCAACCCCTGGCAAACAGGAACCTCATTTCTACCTCTGTAAATGCTCCTCTTTGAAATTGTTATATGCATGTAATACGTGGCCATTTGAAATTGGCTGTTGTTGTTGTTTTGTTTTTCTATTTAGCAAATGGCCTTGAGGACTATTCCTGTGTTTCTTTTCTCTTTTTTGGCATGGATGTACTAAACCAAAATTTGTTAAATTATTCACTACTGAGGTATAGTTTTCTTGTTTCTAGCCTTTGTCAATCAAGAGTAAAATTGGTATGGATATATTTTTATGGTCATGCATATTACTGACTTATAGATTGGTTATATACTAAAATGATGGAATGGTGGATGGAATAAAATATGTAATTAAAATTAATTTCATCTTTTGCCAAGTTTAAAATATTAGCAATAAAATTTTGATATATATTTTAAATTTCTTTTTTTGTTTGTTTTTGTTTTTTTTGTTTTGTTTTGTTTTTTGTTTTTGAGACAGGGTTTCTATGTATAGCCCTGGCTGTCCTGGAACTCACTGTGTAGACCAGACTAGCCTTGAACTCAGAAATCCGCCTGCCTCTGCCTCCCAAGTGCTGGGATTAAAGGTGTGCACCACCACTGCCCAGCTATGTTTTAAATTTCTATTGGTCAACATGAAAGATCTGTTCAAGGAGAGCCTTATTGTGCCAATGTATGGTATGGTAATTAAAGAACAATGCATTGTGCTTAGCCTTAACACATCAGAGGAGAGTGAAGGTCTTGAAAAAAATGTGAGACAGAAAACTCCAGACAAAAGGACCACTAAGGATAAAAGCTCAAGGAAAAAAAAGACTTGCCTCCTTTATGAAACTTGGGCAGCCAATTTTGTGGAAGTAATGATGACTGAATGGAGCATGGGGTGCCCACCATCTTGAATCATTGTTTGAATAGTTTCAGACACTCCAGATTGTTTTTTGCCTTTTCCCCTATTCTTGTCCATTATCACTAATGTCTAAATAGCCTCCATCTACTTCCTGAAGATGTTTTCACATAGATAGGTGCTAACATTAATAAAATAAAGATGGAGAACCTTATTCTGAAGATGTTTTCACAGTAAGTTATAGTAAGTAATGTGCCATTTCCTAAGTAGGCACTGGCCCACATTATAATCCTGGAAATACCACTGCTAGTTGTTGACTTGACACCTAATGGAAATTTTGAGTAGTGTATCAACATTTATTTCATGATAAATTCCCCCAAGATTCAGTGATTCCAAATGACAGCCATGTTCATAGTTTATAATATGATGAATTCACTGTTTTTGTGGGATTTTATGGTGGCTCTTTTGGTCATGTTGATACTCATGCATCCATACTGTAGTTAGATGTTGAGTGGCCTGCAAACTTCCAGGTCTAGGAAGATCACATGGATTCTCATGTGTAAGGTGCTGTATGATGTGTGTCATGAGCTTGTTTTCACAGTGTGACACAGGGATCATGAGGGAGCAGAAGTAAGGCTCTTTGAGACCTTGGCTTGGCAAAGACATCTAAATTGGTTCTACTAAATTCTATAACAAAGGCAAATCCTAACTCTTACCAGACCCCAGATTCAGAGAATAAATAATTGCGCTTCTTAAATGGAGGAACATCAAAAACACATTATATAACATGAAGTTTTCAGGACCATTGTTGCTATCTACAACAGCAAATGACATCCACTTGCTAGTGAATGCTTAACAGCTGACTCTGGGCAGAAGGCAAATATCTTTTATTTGTACTATTTGGCAATTTCTAGAGTGCAAACACTCTCTCTCATGTGGCTGATTTCAAGCTACTGGTATAACATTGCTGAGCATGCCTTTTACATTGTAAATTACTTTTAAAAGATTGAGCACAGTTGGTTGGTGGTGGTGCACGCCTTTAATCCTAGCACTTGGGAGGTAGAGGCAGGTGGATTTCTGAGTTCTAGGCCACCCTGGTCTACAGAGTGAGTTCCAGGACAGCCAGAGCTATACAGAGAAACCCTGTCTCAAACAAACAAACAAACAAACAAACAAAAAAGATTGAGCACAATTGACTTTTACCATTCCATGTGAGCCATCTCCAGTGTACTACTGAAAGAAACCCCTAAATATAGGCAACATTATGCCAGGGTTTCTATAACTCACCAATTCAAGATTTACATTAAGATGCCCTATCCTTCCTTCAAAAAAAGAGTGGGGAGAGACATCATATAGAAAATGGAAAATATTCTCTAAACCTATACTGAATATGGAAATTTGAGAAGTTGTTGCAACAGAAACTATGGGACACAGAGTAGAATTGATAACTCTCCAACTTCCTAGGTGTTTGAACAAAGTAGTGTGTGTGTTTGTGTGCATATGTGTATGCATGTGCGTGTGCGTGTGCATGTGTGTGTGTGTTGTTTTGAGTGGGTGTGTTGTGAATATACAAACATGAGGAAGTAGCAATCAAATTTATAACTTCTACATGTTCCACTTAGAAACTTTGTCACCATTAGAGACTGCTTATCTTTCTTTGGTTTCTCTGGAAGTAATTTATCTATAAGAATTTTACATTGAGCCAAATAATCTTATATAACCTTATTTTTGCCTTTTAAAGATTGATCAGAAGAGTCACAGAAACACTGGCCTAATTTTTCTTTTTTTTCCAAATGCAGGTCATGTACCTATTTCACCTCCTGGTGAGAACAAGGCCCCATAGAGACAGACATAGGTACAATGTCAACAATACTTCAGTGCTTCCCAAAATAAGATAGAACTGCTACCAATTGCTGGAAGACTTCACAGCACTGAGTACTTGCTTGATATTAAGGCAAGTTTAGCAAGCTGCTCACTCCTCAAACCTCTAATTATAAATATTTAAAAAGTAAGTCATTTGGGTCTTGTTGAAGATCCATCAAAATAAGAATGGATATGAGTATGAATATATAGAAAGGAGCATCTTTAGTTAAATACTACAAAGTTGGAATACAAGTTCAGCAAAGAACTTCAGTCTTTTCAAAAATTTTAAACTACTGGACTATTTCACTGTGTATCCATTTATCTAGACAAACAGGAATTATAGTTCTAATGGTTTGTCACCAGTACAATGAAATTTCCATGCATTGAGAAGCATGCCATAGTGTGGAATGCTCATCTGGTATCCCCCTTCCTGTCTGTATCTCTGCAATAGTCAGGTGTTCTAAAAGGGAGGGATAAGGATGCATCTTTCTGTGTGGTCCAAGACTGCCTAACTCCCTTCCATACTCTCAGCCAATTTCTATTGTAAAACTTGCATTTACACATTCAGAGTTCCATTTAAAGCCTGCCTTCTGAGGCTCTCAAGCCAGAAGAACATGGAATAATGCTGTAACAGAAGTATAAAGGTAACCAGAGCTTCATAGACTTTCAGTCATATGACAAAACAGAGCAGTTGCACAGGAATTATACACCAGACTGGCTGTATGCAACTGAGATGTGGTTTGCATTCCAAGCTAAATTCTGTAGCAGTTTATTCTAACCTCTCTTCATTGTTTTATCTTTCCTCACTCTTCTACCATCTTTTCTCCCAAATGTTAAGTAGTAAACACTAGGTAAGTACTCTCCGAGGAACTAAAATCAAAATAAGGAAGCAGATATCTTTGTAGACTGAATGTTCTCTTATTCCAGTAGTGGGGCAGGATGAAAATAAATAAGTTGCCACATGCTCAATGTATTAGAAGATGACAAAGCCTGGAAAGATATAAAATAAAAGGAGAGGGAGGGGAGAGTGATTGCTAGTACAGAGCAATGGAATAGAAAATTTAAATTGTACACTGAGATGAGATGGTGTTTCTAAGATATTAATTTAGGGAAATATTTCAAGGCAGTAAGAAATCAAGCCATGAAAGCTTCTGGACAAAGAAATCCATGTGAAACATTAATAGCTATGACAGACACAAAGTCTGCTGGTGGGTTTGGGAGATAGTAAGGGACATGGGGAGCTCACTAGCAAGAGGCCAGAAAAGGATGAGGACAGAGATAGAACAGGAAGTTGGTTTACTTGAGTTTGGTTTTCTTAGTCATGAATCTCATAGCAGCAAGATTGGGAAGCTTGAAATGGGAGCTTCCTACTGTCCACATTTCTCATATACACTAGGAATCTTGGACTGTAGCCCTTGAGAATAAGGGGGATATTCCTGCATGCTCATTGTGAGTAAGGAGTCAGAAAATTCTTACAGAGCAATTCAGGAATCGCAGTGAGAGGAGCCAGCTTCCTTTGAGGCTGATGGTGGAGAAGCATATTCTCTTCCAGGGTTTCTCATTGTCCTCAGCTGGGAAGAACCTAAGAACACTCCAAGAAGATGATGCTAAAGGTCATGCCCAGTGGATAGCTGAAACAGTGAATGGTATAAGATCCTTACTACATACCATCACTGATCTTGTGCAACTTGAGGCACATCAGAAAATCCTGTAGTATTTTTTTATTCTTTCCTTCACAATTTTATAAATAGAAGATTGGTTCTTACCACGAATTTGAACATCTTCAGTTTGTTATGATTTCAATTTTTTTCTTATTATGTAGAGAATTTTTATCTCTCTTATCCAAAGGAAATACTATAACTTCTCATTGGCAAATCTGAACTGACAGAATAGTGTTGTTGTGTTTTGAGGCCATTGCTTAGTCAAAATAAGGATCATTTGTTGACTAGTGTGTGGGTAGCATATACAGAGCATTAGGTAAAGGTATGATTTGTACTCAGATGGGATGGAGCACACTTGTGCATGAGATTTCATCATCATGGTACTCAGAATGTCATATAACTCAAAACTTATTAACAATTTCTTTCTGGAAATTTCCTTTTAATATTTTATGTCTGTGACTTATAGCAGGTAAATGGAATTTCAGGCAAAAGAGGGAACTACTTTGATTTGGAGAACTAGGAAAGATATTGGCGGTGGTAGAAGCCATTCATTGGGAAGTGAGGGATACTGAATTTCTAACTATGATTATCTTTTGGCCTTCTTCTCTAAGATAACATGCCGACACTCACAATGCTCAATTGGAATTATAGATGTAATTGTGTAGAATTATGACACCATCAAGAAGGTACCTGGAGACCACTTTCA
Source organism: Mastomys coucha (assembly GCF_008632895.1). Classification (NCBI taxonomy): domain Eukaryota; kingdom Metazoa; phylum Chordata; class Mammalia; order Rodentia; family Muridae; genus Mastomys; species Mastomys coucha. The sequence goes on from NW_022196897.1 coordinate 121,716,880, forward strand.
CATGCTACATATATGTCACATGCAGCACTTTCTTTAAAATGGAACACTTCATAGAAATGGTGTCTACTTATTTCTAGGTCCCCAGTGCACTCAGGGATCACCACTAACCAGTTTTATCAAAAAGTAACATGATTCACTAATGTATAGGAACTTTGCATTGATTTGATGTAGAAGAAGTAGGACGACATGATAAAGAAGCCCAGGTCTCTGAATTGTTGTGTGGAGGACACTTTATGGTTAACTGAGGGGCAGTGGTCTGTTCAGGCAACCTGGGCCCAGTTGAGTATTGATTTGGAACTCTGCAGCCCCAGTGGGCAATTTCTGCCTGCAAGGGACAGGAGTTCAGCCATACCTTCTGGGTCCCTGACTCCTATTTCAGTCACAACCTCTCACAGCCCCCAGCCCCGCAGGAGATGTGTGTTTTATCACATAGACAATGCCCCAAGCTCCCAGTATTCTAGCTGGACCATACCCCCAGTCATTTGACCACAGCCAGGCATGCCCACCCCATAGACAGATAGCCCTACCTCACACAATAGAAGGGGCAGTTTGACTCCTCCTCTCTTTCTTGCCCTTCTCTCTTTCTTGCTCTCCCCTCTCTCTCACTCCATCTTTTCTTCTCTTGCTCTCTTCCTTTCTGGCCCTCTATCTCTCTCTCCTTCTCCTCTCCTTCCTCTCCTTTCTTCTCTCCACCTGGCCAGCTTCTTTTCTCTTTCCTATAATAAAATATTTCATGATTATGCATTGCATCCTTTTAACTAATGCATTGTGCAGCCCCAGGCATCAGCAGCAGAGAGACCCAGGCATAAACAGCAGCATTGGGACCCAGGCCCAACAGTTAACGGGTAGCGTATGCACTGGACTCTGCACAAGCAAAGGTTTATAAGTCTACTGAGTTGGGCCCATGGAGGTTGGAATTAATGAGCCTGGAGGGAAATTCTGTGAGCCTAATTCACATACTAGGTTTCACCACTGATAGCATGTTGCTTGACGTGCTTCAGAGGATCAAGGAGGAAAAAGCCAAGTATTACAGTGAAATCACTTGCCTAAGGTCACTCAGCTGGATGGCGACAGCCACAGGGTTCATGCATAACTCCACTGGCATTGAACATATATTTTCTACATTGTTTAGTAAGTCCAGAAATAAAGTGTGACTATGAAGTTGTAATAATGGTGATTGTACTGGCTGGTTTTGTGTGTCAACTTGACACAGGCTGGAGTTATCACAGAGAAGGGAGCTTCAGTTGGGGAAGTGCCTCCATGAGACCCAGTTGTGGGGCATTTTCTCAATTAGTGATCAAGGGGGGTAGGGCCCCTTGTAGGTGGTGCCATCCCTGGGCTGGAAGTCTTGGGTTCTATAAGAGAGCAGGCTGAGCAAGCCAGGGGAAGCAAGCCAGTAAGGAACATCCCTCCATGGCCTCTGCATCAGCTCCTGTTTCCTGACCTGCTTGAATTCCAGTCCTGACTTCCTCTGGTGATCAACGGCAATGTGGAAGTAAGCTAAATAAACCCTTTCCTGCCCAACTTGCTTCTTGGTCATGATGGTCATGATGTTTGTGCAGGAATAGAAACCCTGACTAAGACAGTGATTATCAGGCCTTATGCCAGTTTTCAGCAGTCACACCCCCAAAAAAGATTCAATGAAGTTGATAATAAAATTATTATATGGTTTAGAAGGCAGACTCTACTGTGATATTTTACAGCAGATAATTTCCTTTAAATTAACATGTGGATAAAAATAAAATCCACTGTAATGGCGAATTTTGCACTGGTTGGAGAAACAGTGTTTTATTTCCCACCAGCTTGATTTTATTCTGGAAGCATTCTGCTCCTGTGAAACTCTCCCTCTGCAGCTGGCAGCTTCTTGGCCCTGATAAGATAACCCCAAGGAAAGAAATATTGCCAGAATAATAATTCCTAATTTGTGAATCTTAAAGCTGCATCTGTAATGCATTGAATATGAAGTTTTATGTAACCGGCATTTTCATTTTCCTGTCTTTGTTATGCATAATAAGATCTCCTCTGAGTTTCAAATCTTTTGAAAAAGTTTCTAATGTATTTTTCTTTTTGCCTTGTTGCTGCTGTTTAATTTTGGTAATTTTTCTGGAGAATGGTGGGACTTGGGCATCTGTTAGGTGGAAAGGGTCTAATATTCCTACTTTCTACAACATCAGTTACAGAACATAAAACACCAGTAAGATCTTTTTTCCTTAGAAAATGTAAAGATGGGTTATACTTTGGGGCTCATAGCCATCAGCTTGTCCTTAGTTCTCTGTAAAGATGAGGAGAAAGCTCACATGACCACTGTGAGAGTCAACTCAAAACTATATTCCTTCAGTAGAAGACATGAGCTTTCTGAATGAAAAGAACATTTAAACTATTGCTAAATGCTCCTATTCTCATATGTAGTGGCTTCCACTGTCTTGTTGTTTAAGTATTACAAACCATGAGTGGGCACTGGACCATCCTTTGGTGTGCTCTTTCTTGGGGATGGCTGCCTCTCTTACTCCCATCTTTATTCAGTTGTCTGTAGTTCTTTGTATAGAGTTGATGTCTAGAGGGCCTTCCTCCTACACAAGTTGACATGTTTTTTGGTGTCTTCCATGTTCAGCTCCTATTTGGGTGGTCATGTTAGTGAGAATTTACAGATGTAGCTCCTAATGTTACTAGGAGATACAAATTCACAGCAAAGTTCCTAATCCTCTGGCTGTTACATTCTTTCCTTCCTCGCTTCCAGTGTTCTGTCAGCCTTTTGTGTTGAACTGTTTGTAGATGTGCCTATTGTTGCTGGGCTCAGCTATGAAGACTTACATAGAAGAAACACTCAACAGATTATATTTGGGAATATATATATATATATATATATATATATATGTATGTATATATATACATATATAAAACTACATATTATTATATATAATAAAATTGATTAAAAATGTGAAGGGGACTGCAAACCCTTCAGCTCCTTGGATCTTTTCTATAGCTCCTTCATTGGGGACCCTGTGCTCAGTCCAATGGATGGCTATGAGCCTCTACTTCTATATTAGTTGGGCACTGTCAGAGCCTCTCAGGAGATAGCTACATCAGGCTCCTGTCAGCCACCACTTCCTGGCATCCACAATAGTGTCTGGGTTCCCCTTAGGATGAACAAGTATATGAACTAACTAATACATTCAGAGTTCCCAGGGACTCAACCACCAACCAAAGAGTACACATGGTGGGACTCATGGCTTCAGCTGTATATGTAGCAGTGTAGCAGAGGATGGCCTAGTCAGTCATCAGTGGGAGGAGAAGCCCTTGGTCCTGTGAAGGTTCTATACCCCAGTGTAAGGGAATGCCAGGGGCAGGAAGTGAGAGAGGGTGGGTTGGTGAGCAGGAGGACGGGGGAGGGAACAGGAGATATCATTTGAAATGTAATAAAGAAAGTATCTAATAAAAAAAATGAAGGGGAATAGGAAGGATCAAGAGGGTTTGGAGAATGGAAAGGTAGAAATGTTGTAATTAAATTGTAATGTCAAAAAATACACAAACCAACCAAATAATTCCAAACTTATCATCATTCATATTCCTATAAGTAGTAGACTATGCACCTAAATTGCAATGGACTATCGCAATGGAAGCCTCACAGCAACCAGGAAAAATTAAATAGGAATGATTAACAAATATCACAAACATAGTGTAGACTATACCCAGTCAAAATGAGTTTATTCTTTACCATACTTAGGGATATACATGCTATGGCAAGTTCATGTCCTCACATATACATACACAATAAGTAAATAAATATTAAAGATAAAATTATGTATACATCTAAGCCTATAAAGCTTTGAACCAACGCAAATGGCTCAATATTTTTTTAATCTGTCCAGATGTCTCAATGACTGTCTAACCTCTTCTCCATATGACTAAAGTGATTATAGAGATGTTTCAGACTCCAGTGGTGTCCCATAATAACTTAGACCCAAGCAATTCTATCTACTCAGAAATTCTTTACTTCATTGCTGTTTTTTGAACTAGGATATTGAGAATTAACAAGTCTGCCTTGACCAGAAAGTATAGAATTGCAATAATATACTGTCTCTACTTCATAGTCTTTGCATGAGCAATCATTTTAGTTAGAAAATGGAACATTGCTAGATACCTTAATCTGATAAAAGAGCCTTTCTTATTTTACAAGGGAACCAAGAGGTTTGCTGCTACCATTTAAATTATCCCACAAATATTCTTTGGTAGTTATCATTGTGTACCAAGGCAATAGTCATATGTTGTTGATAGTTATAAAATAGCTACATATTCTGTTGCATATCTTTCTAAAAATATGGCTAAAGGGTATTTAAAACATAGAAAGATATGCACTAAGATAGAGATCTGATCCCTAAATATCAAATCATTTTATTACAGAAGAGTCTTTAATAAATGGGATGAGAGGCACATGTTGGCAGTGCATTCTGTTGCATGTAGAAGAATGATGTAGCAATGGTGTTAGTAGTGACCATATTATGCAGAAATTATTAAAACTGGACTAATTTGATTAAGCAGCAATGTAACATATAACCAACTCTCCCATTCTATATCCTTCTTTAAATCCTTTCTCAGTCACATAAACGCTTGCCTAGAAAGTAATTCACTTGTGGCTAGCCTTGAGTGTGCAAACGAGACATATGGAAATCATATATTGTTTCTGGTCATCTTCTAAAAGTGGTAGTGTTTCTTTCTTTGGCCTTGGTTCTAAGGTTTCTTTCCCACTGCTTGGAAGTGGGGAAAATTTAAAGAACCATTCCAAATCATATCCTAAGGCTGCCAGAGAGTCTGAGGTAGCCCAAAATCTCTGAACTGCACTGTAAAAGAATATCTACCTTATACTACAGGGTACCAATAATGAGAAATAAACAAGTATCCTGCTTGATAAGTTGTATACTTTAAGATTCCTTCCTAAAGTATTTGATATTTTACCTTAGTTAATCTGCTAAAACAGTACTATATATTTACATGCAAGAAACCAAAAAAGAAGGAAAGAAAATAGTGTTCAGTAGTCTATTTAGGGTAAATTGAGAAAGAAACTAATACAATATAACAAAGACTTTTTTTGCATCTTACTGTTAAGAGGGAATAACATGAGCTATTGAATTGAAACCAGCTAATTATTTTATTGAAACAAATATGATACAATATTCTACCTGGTCACCAGAAGTTTACAATGAATAGCAGTGGTAACCCCACTGAGTGAGAATATCAGAAAGAACTGAATCACAGATACCACATACTTCAATATTAGGGGAATTTTTGAAAACCAGCTTCTTTATTAAAATAAAAAACACTACAATGAAAATGGTGCCAGACATGATAGTTCATGCTTGTTATCCCAACACTTAGGAGATAACTTACTGGGGTAAGAGGACTGCCAAGTGTTCAAGCTCAGGCTGGGTTGAAAAGTGAGACTCAATCTTAAAAAACAAACAAACAAATCAAAACAAACCAGATCAATCAACCAAACAAACAAATACTGAAAACCAAAATGATCAAGAAGCAAAGTTAAATGGGCAATAGGACACTGCATTATCACATCATGCTGGCTGATCAATGGTTTCAATTCCTTGTTTCTCAATGGATTTGCTCATTCCTAGCTAGCATATAGTCTCATTACAGCTCTTATCTGCCAACATAGCTCAGATTAACTAAAAAAATAAAGTCCTATAGCAGAGGCTGGAGAGATGGTTCAGAGTTAAGATCACTTCAATTTAAGATCAGAAGATGTGGGTTTGCTCCACAGCAGTAAAATAATGACTTACAACCATTTGTAACTCCAGTTCTAGATTTCCAATGCTCTCCTCTGACTTCTGTAGCCACTGCATACCCACAGTGCCTACAAAATATATTCAGATGTACTTACATAGAATTAATAAAATGCAATTTCAGTAGATAATTACTTTGTGTATGATTGTATATGGGTATGGGAACTAAGTTTCTGATCACAATGACTGTGAGATATGACTAAGTATTTTTTTCTTAGTTTTTAGCTGAGGTGAATTCCTCATGTATAATGAGCCATATGGCTAATAGCTCCATGTTCATAGTCATTCTTTCTTAGCCATATTATGGGGGATGTTACATTAATTATGGTCACAAAATTTGCATTAATGTTCTCATCAGGATGCATAGTGTACTTGTCCTAATCTTGTGACTATGACTCTCCTATGAGCATGCCAGGATTTGTTCTTCACTTCTTTCTGGATTCTAGCCTTAAAAAGTTAGCAGCTTCTGCCACATTCTCCTGAAACACATGTTTTAAAGTACTGAGTCCATCTATTTTCAGGATATAATATACATTGGACTGGTATAGGTGCTCAAGACAATAGTTTGAACTGAGCTCAGTACTGTAGTCATTCTCATCAATATCTACATTTAAAAGTATGGTTGACTTGGATATCAAAGGCAGTCTACTTTTTAATTTACTTCTTCTGCTGTTGCTACTGTTACTATAACTATGAATGCGGCCACCACCACCATCACCACCATGACCATGACCACCACTACCACTACTACCATGACCATGACCACCACTACCACTACCCCTACTATTGAGATCTCAACCTACTGTTGAGATGGTGTTATACTACCTGTCTGGCCTGAAACATACAATATTTCTCCTTCAGCCTACCATGTACTGGAATTTCCTACCAGGCAAATACTAGGCATTCTATTTTCTGGTTGCTTCGTACTGAGTGGTTTCTTATCAATACACGCAGAATAAAGAAATCACCAAACCAAGCATTGACTAAACTCCTGACCTGTACTAACTTGGGATACCATAAAGTTGTTTTAATTTTATTTTTTATTATTTGACATTGTAGCACAATTTCATCATTACTCCCTTTCCTTTCTTTTCTCTAATCCCTTTCATATACCTCCCCCTTTTCTTTAAACTTCATGATCTGATCTTTTATTAATTGTTGTTACATGCATATGTATATATGTATATATATATGTATATGTATATATACATACACACACATAAATTCTTGAATTCCACCTGCCTTGTTTTAATCACAAAGTTTTGTAGTAGTTTCTTACACATCAGGTTCCATAGAACATAACATTCTCATATTTAAAGTATATCATATATATACACACACACACACACACACACACACACACACACACACTCAGGAATTGTCAAAAAACCCTCTTATTATATTTCCCAGCCATTTTCTGCTTCAAATGATTAATAGCATCTCAATTTAATTGAGAAATTAAATTACTTAAGAAATGACAGCTGGTTAGTGTTAAGAATGCTCATTTACAAACATATAATTTATAACTATATTAAATAGACTAAAACTAAAGAAATAAAAAATTTGGTAGAATTTTCTTAGATAATTGTGTGAGTTATAAATTTTACTTCATTCTTTGAGAATTTTGTTGTTGTTGTTGTTGTTTTTGTTTTTCAAGACAGGGTTTCTCTGTATAGCCCTGGCTGTCCTGGAACTCACTCTGTAGACCAGGCTGGCCGCTAACTCAGAAATCTGCCTGCCTCTGCCTCCCAAGTGCTGGGATTAAATGGTGCACCACCACCGCCCAGCCCTTTGAAAATTTTATGAGTATATGCAGTATATTTTGATCATAAGATGTGTTTTCTTAAAAATTGCTTTCCTATTTTTGCCTATTTAATATAATAATATTTGTAAGTAAGTTATCATGATTTATCTAATAAGTTCCTAGGTCTTGCCTTGTGATTTGTGCCATATATGGACTCAACTGTGCAGCAGAATTTAATCCAATAAGAGGATGGCTGGCTATATCATGACTTTTGTGTCATGGTAGGCATGTGTTTCCAGGCTGGTTGTTGTTTTAGTTCACAAGATTCACAACTGGGTAACATACCACTTTCTCTTCCAGTAGCATTCAGAGCCTTTTAGTACTATGAAATTTAGCCACTAGAGGTGGCATATTCAGTATCAGCTTGATTTATGCATGGTCTAGAACTCACATATGTGTTACCTTCAGCAATAGTGTCTTACAATCAAGTTCTTCAGGGCAATCAAGAACACTGGCAATATCCTGTAATGTTAGAGGTTTAAGGGATCTTACTGACCAACAACTCCAAAAGAGGTAACCTTTCCTTGCACTGGAGTTTTTATTTGTTAGCTTGTGGTGCTCTTATTGCCCCATCATAAAAAAGTAACTCCCTTTAAACTCTTTTTTTTTTTTTTTTTTTAGGGTTTGCAGCCCCTAAGGAAGAACAACAATATGAACTAACTAGTACCCTCAGAGCTCCCAGGGGCTCAACCACCAACCAAGGACTATATATGGTGGGACTGATTGCTCTGGCAGCATGTGTATAGTATAGGATTGCAAAGTCGATCATCAATGTGAGGAGAGACCCTTGGCCCTGTGAAGGTTCTGTGCCCCAGTGTAGGGGAATGCCAGGGCCAATAAGTGGGAGAGGGTGGGGTGGCAAGGAGGGGGAGGGGGAGGCAACAGGGGTTTGTTCTTGTTTTTTTTTTCTTTAAACTCTTGTAAATACATATTAATGTATATATTTAGAAAGCATTATGGTAGTAAGTTTCCATATGACTTGTGAGATATGTTAGTATTAATTATCTCTCCTTGTGTTCCTTCTTTGACCATCTTCTATCTCCTACCTCATTCATCCTGCCCTATTTCTTTATAACGCTCAATTCTATCTCTTTTCTCTTGAAATGTATCAGCTCAAGGCTCCTTACTAGTTTCTTGAACTCTACAGTAATTCTAAAATGTAACACATGTATCTTAAAATTGAATGCTAATACTCACCAGTAAGAGAAAACATGAGATGTTTGTATATCTGGGTATGGTTTACCACATCCAGAAAGGCTGTTTTCAGCTCTCCATCCATTTACCTCTGGATTTTATAATTTCTGAAGTGATAAATGATATTCTGGCGGGATGAACAGTATCCTGTTGGGTAAATTGACTACATTTTTGCTACTCATCCATTAGATGATGGTCATCTAGGCTACTTTTATCACTAGGCTGCCATGAAAAGAACAACAATGAAGACTGATGATCAGACACCTTTATAGGGAGATATGGAGTCTGTTAGATGTCCAAGAGTGATATAGGTGAATCATGTGGTACATCTATTTCTAGCTTTTAAAAGGATCCTCCACGCTGATTTCTGCAGTGGCTGCACTGGTTAGCACTCCCACTAGCTGTGAATAATTGTTTCTCATTTCCCACTCTGCCCAGTTTTTGTTGTTTTTTTAAAATCATATTCATTCTACATGGCATAAGATGAAATCTTAAAAGTAGTTTTAATATCTATTTCCCTCAGAGGAAAGAATCTTGAACTTTAAAAAATAGTTTTTTCAGCCATTCATAGGTTATCTTTTGAGAACTTTCTGTTTAGTTTCATGTCCTATTTTTAAACCAGGATTTTTTTTTTTTGCAAAATTGATATAGTATTAGGTAAATGCTAATGACTTATTGTTATACCAAAAATTAGTGGATCTTTTCATCTCATTGCTTTTGCAATAGATGGTGATTAAAATAGGACTCACAATTGGTCAAAGTGTAGAGCGTAAGAGACTTTAGAATGCTCATCCCTAAACAGAACATCTATCTTACATCCCCTTCTCCCAGGTCTCAGGGATAATTGAGAAAAAACAGATGGAAAGAGCATAAGAAGAAACGGTGGCGGGTATGTACAAGAAAGCAGTGTTCCCAGAGAGCAGTGTTGCCGTACACAGGAATGCCTAGATTTGAGTTAACATGCCTAAAAACAGAAAAATCTTCAGGTAGACAAAAATCCCAGCCTGAGTTTCACCCCAGACAAAGAATTATTGGCAATTGATAGGTGCTAGGAGTGGAAGGATCAGTATTTTTCTTTTCTATGGGTGTGTCCTCTTATGGGTTGACTATAATCCTATAGGCCACATATCTAAGAGTATATGGCCAATACCAAATGTACTTGATTGTTAAACAAAAACAAACAAATAAACAAACAAGCAAATAAAAGCAGAGGATAAAATACTGAGTAACTAAGAGAATGGGGAAATAGATATATGAGGAGTGAGGGAGGGTAGATAATATTATCAAAATACATTATATGAAATTCTCAACAAGCTAATAAAAATGCAAAAAATAGAGTTGTTTTCAGTGAGATTTTCTCCTTAAAAGAGTAGCTAAGTGCCCAACCATAGGCTTGTCCAACTTGAGGCCTATGCCTTGAGAGGGAGCCCATGTCTAACTCTACTCAGAAGTCTAGAGACCTAGGACAGAACCAAACTGCGGAAAAGACATCAATGTAATGATTCCTAATGATATTCTGCTATAGTCAGATTACCATCAATTGCTCAATTACCATCAGAGGAGCATCATCCAAGCATTGATGGTAGCAAATGCAGAGAGACTCACCACCAAACACTAGGTGGAGGCAGGGGAACCTCACAGAAGTGTGCATGATTGTTGGGGCCAGACAAGTCATCTAGGATACCAGAAGAACACAGCTCACAGAATCAACTAGTCAGGGCTCATAGGGGCTCACAGAGACTGGGGCAACAACCAAAAACCCTGTATGGCTCTGAACTAGATCCTCTGCATATATGTTATGGTTGTGTAGCTTGGTGTTCTTGTGGGACTGCCAATAGTGGAGTCAGAGAACTCTCTGACACTTTTGCCTAGCTTTGGGATCCTTTTCTTTCTACTGAGCTACTTTGTCTTGATGTGAGAGTTTGTGCCTTAGTCATGCTGTAATTTTTAAGCTTGAGTGTTTGATTGATGTTCATGGGAGGGCTGCTTTTCTCTGAAGAGAAACAGAGGAGTGGGCTGGGGAGAGGGAAGGTGGGGGTAGGGAACTGGGATGGGTGGTGGGAGGGGAAACTGCAGATGGGATGTTATGTATGAGAAAAAAAAGAATAGTCAAATACTGGAAACCAATTCAAATATACAGCTCTATGAAGCCATCACACACACTCCTGAACTCATACTTAAAGGAATGAAGACTAACTAAAAGGTTGTGAGACACCAAACAAAATAATGATAATGACAACTTCTGGGGTTTCATTTGTTTGTTTGTATGCTTTTTTGTTTGTTTGTTTTTAAAGGGAATTATGGTCTATGCATTTCTATACATTTTCCTTTGTGATCCTCTTACAGTACAGTGGTTAAAAAATAGTCAATTCTCTCCTGAATAAACCTTGACATTGTTAGAAGGAAAACATAATGTTACATTTACATAGAGAAGATAACCACTTGCCTGCAGCAAGATGCTGTATTCCTTTTGGGAGAAGTGTCAGGATTGGATGGGTATTGATGAATGGGCTATCCAGAGTAATTTGGACTGAGACCCTTGGGTTTTTAAAGAACAAACATTGAGTACTAGAAGCACATTTTGTATATTATCAGCCTTGTGTTCCAACCAGTTTGCAAAAGCATCTTGTTCCTGTTTCTGGCATGAAGGTGCCACTGACTTAACTAATGTAAAAACCTCTGTGCTGCTTAGAAGGCAAATTGAGGCACTTCTAGCTTTGTTAGTTTGACCTAGCTTAACTAATGTAAAAACCTCTGTGCTACTTAGAAGGCAAATTGAGGCACTTCTAGCTTTGTTAGCTTGACCTAGGAAAGCTATATCTAAATAAAGAATTAGCTCTATTTCTTTGTTATATTTCTATACAGCTATATTTAGACACTGATCTCTTCTAGGGGAAGGCTGATAGGGTCTGCACGACAAGCACCACTGGGATGTGCAGCAGCTGGGCGGTGCTCAGAATGCATGGCATAGTTCAGACTTGCTTTCCTAGCTAAATATGGTAGTGCATATCTACAATCTTAACACTCAAGGGACAGAGGCCAGAGAGTTCAGGGCCAGTTATAGCTACACGGTGAAAACCTGCCCCAAAACCCAATCAAACCAAATAATAAGATACCCCAGCCCTAACAGGCTTTTCTTTACTTAGATTCATAGAATTAATAGATATGTTTAATGCACCATGGAACATGAAATATACCTTGCACTGCTGGTGGAGACAGTAGATATTTCTATAATAAAAAACTTAGCTTTGAATATGGTTACAATTATAATTACATGTGTTAAAATAGGACAGTATGTAGGACATATTCCCCCAATATTTAAGGCAGGAAACATCTATGATTTCTGGAGTTAAAATGTGGTTTAATTTTAATTTCACATTTAATAAGGCATGTTTAGAGTGGTTTCTCTTAAATGCAGATAGTTGTCATATTTACTTTTAAAGTATAGCTTCTCATATGTATATACTGTTAAATATGAAAGTACTTCTAGAAATATCTTCAAGTAATTGATCACTGATTTTGTTATAAGTGGCTCACATATGTCTTTTCTTCCATACTTAGGTGCAATCTTATTAAAAGTCTTTATTCTCATGAAAGTAGACTTTTTTTTGTTTCAATCTGAATAAATGTTTCCTAATATCACACAGAAAGTAATTTAAAATGCTCTTGTGTTTCTTAAAAGAGGGGATGAAGTCTTTTTACAGCAGCATCTAAGCACTATCCAAAAGGAGAGCACCTTCATAGGATTGGATCTTGAGAACTGGCCATGCACCTATTTCTCCCTCACAAGAAGAAGCCCTAGAGTGAGTCTTGTAAGGCAGCCACAACTTTAACACAGGGCCTGCTGCTGTCACAGCCCTTCCATAGAAATGAACACACCCCACAGAAAGTGAGAGCTTTGTTTCCTTCTGAAGAAAGAAGAAACAAATGAGAGAAGAAAGGGAGAATCAGTGATAGAGGAAGGAAGAATGAAGATGACTTTCTTATAGGAACCATGTTGGAAATGAACATTAAATCAGAACTTAAAGGAACCCAAGATAGAATGTGTCAAACTTTTAAATGATTTCCATGGAACATTTTACCCCAAAACACCCTGAAAAATCATTGAAGATTTAACCTATGCATAGATATAATGTTTCAAGGATGCCAGGTATTCAGCAATGTTTATGGTTATCTTATTTAATACATGAGAAATCCTAGCATGGGTCACACAGTGAAATTTTAAAATCAGAGCACGGAAATGTGTATCTGCTCAGCCTGAACTCATCATAGTGAGTCTTTTGTGTCTTTGTTTTGCCCTCAGACATAGGAAGGAACTACAATGCAAACAGACAGCCCATGGACCTGCCTGTACCGTAAGTATATCTGCAGTAGAAACAGCTGCATCATGAAGGATACAGAGAACACATTATGGCGTTATGAAATGTAAACGTGCTTATAGAGCCTTATAGGGTTCCTCTACTTTAGGGTGCAGAGACTCAAGTAACAAACCCACTTTCCCTTCCACTTTGTCACCTTTATGCAGAGCTATTTCCCATGCAAAGGAAGAATTACATAGTCAAGAGATCTAAACACTAAGGGATAGATGGGATGTTTTTCTTGTTTTGACATCTTATTGAATTTAAAATAACTACAAAATACCAGTTGTCCTTCCTGCTATAACAGATGGAAGGAACCTGGCACCTCATCCTTAATGTGTTTCCAGGAAAGAGACTCATCATCATGTTCATCAGGAAAAAGGAGAGGAACCGAACAGTAATGAAACTTCAAACCTCTTCCCTTAAGTAAAAGCCATACTTTAAAAAAAAATCACAAGGCTGCTCAATAGTATTGTCTCCAGTCATATTCAATCACATACTGAGTGTATTTTAGTATCTGTTTGTAGAGTAATTATTAATACAGGGATAGAATTTTCATTGTACAAACTTTAATTTTATTAAGTTTCAATAACTCTATGTATCAAATATATAGAACAGTGTATCTTTGAACACTGGAATTTGTCATGTGAGATACTAAGAAATGTAAACAGTTCCCTTACAATTTTTTTGTGATTGATTTAATGGCAATTTACCTACCTTCTAATGTTTCCAGGAATCTGGTCCTATAATAATCAAGTGAAAAGGTCCTATTCCATTAAAATATTAGAATGCATTATATATTTGTGTGATATGGAAGAGTTATGGCCACAGTCCCCTTCTATGAAGTTTGCCCTTTCTCACAGTCTTCTGAATGGGAATCTAATTGTATGTTCCATAACTTCCTCTATCAGCTTCTAACAGCTTAGAATGCAGCCTGTTCATAAATGACCAATTAGTAACTTCAAATCTGTTGAGACAAGTTAAACTGGATGAATTGAATATGTAGTTTTGGGAGGTTCTGCTAGTCTATATGCAAATGACATCAAAGCAACACAATGCAATTTGTTTCCTTACAGAAGAATCTGGGCCCCATGTAAATGGGAATTATGAAGAACTCCATAGAAACCAAGAACCCAGCACTAGGAGCTGAATGAGCATGGTACAACCTTGCAGAGTTAGTTCAGCAAGATAGTTAAGACTTAGTTTCCAATAGTCACTGTTTTTCAGTATTATTGAAGTCTATAGTTCTCTCAATCATAAGTTGTCTTTTTTATGTTAGTCTGAGAAAGTCTAAAAAAACTGTATCACTGATATATGTAGATATAACAAACAAGTATATAATTGAACCCCTCAGTACTCTTCATTCAATAATGAATTTAAGACTAAATAGGCCTTAGAGTTGGTGACATCAGAGGTCATTCTTAAAGTAAGAATAAGTTATATGCTGTCTTACATGTGTCCTCCTAAGTCTCATAATAGAATCGTCACTGACTCTGGGATCTGAACTAAATGTGCCATATTGATGCATCACTTAATGATGGGGATACATTCTGGGAAAGACATCACTAATCACAGAGTATATTTATACATAACTAAAAGTCTAGGTCACTTGGTATGGCCTGTTAGTGCAATCAAGAGACCAATTAAATATGGGATGCATGAAGCTGTTCTGTTATCATGGCATACTGTACCACAGGAAACTTGTTTTATAAGTCAAATGAGTGATCTCTATAATAATGATTAAAGCTTTCTAGATATCTAATGCTATAGAAGCTTTAGTATATATATGTGTTTGTGTATATATATGCATGTATATATGTCTACAGATATGAATATTATGTATATGTATATACAAGTTTAATGGAGATACTCTATAGTGGGGAATGATTCCTTAACTTGTGTTATCAAACAAAACCTCCAAAATCAAGAATGGGTTATCTCTATTGGAGATGTTGGCTAATAGGTTACCATAGATCTCAAGCATTATAGGCTACTTCTAATAGTTTTGGTTACCCTATAGATCTTGCTTGTAAGACTACCATTTCTTTGCTGTAAAATCAACCTGAGGAGTAATGGTTCAATGAAATTATTGCAATCAGTTTTTAACTAAGTATACTTCATGATACTTAATTAACATAATATATGTATTACATATATAATTTTAGACACTAGGGCTTTGGTCTGATGAGACGAACTGTTGTTTTATAGCATGGGCTGGCCTTGAACTTGAGAACAAAGAGTCTCAGCCTCACCCAGTCTTCACCACTAGGGTAATAGGCCTATGCTCAGGGTTCTGTTTTATGTGTGAAATACATATATTCTATGAGTAAAATCATCATTGGACCAAACTGCTATAAGCTAGTATTACGTGCTGTAACATATTACAAATGAAGACCATCCATACACAGGGAGGGTTGTTGGGGAGCAGGGAAGGCGTAACCTTTAAAAATTTCAAAGCAAAAAAAAAACCATTCCTTTTCTACTTCACAATATATTTTGCGTCAATATGAAGTTTGGGTTTTCTTCCATACTAGAACACTCTCTAAGACAGAAGCAGTCTGATGTCAGGTCATGTGGGTTTATGTTGCCAACAGCTGAACTTCTCTGGGCTTCTTAGAGGAATTAGACTAGCCAAAGGAATAAGTTCAGTGTGGTTGATCCTCAGGGATATTTGCTTTATCTTCCATCTTCCTGTGTGAATGTTGGCTGCTTGGATTTATAGCTCATGCCATAGCCATAAGCCTTAGATGTGAAGATCCAGTGTGTGACTACATTATGGCGCTAAAGTAAGATTTCTAACTGGCCATGTATTAAAGACGTGGTCACCAGATGAAGGCTGTATGGAGAGGTGGTGGACTTTTTAGGGGTTGGGCCTAGGGAAAGTGAGTTAAGTCATTTGGGAAAGGGTATGCACTTAAAAGTGTATCCAGCCAGGCAGTGGTGGCACATGCCTTTAATCCCAGCACTTGGGAGGCAGAGGCAGG